>NC_140167.1:134547152-134881154 GCF_963971535.1 Notolepis coatsorum | reverse complement strand
GTAGTTTCCATGCCTAATGTATATACTCTTTTCTTTCTGGACTCTTTTTGTATCACAAACAGTACTGTAATTGCAAATCTGGTATGTCATAAATGTATAGATGGAGCTGTACTGTACTGTACCCATTCTGCAATCTGTTAATAAAGTTTTCATTCATTCATTCATTCATCCCCTTAACAATTGTGTGTATTGAGCTGTACTGTATTGTACCCATTCTGCAATCTGTTAATACAGTTTTCAATTAATGTCGGACTGCCAAATTACTTCCACCCTCATCTCCAAAACAGTTGGCGTGAACAAATAATACTAGAGACAGAATGAGTTTAGCTTCTTTTTTTGGTTTTTCTTTTAATCAGTGAATTATATTCCCATCCATATCCCCAACTTTGTGATTTTTACATACTGATCAGACGGAGGCAGAATAGCCTGCACATACATCAATGCATCTCTTGTAAGATATGAATTGCGGCATACATTTTCCCAAACATGGTGCTGTTGGCGTCAAGCACAGGAGGTGAGGGGTGGATTGTCACCACCTGTTTAGCTAGGGCAGAGCGCATGTAGAGGGCATAGAAGAACCAGACGAGGCTGAAGATGCACAGGCCGATGGAGATGTTGATGAACACTTTGCCCATGTCAACCTTCTTCTTCTTCTCCTTGCGGTGCCGCTATATATCAACAACAATCATTCACAAATAATAGACCGGAACAGGAATGGAAAGGAAACGTCAGTGACGTCACATACTGGATTTACTACATCGCCCTCTGTAGAACACAAATGAGCAAGGGCGCACATAATAATAATAATATATTTAACACCCCCACTCGAACTTAGCTTATTGTGGTACAAAACAAAAATATATATATATATATATATTCTCCCTCTTTGGCCTTCAATACAAAATAAACAACAACAACAAAAAAAACATATTGGCACATCCATGCTTTTCTTTCACTCTAACTAAGTGCCAAACAAATACTGAGCAAACTTCTTCAGTTGTAGCTTAGTGGCTGGTTTTGTCATCACATCAGCAATCATGTTGTCAGTAGGACAATATTCCAAACATATCCTCCCACTATTCACAGTTTCTCTTATGAAGTGATATTTTATATCAATATGTTTACATCTTTGCCTGTTTACAGGATTCCTGGCTAGTGCAATAGCTCCTTGGTTATCATCATAAACCTTGGTTTGTGCATACTGACATCCATCAATACCCTTGATTAGCTGTTGCAAATACATACACTCCTGTATGGCTGATGCTAAGGCCATGTATCCTGCCTCGCAGGTAGAAAGTGCAACTGTTGGTTGTCTTCTACTCTTCCATGAAATGAGAGAGCTTCTCTCACTTAGGTGTACAGTAGGTGTGACATTGGATTGGCAACCCCCCATTGGTGTGGCAACACACCATTGAAATGCTAATTGTTGGGGGACCCTGATGTAAACAAGACGAAAGTCTTTCTCTGGTCTGCATCCCCTTAACAATTGTGTATATTGAGCTGTACTGTATTGTACCCATTCTGCAATCTGTTAAATAAAGTTTTCATTCATTCGTTCATTCACTTACCGATCTTTGTGCACCTTCTTAGTTCAAGTGTCGAACGAAGTTGGACGTTGCATGATTGCATCTCCAACTGTGATCCTCGAACCGCACGTTTTGCATACTGCGATTCGTTTTGTTTATCACCGCATAGTTTTTATAACGAAACGCAACAATCTTGGGTAGCATTTTACATTTCGCCGTTCGGAATGAGTGAACTCAGCTCTAACATTACTTCCTGACTATGCATCGCTCATGCTATCGCGCAACGTGATTGGTTGTTTCAAAGTGCCCTACTGTAAAATATGCCATACTTTGTTTACTTGTTTATTGCACAATGTCGCTCTATTGGTTGGATTCTTATTATATATTATTACTATTGTATTATGCACATCGTTGCGGGCAATTTCATTTTATAAATAAAAAAATACCCGCTGGGATCCAAACCCCGGGCGTCGGCTTGAAAGGAATGGGCATTAAGCACTAGACCACGGTACTAGACAGAAAATATCCATTATATATCCCTTATATGAACCTCCACTAGCAATCGACAGGTTTTAACTGGTTAAAACAAAGTGGGTCTGGGAAATGAAGTGTGGATTCGCGCAAAATGAATGAATATATATACATTTACATACAGATCGTTATACAGTATACTGTGTAGGACGTTGTAGCGTCCGTCTAATGACTTTGCGCCTCCTGGCGGCATAAAATAGAACAGCAGCCTGGGTTCCTAATTCATTTCCGACGTGATATAACCGTGCTCACGTTGCGGCAAAGCGCCCAGGAAAACTAAACGCTTCATCTGTATAGCGCCCTCTTGTGGAAACAGTTAGACAGTTACATGCAATCGTATATAACACATAACTTCAACACTCCCACTTACGGCTGTCTTGTATACTGTACAACTTTTCCAAAAACATCTTTCAAAGAAAATAATACAGTTCAGAACATCAAAAAGGATATGGCAGTCAATATTACATAACAGGCAATATTTACACACCAAACATGACCTCTGCAAATCTTGGGTCAGCAAAATGCTGTGACAATTTACTCACTACAAAACATAGGTCAGGGCGAGTACATGTTGTCAAATAAATGAGGCTACCTACAGCTTCTCTGTACATTTTTACATCTGTCAATTTCTGAGCATCCTCTTGGTAGTCTAGTTTTTGATCACATGGCGTTTCCCTTGTCCTACATTCTTGCATGTCAAAATGTTTCAGGATCTTCTCCACATATCTCTTCTGGTATATTTTTACACAACTGGCTGACTGTTCGAAGTCCATGCCTAGAAAATGCAGGTAGGCTGTCTTCACATCCACCTGGTGTAAAATCAAACTGTCCTCAGCTGCTTTCTGCATCACTACCCTTACACTGGTCAGATTGGCTGTGGGGGAGAATGTCTCACCGTAGTCTATCCCCTCCCTCTGACTGTAACCTTTAGCTACAAACCTGGCTTTGTACTTGTCGTGGCCTTCAATACCCTCTTTGATTGAGTACACCCATTTTCCTCCCACTGTCTGTCTGCCCTCTGGTAACTTGGTTAGAGTAAAGGTGTGGTTGTCCTCTAGGGACCTCATCTCCTCATCCATTGCTCTCTCCCATTTTCTTGATTCAGGGGACACCATCACCTCTTTAAAGGTCTGAGGTACTCCACTCACTACTCTGTAGCAGTAATCAATGCTGGTAAGTGTACTGTCATCCTCGTCACTTTCTCTCTGGGCATAGTCTTTCAGATACTTTGGGGGTTTGTGTTCCCGTGAGGGATACCTCCCACTGCATGAGGCACGTGACGTCACCCTCGGGTGCTCCTCGTCATCATCCTCTGGGGGTTGCTTACTCTCTGTCTGCACGACTGTGCTCAGTACACTAGGCTGAGGTGTCTCTGTTTCTTCACACCTTACTCTGGAGTCCAGCTCTGGCTCCTCTGTCTGTGTCTCGTTCTCACATGTTGTCTTTGTGACAAATTTGACTAGCCTGTGTTTTTGCACTTTTCCTTTACCGGGGTAGTAGACTAGAAAAGCGGGGCTTCCTTTGTCGTGCCCTACAAAGAGTCCTTTTTCACATCTGGACTCGAGCTTTCCTCTGTCCTGCTGGTAAGCATAACACACTGATCCAAATTTGTGCATTCTAGCTAGATTACACTTTTTCCCTGTCAGTGCTGTATACGGGGTGGTGCCCATGTGCTTATTAAAACAGTTTGAGTTATTTCTTTAGCATCTGTAAAACGGAAATGCCGTTGGATATAACGTTAGCAGCTATTAGCCATTAATCTAGCCTCCCAGAAAATATACGAGACAAAATCCGCTATAATGCTTATATTCACAGCGCTATAAAATGACAACCTATTGATGCATTTTTTTTTCTTTAAGCCATTTTGAAGGGATGGTTTATGAACTCAATTGACAATGAGAATGGACAGATAGCAATACTATAAAGTATAGATTTAGCTCTACAAAAAGACACAGGTCTGTTTACAAAAGCTGGTCCTCAACCACTATATTAGACGGGTCCCAGCGGTCGCGAAAGTGTTAACATTTGTGTGTATTGAGCCGTACTGTATTGTACCCATTCTGCAATCTGTTAATACAGTTTTCAATCAATAAATGTCAGACGTCCTCTCCATAAAAAAAAACGATTGAATTGCTCAGAATTTTAAATTATGTCCCCAATAGGACATAATAATATTAATATTATTCCCCAGTATGACACAATAAACACCCAATGAATGCCCCCCCGGGGCCCCCCCCCAACCCAGAGTCCAAAAGGTTACATTGAATAATTTCCCCACGGTTTGGTATGGGGGGATGGGTATTCACAGTAGGAAAGATGGAGTGCTACATGCACGTGTGTAATTATTGCAAGGAACCTAACAAAATTATACAATTTTCAGAGACAAGTTGGTTGAAATTTATTAACAGTTCGTTGCAGTGGGCTAATTTAGATGGCCCAGAAAGCAAGATTGCACAATTGGCTGTTAAAACATATAACATTGAGGAGAACAGCCCAATTCCAGATGTGCCAGCTAATAAAGGCTACCACAGAGAATGCTATATGCAATTTGCTAATATAAGGAACATAGCCCGCAAGAGGAAGGCAGTTGACAAACACCACAAAAGGTTTGTACCAAATGCAATTTATTTTAAACATAAGATACATGATTAATGTATTTTTCTATTTATTTTTTACTGGACTGGCCCTGTAATTTGCCCTTCAGGTGAAAACTAGCAATATGGGTGTAAGAAAATGTGTATTAATCCTGTAACATGGGCACAGCATATATGAGTCAAGGTCAGATCTAGCCTGGAATAGAGAACAGAATGTTGATTTTGTGATGTTCCAAGTTTCAAGTTCAAGTTTCTTTATTAGTTGTCATACAGAAGTACAGAATACTTTTATATAAAATGCTTCTTTCTGTTTTGCTCCAGAGATTGTGCTAGATAAAAATAGATAAGTATAAAATAAGTATAGTAAGTATAAAATAGTCAAGTACGTAGACAAAAGTGTTCAATATATATTAGAGCTGGGCATAGATTAATTTTTTTAATCTAGATTAATCTACCTGCAATCCTGGAATTAATCTAGATTAATCTAGATTAAAATGGCTCAAGAGATAAGGGATGGTGCGCATGCGCTGTGATCACCCAACGGCGGAAATAATGCCGTTTTGAGCAGTTTATAAAAATTATTTAAAATGTTTATTAGCAACGCAGAGATTTCAACCCATCCCGTATCTCTGTCCGAAACCCTCGTGCAACTGTGAGCACCTTTGAAACGTCTCTGTGATTCTTGTATAACGAACGGTTCAGCCAGAACCAGTCCTTCATGGTAAATCTAGGTTCGTTTCCTATTGAGGAGCAAGTGACTGTGGATTCACTCCGTGCATCACAGTCACGAAAGGGGCTACATTGTCATCAAACGGTCCAATATTTCCAATAACCCAAGCCATTTCTGTTGTAAACACTCACGATAGTCCAGTCGATCCTTCCTTTAGTGTGTAAAGTGGATTTCCTCCTCTTGTAGATGTTTCCCAGTGCCGCCCGAGTAACGTGAGCTAACATGCTAACTCGCTAACGTTAATAATGTAAACAAGGCTTGCAACGGACTTCTTTTTTCTTGCATTGCGCAGATTCAGACGTCCTCATCGCCGAATTGTGTTATATCCTGAGGACTTCTTAACCTCACCTGTATAACAATGATTACCGGACCACTACTTTAGTTTAACACATTATTCTGACTACAGCTCCGGTAGTGCAATCACTTCCTGGTACCACAGCTGGGAACTACGGCAAGTATAGGACAATACAGACCCAACGTTGAGAAAAAGATTAACGGCGTCAATTATATTATCGCGCGATACTAGTCTCGCGATAACGCAGCACGTTAACGCCGTTAACGGCCCAGCTCTAATATATATATACAATGTACAATGCAGAGTAGAAAAGTAACTGAGTTACAATACTATACTATACTATATACTATACAGTACAATGCAGAAATGGGATGAGGTACAATTTAGGTACAATTTACAGTAAGGTGTAATGAGGTATGGGTTTGATGGTTGTTACATAGTGTTATTGTCTGTCTGTCTGTCTGTCTGTCTGTCTGTCTGTCTGTCTGTCTGTCTGTCTGTCTGTCTGTCTGACAGTCTGTCTGTCTGTCTGTCTGTCTGTCTGTCTGTCTGTCTGTCTGTCTGTCTGTCTGTCTGTCTGTCTGTCTGTCTGTCTGTCTGTCTGTCTGTCTGTCTGTCTGTCTGTCTGTCTGTCTGTCTGTCTGTTTCTCCCCCAATTAAACTGTCCTACTCTACGTCACCAGCATGTTTCGCAGCAAGTCACTTGTTCCTTCCTCTACTAAACAGGTCTGTAATTTTATATTGTTCTGCGGATTTTACTAGCAATTTTAGTTTTTTAATTCTAGCTTTTTCAGCTCCACCATTTCTTTTTTTTTTACATGGGCCAATTTCGAATTGCATATCATTCTTGGTTGACACTGAAGTTAGTAAAATGCCATCCGAATTATGAAAAAGCTTTCTTGATGGAGAAACAGTGTATCAAAAATCTGAAAGAAGGAAAGATTTACTGTTTGAAATTCTCCCAGTTGTTAGATTACTGCTTCCCTCTGCTGATCAGCTCTTCCACCTTAGAGCTATATCTCCAGGCAGCCTCACGGTGTTCACTAAGCACAACATTTGACGACACAGAAGCAAATCTTCATTCAAACAGCAATGGCAGGCAGCTCGCACAGTAGAAGCAATCGTCCGTGTTATCTGATTTGGAGAGTATTCCTTCATTAAAAGGACAACAAAAAACGTCTCTGAAGGCTTATATTGTCAGAGAATAGGCTACGGTGTCAGAGAATTAGGCTACGCGGTATGCTCCAAATGGCATTGAGTTTCTCTCGTTCGATGTCACGGATAGGCTAGGGGACACAAATTCAGCCTGAGACGTTCAGAGTCGCTCCGGCCCGCACGCACACACACTATTGTCACCTATGTGTGTCGTTGCACTCTGGGTAGTGTATCTGTAGTAGAGCGCTGTGTAGGCTACATCATCTGGATGGACTGTTTCTGTGCGAGCAAGCATGCATACTATGGAATTTAATCCTGCAGGCGCCACTGCCGGCCCACACACCGGCCCTCACACTGGCCCACACACCGGCCCACACACCGGCCCTCACACCGACCCACACACCGGCCCTCACACCGGCCCTCACACTGGCCCACACACCGGCCCACACACCGGCCCTCACACTGGCCCTCACACCGGCCCACACACCGGCCCACACACCGGCCCACACACTGGCCCACACACTGGCCCACACACCGGCCCACACACCGGCCCTCACACCGGCCCACACACTGGCCCACACACCGGCCCTCACACTGGCCCTCACACTGGCCCACACACCGGCCCACACACCGGCCCTCACACTGGCCCTCACACCGGCCCACACACCGGCCCACACACCGGCCCACACACCGGCCCACACACTGGCCCACACACCGGCCCTCACACTGGCTCTCACACCGGCCCTCACACTGGCCCTCACACTGGCCCACACACCGGCCCACACACCGGCCCACACACCGGCCCACACACTGGCCCACACACTGGCCCACACACCGGCTCACACACTGGCCCACACACCGGCCCACACTCTGGCCCACACACCGGCCCACACACCGGCCCACACACCGGCCCACACACTGGCCCACACATCGGCCCACATTAGTGGCCCACACACCGACTCATACACTGGCCCACACACCGACTCACACACTGGCCCACACACCGGCCCACACACCGGCCCACATACCGGCCCACACACCGGCCCACATACCGGCCCACACACCAGCCCACATACCGGCCCACATTAGTGGCCCACACACCGACTCACACTGGCCCACACCGGCCCGCCGTACAGACCGCGTGAATATTTTAGGCAACCAACTTGTGTTTAGCGTTTCTCTGATTGGCCACTACGCCCATGTGACCGCGGCAGCGCGAGAGAGCTGCAGCGCGGAAATAGGCTGTCTATTGCCTCACGCTGCAGCGCGGAAATAGGCTGTCTATTGCCATTCTCTAAGACAAACTCTAACCTTAACCAGCTCCTTAACAGCGCCTAAACTTAACCCTTCTAACTTTAACCAACTCCGAAACAATGCCTAACCTTAACCAACTCCGAAACAATGCTTAAAGTTAACATGCCTAAACTTAACCGGCGAAAGAATGCATGTTAAAAAAAAAAAAAAAAAAAAATGAAGGGAATCGAACTTGTTACCAACAGACCACAGGATCCACAGCAAGGCAGCGCTACCAATTGAGCTAGTTATGGATGTTAAAAAAGGGGGGATTACTGCTACATAATGCTGCCGCGACACGCTCCGCTCTGCTGCTGCCGCGTTGCCGCGGGGGCGTGGCTAGACGCAAGTTGGGCGTGGCTAGACACAAGTTGGTTGCCTTTAATATTTAGGCGTACAGACCATGTAGCCTGGGAGATGACTGAAATCACTGCAAGAGCTAGTAGGCAATTTTTAAGCATCTTTCTGTGGCCATTTTCATTATTACATCTAACTTTTTCAGCCCTACCCTACCAAAATGGGCCGATCGGAGTGGACTAAATGGGCCAGTCGAACCCCCCATCAAAAAAAATAAAGTAAAAAAAAATAAAGAAAACATTTAAAAAAATTTTTTTTTTTGACCAGCCCACTTTACCTCCGGCCCATCGGGATTCGTCCCGAATGTCCCGATGGCAAGTCCGGGCCTGATTCCAATGTACAGTTTTGCTTGTACAGTGTCACACCCACCCCTCCTATCCAACCTCCTCCAACAGTTTCTACGTCAAATGTATATATCTGGACTCTTTTTGTATCACAAACAGTACTGTATTTGCAAATCTGGTATGTCATAAATGTATAGATGTAGCAGTACTGTCTATCTGTATGTCGTGTGTGTCATATATGTTATGATGAATTGAAAATGGGGGACCCTGATGTAAACAAGACGAATGTCTTTCTCTGGTCTGCATCCCGTTAACAATTGTATGTAATTGAGCTGTACTGTACTGTACCCATTCTGCAATCTGTTAATACAATTTTCAATCAATCAATCAATCAATCAAACAAAGGTCTGTCCCATTGTATACCAATCAATGGGATACATTGCATGTTGACCTGCATTCTTTCAAATGTATATAATTAATCATTAAAACAGATGTGTAACAAATAAGAAATACAAATTCCACAGAAGGCATTAAATAATTATTATTTTCAATCATTTCACAATAATTGCATAATTGTGTTTGAATATCTGAGTAATTATAGTCAATCAATCATAAGAGTGCTCCTCAGCACTTTTAAATCTGCTCTCAGCCACGCTCAAATCTGATCTCAGGAAAATTTGGGGACTCGCGCTACCAGCCCTATTATGTCTTAAATGGGCAGAAATCTGCCTAAGAGGACATTTTTTGTCGTAAATTCGTTCGGGAATGAGACCCAATATTGTGAAACATTGACAGATGTCCTCTACGTGAGTCTAAAGCAGGATATGCACCAGCATCTGAAATGCAATTTCCTGAGGGGGTGGGTATACTTCATGACTTGATAATTATGATAAAGCTACCACTCCGGAAGGGCTATCATACAAAAATATCATCTATAGACATAGATCTTTAAAAAAATTATATGTAAGTTTCGTCACCTTGAGTGGTACCGACAAGTGCAATTTTGGCCTCTGGCCCATGGACTAACACCATAAAGACATGCATGGTAGTAGTAGTTTATTTGTCACGTATAAAGTACATTACAGTGAGATGCTTGGTTCATACACAGCTAATTATAGTAATATTCCACAATTATTACATTTGGTAGTAATAATGGCACACATAAATTCACAACAACATGCGCATTTGTTGATACATGCAGGACTATTCTTGAGACAGATGTATGTGTATCTCCGCTGCCATGTAGGCGCGGAACACCCGCGGGGGGGGGGGGGGGGGGGGATTGGGAGGGCGAGAGGAGGCTGCGACTGTTCTCTAGCTACAGATGACTACAGATGAAAACTAGCTCATTAGCTAATTCTGGCACATTTACATTGATGTGGAAACTGAAGATGTTGATTAATGTGCACTGTCCC
This sequence comes from Notolepis coatsorum, assembly GCF_963971535.1. Classification (NCBI taxonomy): domain Eukaryota; kingdom Metazoa; phylum Chordata; class Actinopteri; order Aulopiformes; family Paralepididae; genus Notolepis; species Notolepis coatsorum. Next base: position 134,870,974 of record NC_140167.1, on the reverse strand, counting down.
TGGGTAAGAGAAAAATAATAATAACTTTATTTGTATAGCACCTTTCATACAGGGGATTGCAGTTCAAAGTGCTTTACATCAATAAGAAATAAGACATAAAATCTGTGTAAAACAAGCAGCAAGAGCAAAGCATAAAGTGGGATAAAATAATGCAGATATATTAATCAAATCATATCGGAAACCTCATGTTCCAATAGGCTTCTTGCATTTCTGTAATCTGTTACAAAACATGATAAAGGTCATAGTATGCACACAGCGGATAGTGGGGCGTAGAGATAAAAGTAAAAAATAATTAAAATATAAAAACATGTAACTTAACTCAATCAGTGCCATCCATGTAATATTACGCGTTTGCTCGCCATGCGTTGGGTGCCAATCACATAATATTAAGTTTTTTGATCGTTTGATCTTTTTACTTTGATCCCCGTTCTACAGACTTGCCCGGAGCGATCTGCATCACGTTGGCTCATCCACATACACTAGAACTGCAATGCCGATCAACTATCACCAGGTGGCAGTATCGTCTGTGTCTGAACTGGAATGGCTTGGTGTTGATACGCGGCCTCCTTTTTTTTTTTTTGGTAGGGGCCCCTCCTCCTGCTTGAACAAAGATTCACATTGATCGCCCCGAAATTCCGTTGCCTAAGCGTATTTTACCATCGAAACGTGTATAGACATATACACACTGGTAATGGCGATGCAATCACTTGGAATTATTCTTCTTGGAATACCTTCTGGCTAAGGTAAGGTATATTCTATGTCTATTTGACCGAATCTGAAACGTGTTTTTCTAACGATCACAGTTATGTGTTTCACCCAGAGGTGGACCTAGCACATTTGGCGCCCTAGGCGAGATTTACCACTGCCAGGTATCTAAACATCGCCGCGCTACCAACTGGTTAACTCTTTTCACTGTGACAATACACAGAAGGTTAACCCTTTCACGACCGTCGGTTGTGTGATAGTAAAGGGTTAACCCTCCGTCGTGTGGCAGTGAAAGGGTTAACAGTTATACAGTAAAGTACTGCACCTTTATTTTTTACAAGCAAGAACAAGAGCTAAGAATAAATGTAAAGTGCACACTAAAGAATTAAAACAAACAACTTAGCTAACAATCAATAATAATAATAACAATAACAAACAATAAAATAATGTGCACATTTGCTTTAAAAGAAAATGATGTATTCTAAAATATGTTACACATATATAATCAAAATATAATATGCTAAATAAACAAACAAATAAATAAAAATTACAAATTCACTTTGTCTAAAGAACTATTTACATTCCACTCCCTATCATCACACTTCAAGGTTAGCCTGTAGCTCCTACTGGTTTCCATTTACAGTGCAATCCTTCTGGCCTTCACATCAAAATGTCCAACTCCTGAGCCAGCTCCTTCCCATCCAAATCAGATTGCCCTCCATGGTTTAAGGTGTGTACAAGTACCTCTGCTTGCTTCATCAGCTCTTGGTGTGGCAGGTCTTGGAAGTTGTACAAAATTGCATACCTTTCACCTTGGCACGTTTCTCGTCTTCTGCTTTTCTTCTCTTTTTATACTGGATGGCCGGATGGCTTTTGCCTCTTCATAGTTCTCTAACGTTAGTCTTTCTTTCCTCAACGCTCAATTCTATAAACATTTGACCGATACCCATCAATGCACAGCGCTCTAGCATGTTCTGACTGTGAAGACCTAAAGCTGAGGCTCAGACCGACGACCGTTAGATTTTTGGCTCATTTTCCCTTATGTTAGAATTTTTTTCATGTAGAAATAATGGTTACAGATATAGAGGGGGGCGCCAAAACTGTGCAGAGCAATTTTTTTTTTAAATTAAAAATAAAATAATATAAAAATAAATTGTTTATTAATTTTTTGGCACCCCCCTCTGGCGGTTGCTCTAGGCAACCGCCTATATCGCCTGTAGGAAGCTCCGCCCCTGGTTTCACCAGACGAAAAACATGCTCGGCAAACACGATCACAGTTTTGAGTTAAAACGACTCGCCCCATTGATGATTTTGTGAAGGTACATAGATGTTATATACCTTTGATTTGGGAGTATTTGGGGTTTCAGGGGATCAACCAGAACGGTTTGGGCTTATTGCATATAACGCGTTTTATCTTGTGATCTACGGAAAAAGACTGGATTATCTTGGAAATGCACGATGTTTAGCGTGTAATAAACTATTCTACTATTCTACTACAGCGTGTAGAAACAAACTATTTTTCCCATGTTGCACTACAAGTAATGTCTGTCAAAATGAGCCACACCATGACTCCACAGCTATAATACAGAACACACACACAGCTTCGCAAACATAGTGAAACGACTATCAAGCTGGCAATCTAGCGGTAAAGATAAGCAATACGCATGGCACTGAAACTTAAAATTAAACATATCCACGCCTATGTATACATATTCATGCCTATGTACAATGTAGTTATCGAATTTTGGACTAAATCACATCTAACAACTAATATCTTCTCAGATGGGGTCATGGCCTATTATGTGTCAATTTGGGTCTCTCCTTGACATTAAAAGAGAACCAATGCTATGAAGCATTAGCTTTTACAGAAACATCCATCACAGCAGTAGAGCAGTTGTCTCCTTTCACTTTCTTTTCAATCTTTTATTATTTTTTATTTTCCCAATGAAGCTTTTTGAGACTTGCTCCTGCAAACAAGAGACGCCAAACATGTAGAACCTTCACTTTTATGTCAAAGCGCCATTTCTTTTAGAATGGCTTCAAGGAGCTATGGAAACACTTTGTATTTCTGCTTTTCAAGGCTCTGGGTTTTGAAAATCTGCACGGATATCAAAAGTCCTATCTTATCTTTAACTCCAACTTTCAGTAAAAATCCAACAACACGGACAACTTTGCCTTCAATACTGTAGTAGTCTAGTTGTGGAATGAGGAGCTACTGGATGATTGGATTTTCAACCATGCATTTCACTTGTCTTTTAAAAACATTTCTGACTGCTCCTAAACCCTAGGTTCGATTGCAACCTAATTCTGTGTATGAGGCTTGTTGATAATTGTGTTTTCAAAGATATTGACTAATTGAACTTCAAAAGGGGTTTGTCTCAGCGCATAAATAGACCAAAGTCAGCAACAACGTTGCCTATACACTAACACTAACAGTCTCGCTGTGGAATGAGGAGCTACTGTATGCGACTGTATGTTGTACATGGAGGGCACTCCGGCTCATTGAACCCTATGATGGCCACTGAGCGAACGCAGTGCAGTTGGGTATTTTTCGACATCTTATCTCACGCGGTATACAGTATATACATTAAAGAGTAATGTACGGATGTGACCGTCACTGCAAACTGAAATATCTGAGCTGCAGTGTATAAATGAGTTTACGCACCGCTGGACATCGGCTATCAAGGTCACACGTGGACGTCACCCCCCTGTGACTTTGCGAGGTTGATTTACACAGAAATAACTGCAGATCCAGCAGCAATAAAACGGTAAGCCTGGCTCGCTTGCCCGCTCATGGGTTACTGCGGCGTCTTTGTCTGCTACCGGAGGCCTTGCACAGTGGCGGCCGCTGCCGCTGGTGCCTTGTGGGTCGCAGTTCACGTTAATAGGTCGAGTTGAAAATGTAATGCTCTGAGATGCTCTGGAGCAATCTCTCTCTGTCTCTCGGATCAATCAAATCAAATAATTAACACATGTATGTTGTCATTTTAAACAACTCACCATTCATTCATTATGCATCAGCAGCAGCTAAATTAATGTTATAGTTCACAACACAGCAGCGCGTTTTAAATCGCCAGCCTATTATCGTCTCAGCAAGCACAGTCAATACTTTTTTCCGTAGCCGCATTTCGCGGAGACAGCTGTGTATAGCGAGAGAGAGAGAGAGCGAGAGAGAGAGAGAGAGTTACGTATCATGTATTAAACTAGAGTTAAGATCGCTAATCTACCTTGTTGTTGGCTTGTTGATAAAGTATATCCACTCCATGGCATTGTCCATCCAGCCTGTGTTGATGTCCATCCATTGTGCGCATCCATATAGCTTGTTGTTAGCCAACAAGCTGTGTGAGTGAAGAGCTGTGTCTTTGTCCATTTCCGCCTCGAACAGCCTGCAAACTACCTGGCGTTCTATCGCCATGCTCTAAGACAAACTCTAACCTTAACCAACTTTGAAAGAGTGCCTAAGCTTAACAGTCTAAAGAACTTGCAGTCACGGTACGCTCGTCTAAGACAAACAGCTGCCTGCATCATTCTCACAACAACACTATCTCCACCGATCACCAACCTAGGAATAATAACCTAGAAATTGGATTCGGCCAATGATTTGTCCGTCTTTCAAACGGTGTTGATTTGATGGATTTAACAGAATTATCCAATTTCATGGTGGTAGCTTTAGCTAACTATAAATCGAAATGAAAATACTCAGTCCTTGAATAAACCTGGCGCATTCTCTCTCTAAGCAAGAACCCGAGAAATGCGGCTATGGAAAAAAACTGGCATCGCGTCGGCCAATCAGAGAGCGTCTCCACGAAAATGCGGCTATGGAAATTCTTCACGGAAGTTCACGCTGCTGCATAGACCGCTTCAAATTGCGCTCGGATTCCAACATAATAGTCATATTTCAACGCACAACGCCGTATGCACTGATTGGCTGTGACGGAGACAGCGATCAAACTGTGACGCGCACTCAGAGCGCTATCGCTTCTAGCCCGGGCGAGAAATATGGAAAAATAAAAAAAAACGTCACTTCCTGCTCATGAAAACGATGTTTTTTTTATTTAGATAATAACGTTATATTGTGCATTGGAAATACAAACATACTTAAAATGAGTAAATAGTATTCATTTTAAACATGTTTATATTATTTATAGGGCTATAAAACACAAAAACGAAAAAGTTTTATTGTCTTCTTCTCTGATTTAACAGCAGCTGGCCAGCAGGTGGGTCGGCGCCCTTGCGCCCACTAGTGGCGAGCCGCCACTGGCCTTGCAGAAGAAAAGGAAGGGGAAGTCGTCGTTATACGCTGGCATATTATTCAGTGGCTGTGATCCATCAGGATTTAAAGAAACAAAAGATCAAAACGGCACAAATAGATGGCCATACATCTCAGTAATGGTAAGCAGCCACTGCACATTGCCTGAGTATTCCGTCCATGTGTGTGGACCTGGCTACACGTTTCATGTTTGCCCCATGAAAGCCTTAAATAAATTATAAGCGTGTGTTATGATGTAGGCAGCGGAATAATCAATGATTTAAGACACACCATTTAGTATTGTGCTGCACTCTGGGATATCAAAGAGCAGTGTTGCACATGTGTGTGTGTGTATGCATGTTGCTTTATATAGCTAGACACAGCCTAATGTATAATGTACTTTTATGAATCGCTTTGGGGAAATGTGTCCTTAAATAATATTATTTAAGGACATGCATCCACTCTCCAAGACACTGTAAACATTTACAAAAGAAAAACCATTCTGTAATAGTGACTCTGATATATTTCTTATATATATAGAAGATATATATATATTCTTGAATTGTTATCCAGCTTCAGTGACTTATAGCAAAGTGGTTGAAATACACATTTTTCATTGAACATATAACCTATAGTCTCCAGACAACAGGACTATCAAAGAAGCTAAATAAGCAAATGATTAGTCCAATTTCAAGAAGTGTTTTTGTTTTTGTTACAAACTGGGAGTCATTTCAGTCCAGACTAGGCAAGCCTAGTTAAGCCATACCTGGACAAGACACTTAAGCATGCGTGTTTCAACAATGGTGCTGCTTTTGTGTGTCTGTGCATCATGCACTTTGATGCACTTTAAATTGTGCCTGTATGCATTATGCACTTTACTATGATATGCACTTTTAGGGGATGTTGATATCAACTTTAGCATTTGTCCTTTTATACTGTGTATTTTTTCATATTTTTTCTGTACTGTTTCTACTCTGCTCCTGTATTGGATTACTTGTAGACACACAGTGTTTGCTCTGTACCTGTATTCCAATGTGGATTCGTCCATACATGGCAAATAAAATCTCTGACTGAAAAAAATCTCCGATGGTGAGTCAGTAAGACATTCGCTATTGAAAAACACTGACACCAGTGTTTTGTGTTTTGAGTCGAAACATCTATATTTGTAGATAATGAACTAATCATGAACAAACCATTTATATACATTCGTAAATTATTATTAAATCATTTATAACTATATTTGTATAACATTTACAAATTAGTTCTACATTATTTATAACTCATTATCAACATTGTTTGTACTTTATTTGTTCATCAATAATGTTGTTTAATGTGTAGTAACACATTTCTAGATGCTTATGGATATGAAAAAAACGACTACTGTACCTCCATTTATTTGTTCATGTTCAACAAATGATTTGTTAAGACATTCCTAAAACATCTAGAAATCATTTGCAGATGCTATTGTGTGCCCTAATCTAAAGTGAAGCCTATTCATCATTAACAAATGTCTAATAGTTTATTTATTTGTGGACTTTTATGAATACACTCAAAGCAATTACCAGACTTGTCTTTTTATGTTTAACAAATGATTTGCTAAGACATTCATAAAACATCTATAGCGGCCGGGTAGCGCAGCGGACAGAGCCAGTGGGATTGAATCCGGCTGTGGTGCCTCCGGCTTGGCCGACCGTCCATACTAACACAATTGGCAGTGGTAGCGGGTGGGAAGCCGGTGTGGGTGGGTCCTGGTCGTTGTAAACAGCGACTCCTACAGTTCGGTCGGGGCGCCTGCACAGCAAGGGAATGATCTGGGAGAGGTAGTGTGACCTTCCACACGTTACACTCTCCCAGTGAGAGTCTGCGCTGCCAGGTGAAAAGAAGCGGTGGGCTGGCTACACATGTGTCGGAGGAAGCATGTGATAGTCTCTGCCCTCCCAAACTGACGGTAGGGGGTAGAGTGCGCAACGACCAGGAAGGGGATTGGGAATTGGCATAACGACTAACATTGGGATGGGAGAAAAACGGAAAAAGAAAGGGGAAAAAGATAATTCAAAAAACATAAAACATATATAAATCATTTGCAGATGCTATTGTGTGCCCTAATCTAAAATGAAGCCTATTCAGCATTAACAAATGTCTAATACAGTTAATTATTTGTTGACTTTTTCATCACCTGTTACAAATGTTGTAGACAGCTTTCGGATCCACCCTTCTTTGTGACATCAAACAGTGACAGAATTGGATGCAATTTTATTAACATATACAATACATGTGCACACATAACATATAGTGTAACGTGGAGGTGCACAAGGACTCAGGAGTACCCTGGCCATGTATTGCCAGAGCATGTAGAGGAGGTCTCACGCGAGTGAGACTTGACTTCACGTTTGTTGCCGTCTGTTCAGGCACGTTGGAAAGGGGGGTGGGGGGGAAGCGGCAGCACCCCCTCTAGTGGCAGCTTCAGTTACTGCACAAAAGTAAAACGGTATTTTTATATACTGTAACATTAACATATATAATATAAGTTATACGTTTATCCTGCTCAAAGCACTTGACTTCACCATTACACTGATACACTTGTAAATATGTTAATTCTTATTAGATTGCCCGACTGTATTATTTTCCTCGCTGTGTGAAATACTACAGTTGCGTCTGAGGGGAGTGGCCACTGGCTGAGTGCTCTTGGTGTCGGAGAGGAGAAGCACAGACAACATGAGAGAGGAGATGTGAATGAATGAATGAACACTTTATTTAACAGATTGCAAAAAGGTGTTTAGCCTGCTCATACCTTAAAAACGTGGGGCAGCACAAATAACTTGGCTCTGCTATTATATCCTAGATGGAACGCCCTACCCAAAGCTGTAAAGGAATGTGAATCACTACCCACTTTCAAAAACACTCTCAAAAAACACCTAAGGGAGACTGCAACTCGAAACTGGCCCCTGTAAATGTCCGAACACAACCCCCTCCAATGTACAGTAAATTACCAAGTATGGTCTTGTCAATAAAAATGTACAGTGTTGTTTGTACAGTTGTACAGTGTCCCCCACCCACCCCTCCTACCCAACCCCCCCCCCCACTCCTACCCAACCCCCCCCCCCCCCACTCCTACCCAACCCCCCCCCCCCACCCACCCAACCACCTCCAATGTACAGTCCCCACCCACCCCTCCTACCCAACCCCCGCCCCCCCCCCCCATTCCTACCCAACCCCCCCCCCCCCCCCCCAACCACCTCCAATGTACAGTCCCCCCCCACCCCCACCTACCCAATCCAATGTACAGTTTCTATGCCTAATGTATATACTCTTTTCTTTCTGGACTCTTTTTGTATCACAAACAGTACTGTAATTGCAAATCTGGTATGTCATAAATGTATAGATGTAGCAGTACTGTCTATCTATTGTCATGTATGTCATATATGTTACGATGAATTGAAAATGGGGGACCCTGATGTAAACAAGACGAAAGTCTTTCTCTGGTCTGCATCCCCTTAACAATTGTATGTATTGAGCTGTACTGTACTGTACCCATTCTGCAATCTGTTAATAAAGTTTTCATTCATTCATTCATTCATTCATTCATTCATTCATTCATTCATTCATTCATTCATTCATTCATTCATTCATTCATTCATTCATTCATATATTGTGCTTCCATTCAAACAGACGGCAACAAACGTGAAGTCAAGTCTCACTTGCGTGATACCTCCTCTACATGCTCTGGCAATACCTGGCCAGGGTACTCCTAGGTCCTAGTGCCCCCTGTTACACTATATGTTATGTGTCCACATGTATTTTATATGTTAATACAATTGCATTTATCTATAGTCCTAATTATGTCACTGTTTGATGTCACAAAGAAGGGTGTATCCAAAAGCTGTCTACAACATTTGTACAGGTGATGAAAAAGTCAACAAATAATTAACTGTATTAGACATTTGTTAATGATGAATATGCTTCACTTTAGATTAGGGCAGACAATAGCATCTGCAAATGATTTATAGATGTTTTATGAATATCTTAACAAATCATTTGTTGAACATGAACAAATAAATTGAGGTACAGTATAGTAGTTTATTCATTTCCATTTTTCAAAGCATCTACAAATGTGTTACTACACATTAAACAACATTATTTAATGATGAACAAATCAAGTACAAACAATGTTGATAATGAGTTATAAATAATGTAGAACTAATTTGTAAATGTTATACAAATATAGTTATAAATGACTTAATAATAATTTACGAATGTATATAAATGGTTTGTTCATGATTAGTTCATTATCTACAAATACCTTATAAAGGTCTTATAACTGATTGTTATTATAAAGTGTTACCCAAAGTTGACATGATGTCAAAAGATGACAAATTAAATTAATGATGTTTTAAGAAACCCTGTCGCCCTAGTGTCTGAGCTGTATACTAGTTAAACTATAGTCAAGGCTGTACAGATAATATGTATTTAACACAGAGCTATGGACATGATAATATTTTCCAAGACAATATCAATGAATCTAACAAATACAAATTATTTATCTTACAATATATCCAAAACCGAAACAACTCCCAATTTGTTTAGTCTCAGCCATGGCACAGTTTCCATACTTTGAGAAGCTGCTGTTTTGGCCTATCAATGTCAGCCACTGAAGTGTATTTATCTCCGCCAGCAGTGTATTATATTTTTGGTCTGGTCAGTGTGTGTGTGTGTGTGTGTCTGTGTGCGTGTGTATGCTTAGCATAGCTCACCAACTAAAAGGCCATGGTAGATGAAACTTGCCACATAGGCTGACAGCAGGTCACCCCTGGAATATTATGGCTATAATGGATGGTTGAAATGTTGAACTTACTTGAAACTTGAAAACTTGACCTATACACCACCTTTGGTGGATATTTTAAATTAACCTGTTGAAACTAAATGTCTTAAAAATTGACCAATAGGGGGCACTACACTGTTGAAACATGTGTGTGAAATTATTTTAAAATCTTAACGATCTGTGTTGGTTTGAACCATGGAATTGCCACTTGCGACTATATTTATTATTAGTCTGGCGGAGTTTTGCACTCTACACACCTTTCTAGGTTATTCATACTGGTCTGACTGTGTTTGTTTGCGTTTCAGTGGAAATTATCTACTTATGTGTAAAATGATCTACACAACCTGTTAAGCCTTAACACATTCTGTGCCACGCAGTTTGCCCATCTTATACCATTCTCTGCTAGTGCTGTAAGCCTATGGAGTCGCTCACCTTCTTTGCAGGGCTATAACTTTTTAAATATTATAGCTATATCGACATTACTATGGCCCATTCAACATCGGGTATCTATCGTTCCGGATGTGGGAACGTTATATTTTTCCATTCATACATTGTCGTGTTAGTACCGTCGTGAATATAAGTGTTTTTAGAGTGTAGAGCAGTAATTCCTAGAACGCGATTTATAGGCCCTGACGCACATTATACATAATCGATTGGCGTTTCGTTCCTATACACGCTATATTTAAAAATGCAAATGCATATGCTCGGTATACATTATGCTCCATCATGCGTGAAGGAAAGGGGGGGGGGGGTCATTTATGATTCCTTGATTGTCAGTAACGGCTTTCTTTTTTTCTTTTCTTTTCTTTTTACTTTGTCTCCTTATTTTCTATTTTTCTCCCATCCCAATTTCGCCTCGCCAATTCTCCCTTCAATTCTCCCCTCCCCTGTCTCGAACGTTGGACTATGCCTCCCACTGGTCGGCTGGATGTTGAGGATGTTCTATGAGTCAGTGGTGGCGGGCGCCTTCTTGTACGCTGTGACCTGCTGGGGCAGCGGACTGAGAGCAGGGGACACAAACAGGCTGGATAAGCTGGTCAGGAAGGCTAGTAGCGTGGTTGGGGTGGAGCTGGACTCCCTAGCGAGGGTGGCGGAGAGGAGGAGCCTTGCTAAGCTCCAGGCCATCAGGGAAAACCCCTCCCACCCACTATACACAGACTTGGCTGACAGGAGGAGCAGGTTCAGTGCTAGGCTCACACTACCCAAATGCAGCACTGAACGGCACAGGAAGTCCTTCATTCCAACAGCCATCAGACTATACAATGCATCACTGTGCCTCACTGCATCACTGAGCACATAGTGGCAGTTACCATCTTCCTGGACTTAGTTTGAAACAGCACTGTGCAATATTACACCTACTGTAGACCTCAGTATATTTTTACTGTATTTATTTACTGTATATTTTATTCCATTTTTATTCTATTTTACTCTACTCTTATCCTAGGCAACTTGATTTGATTCGTTTTATTATTCTAATTTGTGACCTGTTCTGTCTAAATGTTTAAATGTTGAGCGATTTGCAGTGTCAAATTTCCCATGGGATAATAAAAGTATTTCTATTCTATTCTATTCTATTCTGTAGTGAGGACCAGAGCATGTGAGCGGAGCGGCGCGGCCGAGAAATCCGCTCTTCGCTCTAGACGGCTTGTTCCGCTCCGCTAATCGCTCATGTTGATCCCGCCGCCACGCCACTCAGCGCTCCGCTCACCTTCATTTACGAATCAAGCGCTCCCTGCTCCACAGCTCGCTCAGCAGATTTTTTTTGGAGCATGATGGAAATTAGCTTGATTTGACCAAACTACAACAGTCTGCACCCCCTGGGCCCCTTAACAATTGTTTGTATTGAGCCGTATTGTATTGTACCCATTCTGCAATGTTAAATAACGTTTATCCATTCAACTAAGATGGTAGCTAGCCTAGCCTTAATGCTATGGTCGATCCCAGTCATGTTAGCATGTAAGCTAACAACAGCGGTAGCTTTAGTCTCTCGCTTTTTGTGAGACTAAACTCCGCTCTTGGTGGTACATTGTGTTGATGACTAGTCTGCAACCCCCTTAACAACTGTTTGTATTGAGCCGTATTGTATTGTACCCATTCTGCAATGTTAAATAACGTTTATCCATTCAACTAGCTGTACAGTACTAAGCTATGGGCTATCCCATTCACGTTAGCAATAGCATGTAAGCTAACAACAACAGTCTCTCGCTTTTTGAGAGACATAAACTCTCCGCTCTTGGTGGTACATTGTGTTGATGTTGGTTTCGTTTCATCAATAAATGAGGCAGAACACAGTGAATGTATCATTTTTTTTTTTATTGGACTTTGTTTCTCACTGAAAATAAATGTTGGGTTCAGTCACCCCGTGATTTAAATATGGCGGATTCTACTTTGGTCTTAGCAGGATGTGAGTGACGGTTCACCCTTCTCATTGGTTGAAAATGGCTTTCATGTTTGTACATCGCCACCTGTTGCTTTGGCATTGTACATTACATCAGTTGGCATTGTATATTACATCAGTTTCTGTGTGATCGTTCGTGTGCACTCAGCACTGAGCGGCCCGGAGCGGCTTGGAGCGGAGGAGAACTCTCGCTCCGGAAGTCACGCCGACCCATTTTAAAACCCACTCCTTCGCTCACTTCAAAACCACCTGCTCCACTCCCCGCGCCGCGCCGCTCACATGCTCTGGTGAGGACCAAGCCTTGCATCACGTGTCCCCTCAGGTACACGAGGAGGCAGCTGTCGCATCTTTTCACCTGAACAGCGCGGTCTCTCAGTGGCGAGGAGTAGCGCATGGGAGGCTCAACATAACAAGATAGCTCTGCCGGAACATTTTCCCCGATGCACAGAGCGCCACATCTGGTTTAGAGTGGAGTGCAACTCGCCCGAAATCCACCAGGCGGCGTTATTGAGGCGTTGAAATATCAAACAGAGTCCAGCTGGCTCCCGGAGCCTTGCTGGATGAATTATGAATGCCAATAGCGAATAAAGGAAATAACGATCATAAAAACTAGTTAACTTGTTGTTGGCGCTCAACGATTGGCGGCCAATAACGAGTTAACTCGTTAATGGCGCAGAATGTGTTAAGGTCCCCTCAGAAGGGGACCCTGCTTTTATCATAAATCGATCAATAGAGACCGTATTAGATCCCCATGTGGGGTATCATTGGAAAGCCACTCTCATTGGCTACAACCCTGTCCAAAAGTTTTCGAGATCGCCAAATGATTGATGGAGCGAGAGCCCCGGGAGTCGGGGGTGGTAATGTGTACTTTGGCGCACGCCTCACATATCGGCATGTAACTCGAGAACCGCTTAACGGATTTTGTCACCTGAAAGGGAAATCGACAGGCAACAAATAGGGCTTTAATTCTATCTATATATTGTATTAAAAGAAATGCACACCGAGCCGCTAAATGTCGGCAAAGTGGCATCGTGAATCGTCCTCATGAGGGCCCACATGTGGGCCCTTGGATGTTAAGAGGTTTTAATGTTTAGCCAAGAGTAAAGACCATAACCCTATCAAGAAGGTGGTGAATAAGCTCAGTGAGCGAAATCAAAAGAACCTCAATGTTTTTATGGTGTTATTCACCGGCACAGATGCAAAAATAAATCATAATTTATATTCTCACTTTCATTACAATTTACTCAAGCCTAGTAACAGACACAATATTTCTGACACTGGAAATACATACCCCCAGCCGGTCCCTATAGATGTTCCTAGATACCAAGAACATGCAAATTGGCCTTGTGGAAGTGGAGCAATCTTCCATTTACTTAGGCATGTACCTTTAGGCGAAATTTCTGAAAAGAGGGCTACAGCTTAACAGGTTAATGCCATGCACTGACAATTATGTTTTCCCCCTGCAAGCTGCTAAATCACATCTAGCTGCACTATTCATATCATATACACACCTTTATAGAGGTGCATGTAAATACAATTGTGTGTGTATGTGTGAGTATGGGGGGAGGGGTTGTGCTTTGTTGGTGTGTGGCATACATTTATTTGTACTGCACAATGAAGTCACTCCTCCAACCAGGCAGAAATCAAAACAGCTTATTGGAAAATGAGTACAACTATCTGTCTATGCCACATGGTGCTGTAGCCTGTTCCAGATCCAGGGCAAAACAATATAATTATCCATAATTTGTTACACAAATTGGCATATGAGGTAAAAGCAGATTTCTTATTCTGTGTGTTTTATTTTTCATGTGCAATACTTGTGTTAAAAAGAGGACCTGCTCATCTGTATACTGTGTGTGTGTGTGTGTGTGTGTGTGTGTGTGTGTGTGTGTGTGTGTGTGTGTGTGTGTGTGTGTGTGTGTGTGTGTGTGTGTGTGTGTGTGTGTGTGTGTGTGTGTGTCTATAGGTACTTGCGAGGACATACTATGCTCCGCCAACCTTCATTGTGAGGTCAAATCCACTTGCGAGGACTTTTTCCTGGTCCCCAGAAATAATATACTTTAGATGACTTTAAAATGATCTTTAAGTCCCTAATATACATTTTTTTTTTATACATCCCCCCCCCCAACCACCTCCAATGTAAATTACCCAGTATGGTTGTCAATATCCCAGTGTACCCAACCCCCCCCACCCAACCTCCTCCAATGTACAGTTTCTACGTCAAATGTATATACTCCCTTTTCTTGACTCCTTCTGTATCACAAACAGTACTGTATTTGCAAATCTGATATGTCATAAATGTATAGATGTAGCAGTACTGTCTATCTGTATGTCATGTATGTCATATATGTCCTGATGAATTGAAAATGGGGGACCCTGGTGTAAACAAGACGAAAGTCTTTCTCTGGTCTGCATCCCCTTAACAATTGTGTGTATTGAGCTGTACTGTATTGTACCCATTCTGCAATCTGTTAATAAAGTTTTCAATCAATCAATTCAATCAAGTCCTCACACTGGTATAATTGTTGATTTCACCCGACTCTACAGCATTCCTACAGGACACACTCGAGTACTGCAGGGGGAAATATGCGTTTGGCGCAGATGTGTGTGAGGACCTTTGGAGACTATTTTTGATTGGTTGGTCTGAGAGGGGATTGTTTTGTTTGGCTGCTCGTGACCTGTCACTCATCTGCTAGCTACGTGACCTCACGTGGTCTGAGAGGGGATTTTTTTATTGGCTGCTCATGACCTAACGTGCATTCTGGGTAGTGTAGTACAATACTATCATATAATAATTCTACTATTATACAACGAGGGCGCCTATAGCACTGCTATCTTATGCAATGACACTATTGCATAGATTATGCAAAGTAATGTTTGGCTGAACATCATAATCAAAATCGTAAAGGAGAATGAACGCTAGCTAGCAGGCTATAGATATCTATGACTATGAGCTAAAACGCTAGCTAGCAGGCTAGCAAGCTAAAAGTGACCTCACGTGGTCTGAGAGGGGATTTTTTTATTTGTATTTGAAAATCTGGTATGTCATAAATATATTACTACCTGTACCCCCCCCCCCCCCCCCCCCCACCCCCACCCCCCCCCCCCTCCCCCCCATGCTGCTATGATGCCTGAATTTCCCCAAGGGGATCAATAAAGGAATATCTTATCTTATCTTATCTTATCTTATATAGATGTAGCAGTACTGTCTATCTGTATGTCATGTATGTCATATATGTTACGATGAATTGAAAATGGGGGACCCTGATGTAAACAAGACGAAAGTCTTTCTCTGGTCTGTATCCCCTTAACAATTGTATGTATTGAGCTGTACTGTACTGTACCCATTCTGCAATCTGTTAATAAAGTTTTCAATCAATAAATCAATCAATCAAACTCCAAAGAATACTAGGAGAGGAACTCTCTAAGGTTAGGAATTGGCTGTCTGACAATAGGCTCTCACTTCACTTAAAAAAGGCTCCTGAACTCAAGGTAGAATTAGGGTCTGAGGTTATAGCAGCAAGAACAGCAGTGAAGTACCTGGGCTGTATGCTGGATGACAGTCTGGGGGGGGAGGCCTTACAGGTTTGATTGATTGATTGATTGATTGATTGATTGATTGATTGATTGATTGATTGATTGATTGATTAATTGAAAACTTTATTAACAGATTGCAGAATGGGTACAATACAGTACAGCTCAATACACACAATTGTTAAGGGGATGCAGACCAGAGAAAGACTTTCGTCTTGTTTACATCAGGGTCCCCCATTTTCAATTCATCAGGAAACTGGGTACTGGGTAAGGTAAATGCCCGCACCAGGTTTTAAACCAGGGAAGGCCTAAAGGCCTCTACATGCTACAGCAACTTCTGCTTGTTATCAATGGGTTGGTTGAGAAGGGAAGTGTCATCTATCTAGGGAACCTAGCTACATACCGGGTACAATGTTACATTAGGCTGTGCGTCGATGTTGCAGAAGCATAAAGGCAGAGTGTTTGCAACACCGTTGCTTTGTCGATGTTGTGGTGCAGTAGACTCTATAGGTCCTACAGGCTACCACTAACAACATGAGTTAGCCCTGGCTAGTGCTGTAATGTAGACTATATAGCTCCTACAGGCTAACACTAACAACATGAGTTAGCCCTGGCTAGCGCCGTAATGTAGACTATATAGCTCCTACAGGCTAACACTAACAACATGAGTTAGCCCTGGCTAGTGCTGTAATGTAGACTCTATATAGCTCCTACAGGCTACCACTAACAACATGAGTTAGCCCTGGCTAGCGCTGTAATGTATACTATAGAGCTCCTACAGGCTACCACTAACAACATGAGTTAGCCCTGGCTAGCGCCGCCATGTAGACTATAGAGCTCCTACTGGCTACCACTAACAACATGAGTTAGCCCTGGCTAGCATGTAATGTAGACTATAGCTCCTACAGGCTACCACTAACAACATGAGTTAGCCCTGGCTAGCGCCGCCATGTAGACTATAGCTCCTACAGGCTACCACTAACAACATGAGTTAACTCTGGCTAGCGCTGTAATGTAGACTATAGCTCCTACAGGCTACCACTAACAACATGAGTTAACCCTGGCTAGTGCTGTAATGTAGACCATAGCTCCTACAGGCTACCACTAACAACACGAGTTAGCCCTGGCTAGCTCTGTAATGTAGACTATAGCTCCTACAGGCTACCACTAACAACATGAGTTAGCCCTGGCTAGCGCTGTAATGTAGACTATATAGCTCCTACAGGCTACCACTAACAACATGAGTTAGCCCTGGCTAGTGCTGTAATGTAGACTATAGCGACTTGTGTGACTGGGAGACTTGTGTGACTTGGAGACTTGTGTGACTGGGAGACTTGTGTGACTGGGAGACTCGTGTGACTGGGAGACTCGTGTGACTTGTGTGACTTGGAGACTTGTGTGACTGGGAGACTTGTGTGACTTGGAGACTTGTGTGACTGGGAGACTTGTGTGACTGGGAGACTTGTGTGACTTGGACACTTGTGTGACTGAGAGACTCATGTGACTTGGAGACTTGTGTGACTGGGAGACTCGGGAGACTTGTGTGACTGGGAGACTCGTGTGACTAGGATACTTGTGACTGGGAGACTCGTGTGACTTGGAGACTTGTGTGACTGGGAGACTCGTGTGACTTGTATGACTTGGAGACTTGTGTGACTGGGAGACTTGTGTGACTTGGAGACTTGTGTGACTGGGAGACTCATGTGACTTGTGTGACTTGGAGACTTGTGTGACTGGGAGACTTGTGTGACTGGGAGACTTGTGTGACTTGGATACTTGTGTGACTGGGAGACTCGGGAGACTTGTGTGACTGGGCGACTTGTGTGACTGGGAGACTTGTGTGACTGGAAGATTTGTGTGACTTGGAGACTTGTGTGACTGGGAGACTTGTGTGACTGGGAGACTTGTGTGACTGGGAGACTCGTGTGACTTGTGTGACTTGGAGACTTGTGTGACTGGGAGACTTGTGTGACTTGTGTGACTTGGAGACTTGTGTGACTGAGAGACTTGTGTGACTGGGAGACTTGTGTGACTTGGACACTTGTGTGACTTGGAGACTTGTGTGACTGGGAGACTTGTGTGACTGGGAGACTTGTGTGACTTGGAGACTTGTGTGACTGGGAGACTCGGGAGACTTGTGTGACTGGGAGACTTGTGTGACTGGGAGACTTGTGTGACTTGGAGATTTGTGTGACTTGGAAACTTGTGTGACTGGGAGACTTGTGTGACTGGGAGACTTGTGTGACTGGGAGACTCGTGTGACTTGTGTGACTTGTGTGACTTGGAGACTTGTGTGACTGGGAGACTTGTGTGACTTGTGTGACTTGGAGACTTGTGTGACTGGGAGACTTGTGTGACTTGGATACTTGTGTGACTGGGAGACTCTGGAGACTTGTGTGACTGGGAGACTTGTATGACTGGGAGACTTGTGTGACTGGGAGATTTGTGTGACTTGGAGACTTGTGTGACTTGGAGACTCGTGTGACTTGGAGACTTGTGTGACTTGGAGACTTGTGTGACTTGTGTGACTTGGAGACTCGTGTGACTTGGAGACTCGTGTGACTCTTGTGACTTGGAGACTCGTGTGACTTGGAGACTTGTGTGACTTGGAGACTCATGTGACTTGGAGACTCGTGTGACTTGGAGACTTGTGTGACTTGGAGACTCGTGTGACTTGTGTGACTTGGAGACTTGTGTGACTTGGAGACTTGTGTGACTTGGAGACTCGTGTGACTTGTGTGACTTGGAGACTTGTGTGACTGGGAGACTTGTGTGACTGGGAGACTTGTGTGACTTGTGTGACTTGGAGACTTGTGTGACTGGGAGACTTGTGTGACTTGTGTGACTTGGAGACTTGTGTGACTTGGACACTTGTGTGACTGGGAGACTCGTGTGACTTGGTGACTTGTGTGACTGGGAGACTTGTGTGACTCGTATGACTTGGAGACTTGTGTGACTTGGATACTTGTGTGACTTGGACACTTGTGTGACTGGGAGACTCGTGTGACTTGGAGACTTGTGTGACTGGGAGACTCGGGATACTTGTGTGACTGGGAGACTCGTGTGACTTGGAGACTTGTGTGACTGGGAGACTTGTGTGACTCGTATGACTTGGAGACTTGTGTGACTTGGAGACTTGTGTGACTGGGAGACTCGTGTGACTTGTATGACTTGGAGACTTGTGTGACTGGGAGACTTGTGTGACTTGGAGACTTGTGTGACTGGGAGACTCATGTGACTTGTGTGACTTGGAGACTTGTGTGACTGGGAGACTTGTGTGACTGGGAGACTTGTGTGACTTGGAGACTTGTGTGACTGGGAGACTCGGGAGACTTGTGTGACTGGGAGACTTGTGTGACTGGGAGACTTGTGTGACTAGGAGACTTGTGTGACTGGGAGACTTGTGTGACTGGGAGACTTGTATGACTGGGAGACTTGTGTGACTTGTGTGACTTGGAGACTTGTGTGACTGGGAGACTCGTGTGACTTGGAGACTTGTGTGACTGGGAGACTCGGGAGACTTGTGTGACTGGGAGACTCGTGTGACTTGGAGACTTGTGTGACTGGGAGACTCGTGTGACTTGTATGACTTGGAGACTTGTGTGACTTGGAGACTTGTGTGACTGGGAGACTCGTGTGACTTGTATGACTTGGAGACTTGTGTGACTGGGAGACTTGTGTGACTGGGAGACTCGGGATACTTGTGTGACTGGGAGACTTGTGTGACTTGTGTGACTTGGAGACTTGTGTGACTGGGAGACTTGTGTGACTGGGAGACTTGTGTGACTTGGAGACTTGTATGACTGGGAGACTTGTGTGACTTGTGTGACTTGGAGACTTGTGTGACTGGGAGACTCGTGTGACTTGGAGACTTGTGTGACTGGGAGACTCGGGAGACTTGTGTGACTGGGAGACTCGTGTGACTTGGAGACTTGTGTGACTGGGAGACTCGTGTGACTTGTATGACTTGGAGACTTGTGTGACTTGGAGACTTGTGTGACTGGGAGACTCGTGTGACTTGTATGACTTGGAGACTTGTGTGACTGGGAGACTTGTGTGACTGGGAGACTCGGGAGACTTGTGTGACTGGGAGACTTGTGTGACTTGTGTGACTTGGAGACTTGTGTGACTGGGAGACTTGTGTGACTGGGAGACTTGTGTGACTTGGAGACTTGTGTGACTGGGAGACAAGTGTGACCTTTGGCTGTAGCTAACATGTTTATACACGGAGGAGACAGAGGAACATGTTTGGACAGCTTGGCACCGGGGTACCTCTCGGACCTGCTGGAACCTTATGTTCCTCCAAGGTCCCTCAGGTCCTCTGACCAGCTCCTCTAGGCCGTTCCAAAGTCCAGGCTGAAGCTATGGGGGGGCCGTACTTTTGCTGTGGCAGCCCCAACGCTCTGGAATGAGCTGCCACTGCATGTTAGGCAGGCCCCCACTCTGCAGGTGTTCAAATCACGCTTCAAGACACATCTATTTGCTCTGGCTTTCGGTGTTTTAAACAGTTTTTGAGAGACCTGCCTTTTTATGTGACACATTGTACTGTTTTTATTGTGTGCTTTTATTAAAATGTTTTATGTTTTATGTTTTATCTTATGTTGTGGACTTGTACAGCACTTTGGTCAACTTTGTTGTTTTTAAATGTGCTTTATAAATAAAGTGGATTGGATTGGATGATATGTGCATATTTAATGTGGGAAGTGCCTCATTTGCATATATAAACATCAAATTCAGAAAACTTGTAATATATTTTTTCTTAGTTTATATGTACATAACAAGCTGGGAATGTTTAAGTGATATCTATCCAAGTATCACCTTAATAAAATTTTCAATCAATCAATCAATCAATCAATCAATCTACTGCCACTCTCAAAGACTCAGCTCAGCTCAAAATTGTGTAGCCTACTGCTGCATGCACCCCTCCCCCACAGGTTGAAAACATTATCATTAGTTGCAGTGTGGGGGAGGGGTAGTTTGTGGCGTTTGTGTGTCTCGACTCCTCTAAAATCCGAATTAACCCTTTTCACAGTCGGCGGCATGTTGGAGGAAGAGGTTCTATTAATCTGATGATAAACCCACGCTCCAATTTGAAATGTAAGTCTTATCTTGCATACAGCTTGTGTCATTTGGATATAAACGGTGTAATTTCAGTTTAGTTTATAGTAGATTAACACTAGCTAGTGTTTCATGTGTTTGCTAAAAGGATTGTCACCGTGACGTTAGCCTGTAGCTACCAGGCTAATATAACACAGCTAAGTTACTAGCAACGTGTTTCGCAGACTGCAGATTTACTAGCCAAGTTAAAAGAACACGCCAACATTTTGGGATATTAGCTTATTATCGTCTTCTCCAGAGAGAGACAAGAAGATAGATACCAGTTTCCTCTCTGTGCGTTCAGTAGAAAGCTATCTGGCTGCATGTTAGCCTTAGCTTAGCACAATGAATGGAAGCGAACATGACCAGTTAGCCTTCGGGAGCGGTGTTAGTTGGACAATGCCTAGGCTAACCGGTCATGTCCGCTTCCATTCATTGTGCTAAGCTAAGGCTAACGTGCAGCCAGATAGCTTTCTACTGAACGCACAGAGAGGAAACTGGTATCTATCTTCTTGTCTTTTTCTGGAGAAGACTGTAAGCTAATTTCCATGTTAAAAACAAGTCACAGCAATGTGTTTGTTTTGATTGATTGATGTAATACAGTACAGCTCAATACACACAATTGTTAAGGGGATGCAGACCAGAGAAAGACTTTCGTCTTGTTTACATCAGGGTCCCCCATTTTCAATTCATCAGGACATATATGACATACAGATAGACAGTCCTGCTACATCTATACATTTATGACATACCAGATTTGCAAATACAGTACTGTTTGTGATACAAAAAGAGTCCAGAAAAGGGAGTATATACATTTGACGTTAAAAACTGTGCATAGGAGGAGGTTGGGTGGGGTTGTGTGGGACATATATATAATATATACATATATTATCTTTCAAATGCATGCATAAGAACAGATAATGAAATCTACTGTAATCTACTGTACTTTTAAATTTTCCCCACAGTGCAACCGTTTTTAAACTAATTTCAGATCTAATTGTTCCTACATGTTAACAATAGGGAAAGCATTTCATATAAAAGTATTCTGTATTCTTGTATGACAACTAATAAAGAAACTTGAACTTGAAACTTCCTGTTCATCATCGCTGACAATAATATTAACAACTATTGTCCATTTTATTCTCTACCTTCCAGAACTGTCTGATCAGGGTGACGTCGCAAGGCCGGGATGCCCTGGTCACTGACTTCGGCCTGGCCAGGGAGGTGGTCGAGTGGCCAGTCCAAGACCCCGGCAGGAAGCGCTACAATTGTGTGTATTGAGCCGTACTGTATTGTACCCATTCTGCAATCTGTTAAATATTGATTGATTGATTGATTGATTGATTGATTGATTGATTGTTATTAACAGATTGCAGAATGGGTACAATACAGTACAGCTCAATACACACAATTGTTAAGGGGATGCAGACCAGAGAAAGACGTTCGTCTTGTTTACATCAGGGTCCCCCATTTTCAATTCATTCATTTGGGTTTCTCTCCCAAACCAGAAACGTGAGAAGTAAGAATCAAACCTGTGATGTCATCAAGTATAAAGTCTGGACCCACAGAACTTTTGTTTACTTTTTTTTATATCCAAATTATCTTTATTCTATAGTAGAACATGTACCTACGAACTCAGAACATTCACCTGGGTGCTCAGTGTCACCTATAACATATTTCAAAATTCATTGTCTATTGAGCAGCTTCAGTGAGAGTTGGAGTTTTTTTTCATGTTCACTAATATTTTTGTACTTGTATGTTCAATTGTACAGAGGAATAACTGAAGGAATAAATTGTGAAATTGCATGTAGTTCCTCTTTAATGTTTTTCTCACTAACTTTCTCTTTTCTTATTTTACAGCTGCATGTCCATCTTGAACAGTGTACAGTGAGTACCTCCCCTCACCAGAACCAGCAGTACCGCTTTTGGAGTTCGCAAAGTTCTAGAGGAAGCAAGGTAAGCAAAAAAAGCCATATAATGCGCAGCTCCTCCCCCTCAGGGAATGCTACACCCATTTGCAAGGGGGCAGAACAGGAAGCACAGCCCCCCTCGTCCTTCGCATTGGCTTAGCGGGGCAGGCAAAGCAGAAAGCTTCAGAGAGTCCCCCATTTTCAATTCATCATAACATATGACATACATGACATACAGATAGACAATACTGCTACATCTATACATTTATGACATACCAGATTTACAAATACAGTATTGTTTGTGATACAATAAGAGTCTAAAAAAAGAGTATATACATTTGACGAAGAAACTGTACATTGGAGGAGGGGGGGACGGACTGTACATTGGAGGTGGTTGGAGGGGGGGGGGGGGGGGGGTAACTGTACATTGGATTATCGACGAAACCGAAACAAGTAGGCTCCCTTAAAACGCTAACGCTATTAAAAAAAAATTCAGTGGAGGTTAAAATAAGAATATGACTTGGCCTGAAAAAAAGTTCAGTCAGGTGATTTTGTTTTTTGCTTTAATCCCTGCCCATACTGCTGCAGTGCTGGCATGGCAACAGCATTCGAGAATATGTTCCAGATGTGGCATATTCCGAAAGAAAATATTCATGTCATACTCCAATGCCCGAAACGTGGTCAAGATGCAGGATTACAACGTTTGGGATGTATGGCCCACGGCGCGCTTCAGCTGGCTGTCCAGTGTCCCCGCCAATGTTCTGAGACATATTTATATATTTGTATAATTGTTAGGCTATTTGAATCCACCATTTAGGGCTGGTGTATTCAAATAGCCTAACAAATAAAATGTAATATGTCTCGGAACATTGGCCGGCAGATGCACCACTGCAAACCAAAGAAATGTGAACTCAAGAAGCCAAAACGAAGTTTAGCCTGTTTTAAAAGGCTATAGCCTAAAAGAAAAAGTTGCCTTTTACCACCGCTTGGCCTATATTTTATGCAGTGTTTAGCCTATTAAATAGGCTAATATTTTTTTTTATTCGTTTTAACTTTCAGCCTGTTAATAAATGTGTCGTTAATTCAGTATTTAACTTCTTGAATTCATATTTATTTAGGCTATGCTAATTAAAAACACAAATGTTATGGACATCTAATTTAATTATCTGCTTATTTATTAATGCTTCAATTAATTCAGAAACGTTGCAGCAAACAATCCATATGTGCATTTGTTTACATTAGGGGTGCACGATATAGATTTTTTGACCCCGATACCGATAACTTTCTGCTCCTCAAGGCCGATACCGATAACCGATATTTATTGTATTATAATATTTTTTTTAAATGTATATTCCTGTAGTTTTGACCTAACCAGATTTATCATGACATGAGCGTTATGAACAAAAAAAAGCCAAGACAACAGTTTTTCCAAATAAATATAATTTGAATCAGAAAATTCACAATCCGTCAATAACTTATAATACATCCAACCTAACAAGTCACCTGCAACATCACCACCGTAAAGCTGCTGTGAATCCAAAGCCAGCTACAAAGGAACCCGCAGCGATTGTACCTATTGACGAGGCGTTTGCTAAATTAAAGAAGTTTGACAGAAATGACCCAAGGGCTCAAGCCGCTAGCTTTTAAGCAGTGCTTGGTGGTGCAAATTAACATGGCTACTACAGAGCAATAAGTGACTGCGTATTCAACCAAGGGTTGCATCACAGTCATGAAAGGGGCTAGATTTGCGTGTCGTCGTAGGCTTTTAACACACCATCGTAGCGGTGGTGATGTTGCAGGTGACTTGTTAGGTTGGATGTATTATAAGTTGTTGCCCGTTTCCCTCCTCATGGAACTTCTGCATTGCATTTGTTACAAATAGCAAGTGAACTTTTTTCCTCTAAAACTATTCCCACACTACTGATGCCATCTTTGTTTACATCCGCGCTGCTTCTGAAACTTACGTGGCTACGTCACAGCCAAGAATGGGAGTGCTGGATTTGTGTAAAACGCCCTCTTCCTAAACCACACGCTATCAGTCGTACCACAGTACTGGCAAAACGGGAGGAGCCTACAGTAAAAACAAACGCCCTTCATCCCAATTCACCCGCACCGCATTTTTTTTACCAAAAAATATATTATATTATCGGAGCTATCACCGTTATCGGGATGATGTCATAATTGCTGATATCGGCCCGATAATTATCGTGCATCCCTAGTTTACATAATGATAACGTACATAAATAACATTATTGAGGGAGGAAAAAAAGGAAACTGATACCTACTTCACCCTGTTAGTCAAGTTGAACTATCGCTCTGACTCAGACTGGATGTCTCGCAGATAATACAATAGTATAATTATATAATATATTTTTTTTCTGTAGGTAACGTTACATTTGGTTGACAATTTACTGACTGACTTTCACGACACTCCATATTTACGTAGCTATCTAACCGGCACTCTAAACCGGACCCAGCCCAAACCATTACCGTGACGTCACCATCCAGCTATATCTAAAATGGCGGCCCCCATGGCAAAAACGGGGAAATTACATTTGAGTTTTCAGACAAATAAGCAGGATTTCACATTTGATTATAGGACCATGTCTTACCCAAGGTACACAACAAACAAACTAGGCTCATATTGTTTAACGCTTCATCTCCCCTTTAAAGTATTCCATAAGAAACCTCACTCATATCACCACTGTCAGATTCTTCAGAGGTACCATTTTTTGAGTTTTGCCAATTAAATTTTTTTAAACATGCTATTGTTATTTACAAGACCCTACATGGTCTGTGCCCGCCCCCTCTGAGGGAATTCATAGAAAGGAAGCCCGATAGAGGATTCAGCACTAGAGGGGATTGCGAAGTGCCCGGCTGGCAAACCGCCTTTGCTAAAAACACCCTCTCAGTCCAGGGATGTTTAATCTGGAATGATCTACCACTGACCATACGAGATTGTACATCATTTCCATCTTTTAAATTCAATCTAAAAAAAATGGTTACTCGACAACCAAACCTGGGCAATGATGGGCAAATACACTACACATGCAATCGGTCATACAACTAATCCATCCATCCATTTCTCTCTCTCTCCAGGTGCAGTGGTTCTGATCCACGGGGAGGTGATCCACCGCAGTCCCCAGAACACCCACTGGAGCCCAGAGAACTGGTGAGTCACTGCAAAATCTGATTCTATATCAGTGGTGGAACAAGTACACAGTTACTTTACTTAAGAAATACCCAGATAAAATAGTACTCTGGTAAAAGTAAAAGTCCTCCATTCGACTTAAATAAGATAAGAATAAACTTTAGACTTTTTACACGGAACATCAGTGCTGCATCATTCTGCGATAACAGTGTAAACAAAGAAGAAAATAAAATATATACAATATTCATTCAGTTAGTAAAAAGTACTTCAGACAAATATGACAATACATAGACGCATGCAACCATAATTAATAAATGGGTAAACTCATTTCAAAAGCTTCAAAAAGCTTCATATTGCACCTTGCCCTAATTAAATTACAACAGATTTGGACTTGGACAAGAAAGAAAGAGGTGACAGCCCACTGCTTCAGAGAGCATATCTGCTTCAGAGAGCCTATCTGCTTCAGAGAGCCCATCTGCTTCAGCTATCTGCTTCAGAGAGCCCATCTGCTTCAGCTATCTGCTTCAGAGAGCCCATCTGCTTCAGCTATCTGCTTCAGAGAGCCCATCTGCTTCAGCTATCTGCTTCAGAGAGCCCATCTGCTTCAGCTATCTGCTTCAGAGAGCCTATCTGCTTCAGCTATCTGCTTCAGCTATCTGCTTCAGAGAGCCTATCTGCTTCAGCAACTGCTTCAGAGAGCCTATCTGCTTCAGCTATCTGCTTCAGAGAGCCTATCTGCTTCAGCTATCTGCTTCAGAGAGGCTATCTGCTTCAGCTATCTGCTTCAGAGAGGCTATCTGCTTCAGCTATCTGCTTCAGAAAGGGTATCTGCTTCAGCTATCTGCTTCAGAGAGGCTATCTGCTTCAGCTATCTGCTTCAGCTATCTGCTTCAGAGAGCCTATCTGCTTCAGCTATCTGCTTCAGAGAGCCTATCTGCTTCAGCTATCTGCTTCAGCTATCTGCTTCAGCTAACTGCTTCAGAGAGCCTATCTGCTTCAGCTATCTGCTTCAGCTATCTGCTTCAGCTATCTGCTTCAGAGAGCCCATCTGCTTCAGCTATCTGCTTCAGAGAGCCCATCTGCTTTAGCTATCTGCTTCAGAGAGCCCATCTGCTTCAGCTATCTGCTTCAGAGAGCCCATCTGCTTCAGCTACCTGCTTCAGAGAGCCCATCTGCTTCAGCTATCTGCTTCAGCTATCTGCTTCAGCTATCTGCTTCAGCTAACTGCTTCAGAGAGCCTATCTGCTTCAGCTATCTGCTTCAGCTATCTGCTTCAGCTATCTGCTTCAGAGAGCCCATCTGCTTCAGCTATCTGCTTCAGAGAGCCCATCTGCTTCAGCTATCTGCTTCAGAGAGCCCATCTGCTTCAGCTATCTGCTTCAGAGAGCCCATCTGCTTCAGCTATCTGCTTCAGAGAGCCCATCTGCTTCAGCTATCTGCTTCAGAGAGCCCATCTGCTTCAGCTATCTGCTTCAGAGAGCCCATCTGCTTCAGCTATCTGCTTCAGCCAGCCCATCTGCTTCAGCTATCTGCTTCAGAGAGCCCATCTGCTTCAGCTATCTGCTTCAGAGAGCCTATCTGCTTCAGCTATCTGCTTAAGAGAGCCTATCTGCTTCAGCTATCTGCTTCAGAGAGCCTATCTGCTTCAGCTATCTGCTTCAGAGAGCCTATCTGCTTCAGCTATCTGCTTCAGAGAGGCTATCTGCTTCAGCTATCTGCTTCAGAGAGGCTATCTGCTTCAGCTATCTGCTTCAGAGAGGCTATCTGCTCCAGCTATCTGCTTCAGCTACTGCTTCAGCTATCTGCTTCAGAGAGCCTATCTGCTTCAGCTATCTGCTTCAGAGAGCCTATCTGCTTCAGCTATCTGCTTCAGAGAGCCTATCTGCTTCAGCTATCTGCTTCAGCTATCTGCTTCAGAGAGCCTATCTGCTTCAGCTATCTGCTTCAGCTAACTGCTTCAGAGAGCCTATCTGCTTCAGCTATCTGCTTCAGCTATCTGCTTCAGCTATCTGCTTCAGAGAGCCCATCTGCTTCAGCTATCTGCTTCAGAGAGCCCATCTGCTTCAGCTATCTGCTTCAGAGAGCCCATCTGCTTCAGCTATCTGCTTCAGAGAGCCAATCTGCTTCAGCTATCTGCTTCAGAGAGCCCATCTGCTTCAGCTATCTGCTTCAGCTATCTGCTTCAGCTATCTGCTTCAGCTATCTGCTTCAGAGAGGCTATCTGCTTCAGCTATCTGCTTCAGAGAGCCTATCTGCTTCAGCTATCTGCTTCAGCTATCTGCTTCAGAGAGCCTATCTGCTTCAGCTATCTGCTTCAGCTATCTGCTTCAGCTAACTGCTTCAGAGAGCCTATCTGCTTCAGCTATCTGCTTCAGCTATCTGCTTCAGCTATCTGCTTCAGAGAGCCCATCTGCTTCAGCTATCTGCTTCAGAGAGCCCATCTGCTTCAGCTATCTGCTTCAGCTATCTGCTTCAGAGAGCCCATCTGCTTCAGCTATCTGCTTCAGAGAGCCCATCTGCTTCAGCTATCTGCTTCAGAGAGCCTATCTGCTTCAGCTATCTGCTTCAGAGAGCCCATCTGCTTCAGCTATCTGCTTCAGAGAGCCCATCTGCTTCAGCTATCTGCTTCAGAGAGCCCATCTGCTTCAGCTATCTGCTTCAGAGAGCCTATCTGCTTCAGCTATCTGCTTCAGAGAGCCCATCTGCTTCAGCTATCTGCTTCAGAGAGCCCATCTGCTTCAGCTATCTGCTTCAGAGAGCCCATCTGCTTCAGCTATCTGCTTCAGAGAGCCGAGCGGCTTCAGCTATCTGCTTCAGAGAGCCGAGCGGCTTCAGCTATCTGCTTCAGAGAGCGGCTTCAGCTATCTGCTTCAGAGAGCCGCTTCAACGAGCCGCTTCAGAGAGCCGCTTCAGCTATCTGCTGCTTCAGCTATCTGCTGCTTCAGCTATCTACTGCTTCAGCTATCTGCTGCTTCAGAGAGCCTCTCTGCTGCTTCAGAGAGCCTCTATGCTGCTTCAGAGAGCCTATCTACAGTAGTGTCTCTCTCTGATGTACAGTAGCGTCTCTGTCTGATGTACAGTAGTCTCTGTCTGATGTACAGTAGTCTATATAGTGTATATGTATATTGAATATTCCTCTTTACTTTTACTTTTTACAAGTATTTTTATTTATTATTTTTATTACTTTAGTTACATTCCATAATGATGCTATATATTTTTTTTTACTTACTTTTTTACTGACTATTTCTAAAAAAGCATGATGGTGAGATTTTCCAGTTGAGAATAAAAATTTCGTCTGGGTTTATTACCTGTGTATGAAGAAAATACTTGTTTTTTAATTGAATTCTGCCCTGTTCTCTTTTGTTTATGTAAATATGCTACCTGAGGGGGCATTTCCACTGTTTTATCTGCTTGATTGAATATGTTTGCATTGGTTCATAGTAAAAAGAACACATTTTCTCAATCCGATTTTGTGTTGTACAGTATACAGTATATACAGTATTATGCAGTATGAAAACTAACTGTCAGGTCATATATGTGAGGCTGTGCTGAAAAAAAAGATACCAAACATACCATGGTAAAACATTTTTAAATCAAAATTAGCTAAAACATTGAAAATATCCCTCAACTCCGAAGAGTTAATGTTTTTCTCACTAACTTTCTCTTTTCTTATTTTACAGCTGCATGTCCATCTTGAACACGACTGAGATCCATGGCTGGAAGTGTGGGTGAGAACGCCTTCATCTGTAATGTACACAGTACTCTTCAGTATACACTATACAGTATGTGTTAGAATCTGATCGTTTTCATACGTCGTTAATGAGGTGACATTTGAATGTCACCTCATTAACCCTTTCACTGCCACATGACAGAAAGTTAACCCTTTACTATCACACAACCGACGAGAAAAGGGTTAACCATTTGGATGACAACAATACCGTTTGTATCATACACACAAACCCTAACATAACATTTATCAATACCTCTCGGATGAGAGAAATCTCACTCAGGAGCAGTTCATTGGTACATTCAAAATGTACCTGTCATACCGAGATACGCAAAACAGTCTCGCTGCTCAAACACGCTTTTATGAAGAGAGAAAGTCCATCATTTGCCCTTTTTGGGATAATTTAATATGGAAATGTCCATACCTACACAGATGTGCTATATATATCGATATTGAAATATTGCCCTAATAATACTAATTACAATGATTAATATCCTAGTGTGCATAAGTATGTGAACCCTTGGGATCCAGCAGCTGCTGACACCTATGGCTTCAACTAAACCTTTCCCAGACCTTTCCTAGAGCTGAATACTAGTCTCTTGTATGTGCTTTGATGGATTCTGGTTAGTTTTCATCATTGAACTCCCTCAATTCAATGACATTTTATGTCAAGGCAACAATTCTAAATATTCAAGCAGAAATACATAATGGTTAAATGAGAGACATGTAGCATTATGGATGTTCTGAGATGAATGGGACCTTTGGCCTTTGGGACACTTTGAAATACTGTAGAAGTTCTTCATGCAAGGAATCCCTAAGATGTCAGTTAATTGAGGGAGTTCAATGATGAAAACTAACCAAAATCCATCAAAGCACATACAAGAGACTAGTATTCAGCTCTAGGAAAGGTTTAGTTGAAGCCATAGGTATATCATAATACCTCTCATTTCTGTATTTTTCATTTCATGACAACCTAATGGCCATACCTGAGGTTCAGTCCCAGTGTGTCCAGGAGATGTTGAGAGAAGTTACTTTTTCAGTAATGTCTTTTTCTCTTTTTCTTGCTTAAGCTCAAAGGACAACATGGACAACTCACGAAAGACGAGCAGTGTGGTGGCAGCTACACAGCAAAGCCTGTGTCTGGAAGCTGCACTCAAGAACCGTGGATGGAAATACCATAATTCCATAAACTCAAAAAGATATCTGTAGGGTTTTTTGTAATTTAGAGAAGGTGGACATGAGGAATATGAGAAAAGGGGCTTTTTAGGCAAGAATAATGTTGTTTAAATGTGAAATAAATAAAAATAAATGTATCAAAATAACTAATGATAATCATTGGATAGGTTGGATAGGTCAACCAACTCTGGTGTTGATTTGAGATGGCATGCTCATTCCAAACCTATTGCATTGACGGGTGTATCAAAGGAGAAAGTTTGAAGGGGAGGGATGAGTGAGTAGTGTACCAAGGGTATTGTGTGAGTGAGTATCAGTCTGGGACTATGGGAAGGTGGATCCTCTCAACATAGGAAAAGAAGGGAGCCCACATAGAAAAAAACGTGTCTGTAGACCCTCGGAGTGTATGTCAGATTTTTTCTAGTTTGATAGTTAAGAATAGATTTAATCCAAAGGGCATGCAAAGGGGGTGATGAGGATTTCCACTGAAGTAGGATTAACCGTCTCGCTAACAAAGTAACAAAAGCCAAGACCTCTTTATTAGTATTTGTCAGTTGTAATAAGTGTGAGGAAACACCAAATAACGCAGTCAAAGGGTCTGGTTCCACCTGACCTGAGTACTGCATATTTCAGAGAGTATTGAAGATATTTTCCCAAAGATCCACTAGGGATGGACAGCTCCAAAACATGTGCACATGGTTTGCTGGGGACAGTTAGGTTTCACACTTTTGTAAATTCTGGATAGTCTCATTGGAGTCCAGTGAGCTCTGTGGATGATTTTGCATTGGATGAGACCATGCCGAGCACAGATGGAAGAGGTGTGGACCTTTTTTGAGTGCTTTTTACCTCATGTCGGCAGATATCTCGCCCCCCAATTCCTCCTCCCATGAGGACTTAATAATGTTTAACCCTTATGTGGTGGTAGGGTCTCCAGCGACCCGTTTCAAGGTTATAATATGTAATAACTACCATGTAGTTGATTTGATTAGAACAAGGCTTTATGATATCCTCCACAACACATATTATATAAGCACAGCAAAACTATGTCACCATTTTGAAAATTCTGAAGGTATCTGCAGAAAAAAAGGTACGACTGTGGTGTTAGGGTCATTCTTGACGGGGCAAGGTAAACTATACTATAAAAATACTAAATATAAATAAATAAAATAATAAATATACTAAACTTTTTTTCAGTAGTTATATTCTAATATTGTTCTAGCAGCACTGTGTGGGTGAGTCATACAATACAACAAGGCAGTCGGGTTTTAGGCCCTTGTTACACACACTGTTTTTGTGCTCGTTTGAATACGTTTTTGAATACGTTTGCTGTCCCTATTAGATAGAAATGCCGTTTTGGCAGGAAACGTTGTGGCCCTACTGAAAACGCTAAATTGTGTTTCCGTTTTGGAATAGCGCCAAAAACTCGCCGACAACATGTCGTGTAATCTGCACGGAGCCGTTGTTGCTCAACGCCCATGGGCAGTAGATACCATCTGCGTGCCCTTCCGGTGACAACAGAGCTGTCCCAAATAGCTGCAGCTACCATGTTCAAGTTTCAAGTTTCTTTAATAGTTGTCATACAGAAGTACAGAATACTTTTATACAAAATGCTTCTTACTGTTACGCTCCAGAGACTGTGCAAGACAAGATAAGTATGAAATAAAATAACATAGTATAGCATGTAAATTAGAAGTAAAAAAATGAGGTCACAGTGTTCAGTATAGACATATGTACAATGTTCGATGCAGAATAGACGTAACTGAGTTACCATATAATATACAATACTATGCAGTGTACTAATATACAATACTATATAGTGCAAGGCAGAAATGGGATGAGGTGCAATTTAGGTACAATTTACAGTAGGTGTACAAGTTGTAGTGCAAATCCTTTATCAATAAATATAAAGTGTGTTTGTGTGATCTAAAGTGTGGAGAGTGGGTGCTGCAGTGTGTTGTTTGTTTAAGTGAGTGTGCGTGTGGGTGTGTGTGCTGTGTGCATTTGATGGTTGTTGCATAGTGTTTATTGTTCGTTTAGCAGCCTGATGGCCTGGGGATAGAAGCTTCTTCTGAGTCTTTCTGTGCTTGCCTTAAGACTCCGGTATCGCTTGCCTGACCGCAGCAGTTCAAAGAGGCAGTTGTTCGGGTGGCTCGAGTCCTTAATAATTCTCTTAGCCTTCCCCCTGCACCGCTTGTTGTAAATGTTCTGGAGGGTGGGAAGCCCCCCTCCAATTGTGCGTTCGGCTGAACATGTCACTCTTTGTAGTCGGCTACGGTCTTGTGCAGTGCTATTCCCAAACCAGGAGGTGATGTTGCCAGTCAGGATGCTCTCTATTGTACATGAGTAGAGGTTCCTAAGGATCTTCTGACTGACTTGGAACTTCCTTAGGCGCCTGAGGAAGTAGAGGCGTTGTCGTGTGTCAAATCCTCGGATATGTGGGCTCCGAGGTACTTGAAACTGTTCACTCTCTCAACCGGTGCCCCGTCGATGCTGAGGGGGCTGTAGTCCTTGACCCCCGACCTCCTGAAGTCCACAATCATCTCTTTTGTTTTGCTGACGTTCAGGGAGAGGCAGTTCTCCTGACACCACTGTGACAGATTCTCTACCTCTTCCAGGTAGGCCCTCTCGTCGTTGGCAGAGATCAGGCCCACCACTACTGTGTCATCAGCAAATTTGATGATTGTGTTGTTGTTCCGCTGTGCTACGCAGTCATGTGTGTACAGGGAGTAGAGGAGGGGGCTCAGAACACAGCCCTGGGGGGCCCCTATGTTGAGCGTGATGGATGAGGAGGTGCAGTTGCCTGCTCTTACCACCTGGGGTCTGCCCGTCAGGAAGTCCAAGACCCACTGGCAGAGGTCATAGTTCAAGCCCAGGTCCCTGAGCTTGGCTATGAGTTTGGAGGGGACTATGGTATTGAATGCTGAGCTGTAGTCGATGATCAGCATTCTCACATAGTTCCCCTGCCTCTTGTCCAGGTGTGATGCTGCTGTGTGCAGCACATGGGCTATGGCGTCCTCCGTGGACCTGTTGGGGCGATATGCAAATTGCAGGGGGTCCAGGTTGATGGGGAGGGAGGAACAGATGTAGCCCTTCACTAGCTTCTCAAAGCACTTCATGGCTATGGAGGTGAGGGCTACAGGGCGGTAGTCGTTGAGGCAAGCGGGCGTAGATTTTTTGGGTACAGGGATGATGGTGGACTTCTTCAGACAGGTGGGGATGACAGCCTGTTCCAAGGACAGGTTGAAGATGTCAGTGAATACCGGGGCCAGTTGGTCGGCACAGACTTTTAGGACGCGGCCGGGGATGCCGTCCGGTCCTGCTGCCTTCCTGATATTCACTTTTTTAAAGATCCGTCTCACCTCATGCTCTGTTACCCTGAACACTGAGTCTCCATCAGCAGACCCCCCCCCCCCCCCCCCCCCCCCCCCATTGCCGTGGTTTGTAGGCTGGTGTTGTTATTCACAGCCTCAAACCTCGCATAGAAGGAATTGAGATCATTTGCTAAGGAGATGTCACTGTTCAGTTTGAGGGAGGTGCCTTTGTAATCTGTCATTGTTCTGAGGCCCTGCCACATGCCTCTAGAGTCAGCCTGTTCAAACTGAAGTTCAACTTTATCCCTGTAACGCCGTTTTGCCGTTTTGTTGTAGGCTGATGTGCGCACTTTCAGAGCCTCACGGACGGATTTATCTACCCAGGGCTTTTGGTTTGGGTAGATTCTAATTGTGGTAGAGGGGATTGTTTCTTCTACCAGAGTACAGACAAAGTCAAGCACTGTTTCAGTGTATTCGTTAATATTGGCTGTGTTATCACGGAATACACTCCAGTCTGTGCATTCAAGTGCAGCTTGGAGTGTCTCCTTTGACGTCACGGTCCAACGCTTAACCTCTCGCAAGACCACCGGCGTTCGCGTGAGACTTTGTTTATACTTTGGCAAAAGAAAAATGGCGGCGTGATCGGACTTACCGAATGGACTAAGAGCCTGTGACTTGTACCCATTCTTAAATTACGAGTATACATGGTCTAATATGTTCTCGCCTCTGGTGGGACAGGTCACATGCTGATAGAAATTCGGCAACACCTTTTTAAGACGCGCGCTGTTGAAATCGCCCAGAACCACAATGGCAGCGTCAACGCTAGCTATCTGTTGTTTGTTTACCTCGTCGTGAAGTTTTGAAAGTGCGGCCCCAGTATTCGCGTGTGGTGGGATGTACACTCCGATGAGGATGATGGACGTCAACTCTCTCGGAAGAAAGAAGGGTCGACATTTGATCGCGATAAACTCCAGGTCTGGGGAGCAGTTGTTAGACAATTCCTTTGCGTTGCCTACAGATACAGCACTCAAAACTCAAACCTCTCATGCCTCTCTACCACTCTCTACCACTCCTCTATTGTTCTTGACCGGGCCAGATTTCACACCTCCACTTCCTCCCACAGGCTGGGCAGACTTTCATCTTAAATTTTTATTCGTCCCAAATGTCCCAGCCCCATCAGATTTCTTAGCTTTTTTCACTGTTTACTTATCATGCATTGCAACACTAATATATGGTCAGTACCCCAAGTCAGACTGCCCATATAAAAATTATTTTGGGGGTCTGAGGGCAGTAGCCCCCGACCCCCTCCCTGGGGAAGCACTTAAGTTAACTACCCTCCCTTTGTTCCCCCAGCCAACACCCCCGGAAAATTAACACCTGAGTAGACTTAAGTGGCACACAAGCAGCAACAAGCAGCAGACAAGCAGCAGAATTGGTTTGATTTTTGAGCGCTGCGTCTGTATATCGCACCACTCCTTGTTTATCATGAAGGCAATGCCGCCTCCCTTCGTCCTTAGTGACTCCGCCGTCCGGTCCTTGCGGAGGACAAAGAAGTGGTCTGCCGGTTCTATTGCATGATTCGGGACATCTGGAGACAGCCAAGTTTCTGTGAAACAGAGGACATTACAGTCCCGAATGTCCCTCTGGAATTGGATCCGTGCTCTGATGTCGTCCAGTTTATTTCCTATCGATTGCACATTGGCCAACAATATGCTGGGCAATGTGGTTCTGTGTCGTTTGGACCTCAGTCTGTTCCGGACCCCGGCTGCTCTTCCACGTCGTCGGGGCCTCTCCTGGCCTTGGCTACGGCCACAACAAAGGATCTCAGCGGGCCACTGTTGCTGTTCAGCAATCCGATCCAGAAAACAATCCAATCGGTAAGTTTTCCTTAATCCAATGTCAATGATTGACTGACGGTCATACACATATAATGCACCAACAGTAGGTGCAAATAAAACTCTTAATACTATAAAAATTAACAAAAGAAAGCACAGTCTCGACGGAGCGATCAGAAAGGCAGCCGTTCGGTGCAGAGCCATGTGTTGTCAAGTTATTGTTATAAGGACCCCAGTCCAAGCTACAACAGTCTGCATCCCCTTAACAATTGTTTGTATTGAGCCGTATTGTATTATACCCATTATGCAATATGTTAAATAAAGTTTACATCCATTCATTCTGCTAGCATTACCGATTGCATGAGCACTGCAGCTGGCTAACGTGAGCTAGCGTTAGCTATCAGACCCTGTTAGCTCAAGCTCCTCTTTCAATCTTAACAAGCATTAAACAAAATGGCCCAGTCATCTATTCACATTTGTTTAATACACACAGCATTGTCTCTAATGTTATCTAGCTACTGATAGCTCCCGATATCATCAGTTTGGTGCTGGCTGGTTAACGTGATCTAGCGGTAGCTTCTAGCCACAATGCTATACTGTTATACTGGCATATTCCATTCACGTTAGCATGTAGCTAACAATGTAGCTAACAACATCGCCGATCCTTTTTGAGACTGAACTATCCGCTCTTGGTGGTCACTTGTGTTGATGTTAGTTTTGTTTCATCAACAAATGAGAGGCAGAACACACAGTGAATGTATCCGTTTTGTTTATTGCACTTTTATTACACTTTGCTGAAAAATAAGTGCTGCATTGGGTAAATAGGCATTTAACACTTTAATCGCCGGAAACGCCGAACTCGTCATTCCCCGCCATGCTCATTCTGCCGAAGACGCCGTAACACGTCTTTGATATCAATATTTCAAAAATCTGTGATCGAAATCATATTTCTCCCCGGGGACCTGAGATATACTGCTGAGCTCCACTCAACTCTCTAACGGTTCAAGAGCGCCATCTGGTGGCCGATCGGCAGATTGCCCAACAGGAAGTCATGTGGATGAAGTGGTGCTCACCCATATTTCGTCCGGGCACTCGCTATCATTAGCAGGACTCCATCTTGACACAATGGATGTCGATCGGTTGCAAATAACTCGACAAACAACATGATTTGGACGTATATACTATTATACAACCTGGAAATGGATCGGGTATTTATACATCCCATAATAGGAATATCTTTGCTCCACGCTCATCGCCCAACGGCGCGAGGAAGATACAGCGTTTTTTTTAACGTGTTCCATATAAACTGCTCTGATGATCATATCACCCACACTAGATGAATGATATAACGTTGCCCACAGAATTATAAACGACCCCCCGCCCATCCGGTCAACATCAGATCATACGTAGTAACTCCTAGAAGCACATCCAGTTGAAATTTGTTATCTCGCACAGATTCCTACCAAACTGTATTTGATCATCAATATAATGCATTTAGGGCTATAAATCAAGTTCTGGAGAAAGCTGCAGAAAACGTTAAAAACATACTTATACTTTAGACCGTATTTTAGTATGAATATGTGAATGAAAAAGTATAACGTTGCTACACCCTGAACAATAGATATAGGACATTGAATGGGCCATAATAATGTCAATTTAGCAATACAATTTAAAAAGTTATAGCCCTGCAAAGAAGGGGAACTTCTCCATAGACAAATAGAGCTGGCTAGGGATGGTAAATTATGAATTTAACCATGGCGATCAAAGTGTTAAAGATGGCGGCGCCTTGTTGACATTTTCTTTGCAGGAAGTGTATTGGCACATTCAAGTTCTGATTGGTTGAAAATTGCCTTCATATTCGCCACCTACTGCCACCTACTGCTTTGGCAGTGTACTACATCACTGTGCTCAGGTGACAAAACTAAAGTGTGACTCGCCTACCGGCTACGTTGCGACCTGGAAAAGCGAAACTCATCTGAAAACGAAACTCAGTCTAACCGCAGCCTTAGATTAAGACACCCAATTCCTGATGTGTTTCTGCAACAAATGTTCCACTAAAACTATATGTTTCACAGATAAAACTATTAAAAAATGAATTCCCATAGTGTGCGCTATTGCTTTTTCTTAGTTTTGTTCCTTATGTTAATGTTATTGTGAGGCCCTTACTATTCATTCATTCAAACATTTATTGGAAATCCATTGAGGGTGACCCTCATTTTCAATGATGCAAACAATTTAAAACACCAGACAGGAATTAGGTGCCTATGTTTGTACAGTAGGTGTGACTTGATTGGCTTGTGGGGAAGCTGCCCTAGGGGCTTCTGGGTAGTATGGGGGAATAGTGTAAGAAGATGTTGAAGTTCTGCCTCCCCCATTCTCCCTCTTATTGGCTGAATACTAATCCCATCAATAAAAACTCAGTCTCGTTGTCACACTACATCACAAAGCTCATCTTTATTGCCACAAAGAATGCACAGTGTTGCAATTATTATAAAACAAGACTGCCTCAAAACAAGTTTGTGGTGAAATATATTATGTCATTATGGATCTGTGTTGAGATATCGTTTTATCATTTTACAGCTTGACTGGTTCATTGTGGCCAGCTATGTAAGTGCTCTTTAAGAGACACACGCGATAATATCCCCAGCCAGCCAAAGCAAGGTTGTTATTAGTTCCCGTAGCTGGGAACCATTTTTATTTACTTTCATCATCATATCTGATGTATAATGTTACGTCTTGCAAGTGTGTATTAAACTATGTTCTGCCATATAAGCCACATAGCTTGTGGGAACTACTCTGTTTTATGACAGCCATAACAGAGTCGTAGTATTGATCATTCTAACCACCATCCTTGTTATTTTCCAGCCTCCTACGTCATATTCATGTATTAACTGTATGTTCAACGAGACTTCGTTCTCACTTCTTGGTCAGACATTTGTGTTACACTGTCTCTGATTATGAACTGAGCATTTCCTTGTATGGCCATATGAGGGACTAAATCTATCTCATTTTTATCAGCTTTGGACTCAGAAAATTGTTATTTGCTCACATTATATTATAAACTTCCACCACAAGTTTCTGTCTTTCCCATGTTTAAAATTTTTCGGAAACCAGCTGATTGACTTAGTTCAGTACGTAAGTTAGTTCAATAAGTTCAAATTCCCAAATATGTTTAAATTAGGTTAAAATTGTTTAAGATAAGCAAGCTGTATTGTGATGCGATGATATAATATATTATGGGGGCTGTCATAACAACAATGATAAATTGTCATGTTAAATTATTGAATTGTATAACAATTATGCCGATAAATGACCTGTCACCAGGGCCGCCTGGGAGAAATGCGAGGCCCTGTGCGAGATTTAACGCGAGCCCCCCCCCCCCC
Source organism: Notolepis coatsorum (assembly GCF_963971535.1). Taxonomy (NCBI): domain Eukaryota; kingdom Metazoa; phylum Chordata; class Actinopteri; order Aulopiformes; family Paralepididae; genus Notolepis; species Notolepis coatsorum. The sequence goes on along the minus strand of NC_140167.1, from coordinate 134,831,682 downwards.
CCCCCCCCCCCCCCCCCAAAAGGTTAAAAAAAAATATATATATATTTTTTTTAATACAGTCAACATATTCTTAAATAATAGCGCTGCCCGAGGCGGGGCATGATACAGTCAACATATAGCAAAAGAGAGAGCGAGAGAGAGCTCCCGTTCTACAGTCAATATACAGTGTACAGAGAGAGAGAGAGAGAGACACATTGGAAAGAAATTGAAATGCTATTTGGCCCTAAACAGAGAGTACACAGTGGCAGAATACCTGAGCACTGTGACTGAAGATCCTTGAGCACAGCCTAGCCATCGAGAAAGGCCGCCATAGGCAGACTGTGTGTGTTAGAAAGAGAGAGAGAGAGAGAGAACATGTGTGTTTGTCATGTGTGTGTGTGTTAGAGAGAGACTAGAGCATGTATGAGAGATTCAAAAGGACAAAGATCAACACTTAAATCCAAGAGAGAGAGAGAGAGAGAGAGAGAGAGAGAGAGAGAGAGAGAGAGAGAGAGAGACACATTGGAAAGAAATTGAAATGCTATTTGGCCCTAAACAGAGAGTACACAGTGGCAGAATACCTGAGCACTGTGACTGAAGATCCTTGAGCACAGCCTAGCCATCGAGAAAGGCCGCCATAGGCAGACTGTGTGTGTTAGAAAGAGAGAGAGAGAGAGAGAGAGAACATGTGTGTTTGTCATGTGTGTGTGTGTTAGAGAGAGACTAGAGCATGTATGAGAGATCCAAAAGGACAAAGATCAACACTTAAATCCAACAAGAAGAGGGTCTATACCAGAGAAACCAAAGCAGCAAGGAGCCAATGGCCGACATCAGCTAAATAGGCTAGCCAGGTACTGTGACACCAGGCCACACACAGCTTTGGCCAACGGCCCAACGCTACCCAAGCTACACAAACGACCATTCACACACAGCACATGTCGTATCTCCAAATGTTGTGAAGTAGCATATGTTTTGCCTGGAAAAAAACATCGTTATTAACAAAACATTCGGGAGGGGAAGGAAGGAAGAGTGGGGTAATGTCATGACATTTTCATTAATCTTACCTGCACAAAAGGAACGCAGGGCGAAAGGCCGCAACACAGGTCTCCACGTTAACGAAAGGCCTCTCGCTGTCGGGACAAATAAGCTATGGCCAGAGCCTTGTCATGGTGCAGGCCCGACTACATCTTCTGTCAAAGATGATGTCGTAGTCAGAGTGCCAGGGCCTGCTATTCTCAAGGCTAACTGATAGCATCAAACGAACGTTCCCAGCTGACGCTAAACAGCTAACTGGCTAACAGTTAGCTCAATCAGGCACCTGGCTGTATGTAGCCGCATAGCTTGCTTCTGCGTTCTGCAAGCTATGCGGCTACATACAGCCAGGTGCTCTCACCAGGCACACACCGTTAGCTACTAGTAGTACTATATTAGCTAGTCGACCAGTTTGGCTCCAGAGAGAGAGAAAGAGAGATAGGTCAGGTCCACGGCGGGAATATAATCATAGGTTGACTCACCATAACGCAGTATCAACGCGGCGCCAATGGTAAAGTTGGAAGGAGACTTTCTTGGCCCACGGTGTAATTTCTTCTTCTTCTTCTTCGAGTACTTTCCGGCAGACTGGACACCTTTCGGCGTATTGCTGCCTAACAGATTTATCTGCTCACAAGTTCTCTTCTCCTTCTTTTGAAAAGACATCCACTCGCCTCGCTCCTCTGAATAGCGCTGAATTAGATCATCCCTGTACCTCGTGTGTCCGAGAAGAGCCCGGAAACACTATCCTAAAATCTGTAGAGCAGCAAATCCGCAGAAACCGGAAAACTGCAGTCTGCAGAGCCGCAGAGGCAGGAAGTCAGACACATTCTACAAACGTGTCTAATGTGAAATATATAAGCATATAAGCAAAACTAGATTTTAGGTCTGTGATGAAAAAGGGCCTCGCGGGAAGGGGGGCCTCGCAAAAAAATAAAAAAAAAATATAAAAAAAATTAAAAAAAAATAAAAAAAAATATATTTTTTTTATTTTTTTTTATTTATTTTTTTGCGAGGCCCCCCTTACCGCGAGGCCCTGTGCGACCGCACTGCTCGCACACCCCCTGAGGCGGCCCTGCCTGTCACTATGTATGAGGTACCAAGCGGTTCTGCTAAATAGGAAACACATTTTAAAACAGACCATTGAAAGACTAAAAGATGGACTTACAAGAGTTTACTTTGTGAAGCCAAGTAATTGCCCATTACCTTCCTCTCCATCGACCGCTGCCAGATGCATGTAACTTTCCTTTTGCTGAAGGCGGTAGCAACGTGTGTCTAGACCGCTGTGTCTAACAACTTAGCTGCTTGTGTAAAAGTGGTCACTGGGTACTTGCACTAGCTTTGCACTCGGCACCTATGCACAGGAGAGTGCTTAAATTAATCAGAGACAGGCAGACAGGGATTGCAGGTCCAGGGAAGGGAACTTGAAGATCTATGCAACAAGGGGGAACATTTCTCTTCTCCGTCATGAGAGAGCTTCTTATATTGCTAATGACCGTCCATGTGATGAATGAATTTGTCACAAGTAAAATCAGGAAACGGCGACCTGTAGGGATAATACTGTATTGATGAGGACATCACAGGGAGAGACATCTTTAAGGGATGAATTATTGCTCATTGGCAAGAAGCTAAATAGTTTTTCCAGCACATCATTTGTGAATGCCCTTGCTACCCAGGATGTACAGGTGGCAGTGCCAGCACCATACAGCCTCTGCCACAGGCCCATGCGATTTCATTACTTAGCTAGACATTGATTTTCACCCTGCCCAGGAAGACGCAGACAGAGAAAATTGATAGATTGCCAACCCTCTGAGGGCGTGAAGGACACCGTGTTGAGGAAAACACCTCGCTCAACGGAGGTTGATTTTCCCTGATTAGACCGCTGGCCCTATTATTGCTGAACATTTGCTCTTTGCTCAGTTTTATTCAGGCATCCTAACATAATTCTGACTTCTACTGATTGGAATGGATTCTTTAAAAAGTTTGTTGTGTTCACCTATACAGTGTTTAGGTATTAACACATATCTGATGTATAATGTTACGTCTTGCAAGTGTGTATTAAACTATGTTCTGCCATATAAGCCACATAGCTTGTGGGAACTACTCTGTTTTATGACAGCCATAACAGAGTCATAGTATTGATCATTCTAACCACCATCCTTGTTATTTTCCAGCCTCCTACGTCATATTCATGTATTAACTGTATGTTCAACGAGACTTCGTTCTCACTTCTTGGTCAGACATTTGTGTTACACTGTCTCTGATTATGAACTGAGCATTTCCTTGTATGGCCATATGAGGGACTAAATCTATCTCATTTTTATCAGCTTTGGACTCAGAAAATTGTTATTTGCTCACATTATATTATAAACTTCCACTACAAGTTTCTGTCTCTCCCATGTTTAAAATTTCGGAAACCAGCTGATTGACTTAGTTCAGTACATAAGTTAGTTCAATAAGTTCAAATTCCCAAATATGTTTAAATTAGGTTAAAATTGTTTAAGATAAGCAAGCTGTATTGTGATGTGATGATATATTATATTACGGGGGCTGTCATAACAACAATGATAAATTGTCATGTTAAATTATTGAATTGTATAACAATTATGCCGATAAATGACCTGTCACTATGTATGAGGTACCAAGCGGTTCTGCTGAATAGGAAACACATTTTAAAACAGACCATTGAAAGACTAAAAGATGGACTTACAAGAGTTTACTTTGTGAAGCCAAGTAATTGCCCATTACCTTCCTCTCCATCGACCGCTGCCAGATGCATGTAACTTTCCTTTTGCTGAAGGCGGTAGCAACGTGTGTCTAGACCGCTGTGTCTAACAACTTAGCTGCTTGTGTAACAGTGGTCACTGGGTACTTGCACTAGCTTTGCACTCGGCACCTATGCACAGGAAAGTGCTTAAATTAATCAGAGACAGGCAGACAGGGATTGCAGGTCCAGGGAAGGGAACTTGAAGATCTATGCAACAAGGGGGAACATTTCTCTTCTCCGTCATGAGAGAGCTTCTTATATTGCTAATGACCGTCCATGTGATGAATGAATTTGTCACAAGTAAAATCAGGAAACGGCGACCTGTAGGGATAATACTGTATTGATGAGGACATCACAGGGAGAGACATCTTTAAGGGATGAATTATTGCTCATTGGCAAGAAGCTAAATAGTTTTTCCAGCACATCATTTGTGAATGCCCTTGCTACCCAGGATGTACAGGTGGCAGTGCCAGCACCATACAGCCTCTGCCACAGGCCCATGCGATTTCATTACTTAGCTAGACATTGATTTTCACCCTGCCCAGGAAGACGCAGACAGAGAAAATTGATAGATTGCCAACCCTCTGAGGGCGTGAAGGACACCGTGTTGAGGAAAACACCTCGCTCAACGGAGGTTGATTTTCCCTGATTAGACCGCTGGCCCTATTATTGCTGAACATTTGCTCTTTGCTCAGTTTTATTCAGGCATCCTAACATAATTCTGACTTCTACTGATTGGAATGGATTCTTTAAAAAGTTTGTTGTGTTCACCTATACAGTGTTTAGGTATTAACACATATCTGATGTATAATGTTACGTCTTGCAAGTGTGTATTAAACTATGTTCTGCCATATAAGCCACATAGCTTGTGGGAACTACTCTGTTTTATGACAGCCATAACAGAGTCATAGTATTGATCATTCTAACCACCATCCTTGTTATTTTCCAGCCTCCTACGTCATATTCATGTATTAACTGTATGTTCAACGAGACTTCGTTCTCACTTCTTGGTCAGACATTTGTGTTACACTGTCTCTGATTATGAACTGAGCATTTCCTTGTATGGCCATATGAGGGACTAAATCTATCTCATTTTTATCAGCTTTGGACTCAGAAAATTGTTATTTGCTCACATTATATTATAAACTTCCACTACAAGTTTCTGTCTCTCCCATGTTTAAAATTTCGGAAACCAGCTGATTGACTTAGTTCAGTACATAAGTTAGTTCAATAAGTTCAAATTCCCAAATATGTTTAAATTAGGTTAAAATTGTTTAAGATAAGCAAGCTGTATTGTGATGTGATGATATATTATATTACGGGGGCTGTCATAACAACAATGATAAATTGTCATGTTAAATTATTGAATTGTATAACAATTATGCCGATAAATGACCTGTCACTATGTATGAGGTACCAAGCGGTTCTGCTGAATAGGAAACACATTTTAAAACAGACCATTGAAAGACTAAAAGATGGACTTACAAGAGTTTACTTTGTGAAGCCAAGTAATTGCCCATTACCTTCCTCTCCATCGACCGCTGCCAGATGCATGTAACTTTCCTTTTGCTGAAGGCGGTAGCAACGTGTGTCTAGACCGCTGTGTCTAACAACTTAGCTGCTTGTGTAACAGTGGTCACTGGGTACTTGCACTAGCTTTGCACTCGGCACCTATGCACAGGAAAGTGCTTAAATTAATCAGAGACAGGCAGACAGGGATTGCAGGTCCAGGGAAGGGAACTTGAAGATCTATGCAACAAGGGGGAACATTTCTCTTCTCCGTCATGAGAGAGCTTCTTATATTGCTAATGACCGTCCATGTGATGAATGAATTTGTCACAAGTAAAATCAGGAAACGGCGACCTGTAGGGATAATACTGTATTGATGAGGACATCACAGGGAGAGACATCTTTAAGGGATGAATTATTGCTCATTGGCAAGAAGCTAAATAGTTTTTCCAGCACATCATTTGTGAATGCCCTTGCTACCCAGGATGTACAGGTGGCAGTGCCAGCACCATACAGCCTCTGCCACAGGCCCATGTGATTTCATTACTTAGCTAGACATTGATTTTCACCCTGCCCAGGAAGACGCAGACAGAGAAAATTGATAGATTGCCAACCCTCTGAGGGCGTGAAGGACACCGTGTTGAGGAAAACACCTCGCTCAACGGAGGTTGATTTTCCCTGATTAGACCGCTGGCCCTAGTATTATTGCTGAACATTTGCTCTTTGCTCAGTTTTATTCAGACATCCTAACATAATTCTGACTTCTACTGATTGGAATGGATTCTTTAAAAAGTTTGTTGTGTTCACCTATACAGTGTTTAGGTATTAACACATATCTGATGTATAATGTTACGTCTTGCAAGTGTGTATTAAACTATGTTCTGCCATATAAGCCACATAGCTTGTGGGAACTACTCTGTTTTATGACAGCCATAACCAGGGGTGTAAAGTACTTGAGTAATTGTACTTTGTTACAATACTTAAGTACTGTTTTGTGGGATTTGTACTTTACTCAAGTATTATTAGGTTTGTATACTTTGTACTTTTACTCCATTACATTTCAGAGAAAAAAAACATACTTTTTACTCCTTACATTTAAAATGCAGACCTACAAAGTACAAAGTACAAATCTCACAGGTCCAACCATTTTAATTAGTATATTTTAATTGTTTATCTGGCCGAACTAACATTAACGTTATTAATCCTGCGACCGCAGGTAAGCAGCCAATCAAATGGAAAATGAACCCGCCCATACCCATGCTGATTGGTCCTTGTGCAACACTAGAAAGCGGGGATCTTTGATTAAACACCTGCTATCAGAAGAATAGACAGTCAGATCCGCATTATGCTGTGGTTAATATTGTGATATTATTCAGGGTACTCCAGTATTCTGTCTTTAATATTGTGATATTATTCAGGGTACTCCAGTATTCTGTCTTTAATATTGTGATATTATTCAGGGTACTCCAGTATTCTGTCTTTAATATTGTGATATTATTCAGGGTACTCCAGTATTCTGCCTTTAATATTGTGATATTATTCAGGATAATCCAGTATGCTGTGGTTAATATTGTGATATTATTCAGGATACACCATTCTGTTTTTAATATTGTGATATTATTCATGCTGTGATGTGAATGCCGTCCATGTTAGTTTACCTTCAATGGAGAAGTGCATTAAATAATTTTAATGCAAAAAAAGTGTCCTCTGTTCTTTCATTTCAGCATTGTCTATCGCAGAACACATTCCATTGTGGGCAGAGTGTATGCTTGGTTTCATTCCAGCCTTGCCTAAACACCAGCTGATGATTTCACTAATTGGCTCACCTCTTCAACTAACTCACCTGGTGCAATGTATAGTTAAAATGAAAACTTGGCCCACGATGGAATGAGTTTGAGACCTGGTCTATCCCTTTCAAAAAAATATATAGTACTTTTACTTTTTAGTACTTAAGTACATTTAAAAGTAGGACTTTTTTACTTTTACTCAAGTGTGTTTTTAGCCAGATACTTTGACTTTTACTTGAGTCCGATTTTGAGACGGTACCCATACTTTCACTTAAGTATAATTTCTGGGTACTTTTTACACCCCTGGCCATAACAGAGTCATAGTATTGATCATTCTAACCACCATCCTTGTTATTTTCCAGCCTCCTACGTCATATTCATGTATTAACTGTATGTTCAACGAGACTTCGTTCTCACTTCTTGGTCAGACATTTGTGTTACACTGTCTCTGATTATGAACTGAGCATTTCCTTGTATGGCCATATGAGGGACTAAATCTATCTCATTTTTATCAGCTTTGGACTCAGAAAATTGTTATTTGCTCACATTATATTATAAACTTCCACCACAAGTTTCTGTCTCTCCCATGTTTCAAATTTCGGAAACCAGCTGATTGACTTAGTTCAGTACGTAAGTTAGTTCAATAAGTTCAAATTCCCAAATATGTTTAAATTAGGTTAAAATTGTTTAAGATAAGCAAGCTGTATTGTGATGTGATGATATATTATATTACGGGGGCTGTCATAACAACAATGATAAATTGTCATGTTAAATTATTGAATTGTATAACAATTATGCCGATAAATGACCTGTCACTATGTATGAGGTACCAAGCGGTTCTGCTGAATAGGAAACACATTTTAAAACAGACCATTGAAAGACTAAAAGATGGACTTACAAGAGTTTACTTTGTGAAGCCAAGTAATTGCCCATTACCTTCCTCTCCATCGACCGCTGCCAGATGCATGTAACTTTCCTTTTGCTGAAGGCGGTAGCAACGTGTGTCTAGACCGCTGTGTCTAACAACTTAGCTGCTTGTGTAACAGTGGTCACTGGGTACTTGCACTAGCTTTGCACTCGGCACCTATGCACAGGAAAGTGCTTAAATTAATCAGAGACAGGCAGACAGGGATTGCAGGTCCAGGGAAGGGAACTTGAAGATCTATGCAACAAGGGGGAACATTTCTCTTCTCCGTCATGAGAGAGCTTCTTATATTGCTAATGACCGTCCATGTGATGAATGAATTTGTCACAAGTAAAATCAGGAAACGGCGACCTGTAGGGATAATACTGTATTGATGAGGACATCACAGGGAGAGACATCTTTAAGGGATGAATTATTGCTCATTGGCAAGAAGCTAAATAGTTTTTCCAGCACATCATTTGTGAATGCCCTTGCTACCCAGGATGTACAGGTGGCAGTGCCAGCACCATACAGCCTCTGCCACAGGCCCATGCGATTTCATTACTTAGCTAGACATTGATTTTCACCCTGCCCAGGAAGACGCAGACAGAGAAAATTGATAGATTGCCAACCCTCTGAGGGCGTGAAGGACACCGTGTTGAGGAAAACACCTCGCTCAACGGAGGTTGATTTTCCCCGATTAGACCGCTGGCCCTATTATTGCTGAACATTTGCTCTTTGCTCAGTTTTATTCAGACATCCTAACATAATTCTGACTTCTACTGATTGGAATGGATTCTTTAAAAAGTTTGTTGTGTTCACCTATACAGTGTTTAGGTATTAACACATTGGTTGCCAGCCGGATATGACGATTTATCGCTTGGATGCCACCACGTTAATCAATGGGAGGACGAGCACATTTGCGAACGCATAAACTATATCTTAAATTATGGCTGTGTCTAATACACCCGTCGCTTATCAATGACTTGCTTGCAGTCAACATGTACGAAACTGATTGTTTTTTCATCAGTACATTTCCGTTTTATACCGTTTTGAATACGAGACAAAACACGTTGTCATTTTCCGTCTGATTTATGAATAGTTTTCAAATAAACGCTAGATTATCGAGAGTATTTGTGTTCTTATGCACGATACAAAAGTGGGCTGAAAAAATATTTATTTGTTCCGCGCTCAGCACCTAACGCCACACACACACACACACCCCGAAGCCTGTTTTTGGGATTCGAACTTCGTCAGGATTTTTCGAACGAACGTTCGAACCTTTTTTTTTAATTACATTTTTTCTTTTTTTTTATATATATATATGTATATCCTCAAACTAAATCCCCAATTTGAATAAATGAGTCTTTCTTTTTTATTAAATCAACTTTCTTTAATGAATATAATTTAGCAGTTTTTTTTAATACTATAATATTAGTGTAGCCTAATCGTTATCTGCAACTGTGAACAAAAACCCCATTGGTTTAAACAGAATGAATAGACACATAAAATCATTTTTTTCTTTTTGTACTTAGAATTCGAATGTTAACGTAACGAACGAACGTTCGAACATTCGAACATTCGGGCTCAGCCTTAACACACACACACACACGTTGTGAAATCTTTGAAAAACAATTCTGATTAATCCAAAACTGGTAACATAGATTCCTTACCTCAGATCAGATGTTCTGCAAAAAGATGAATCCAATTCCCGATTGCCATTCCAAATATTGATCGCGTTTATTGATCCAACGTTATAGTCCGAGATGCATAATCCAAGCTGCTTCCAGCCTCGCCAGTGACTCTGGTAACACAACACTGCTTGCCAGAGATAGGAAAATCCTGGACCGGAGTATTTCTCTGATGCACTTTTTCACTCAATCCAATCCAATGATGTGCATTACCATCCGGGAGACGATAGGGGGCGGTATTTGCCCTTTTCGAGCTCAGAGCCATTCCCAATGATAATGTCAGGCTGGACGGATGAAAAATGAATGGATATCGCTAGTAAAAGAAATAACGATTAAATAACAAGAAATCTCGTTATTGACAACCAACGCATGGTGGCCAACAACGAGATTTCTTAGTCTGTTACACATAAACAAAGTGGTGTTGAGCATTCTTAAAGTGATAATCTCTATCAGTATCACCAATTCATATAACACAATAGTGATTAAACCTATAACCAGAAAAAATAAATAACGCACATCCTCCGTTTGTTGGTGCTGAGCCAAACTGTAAAAACAGTAATACATAAGATAAAGCAGGGCTCGCAACTCAGTCGTAGTTCCAAGGTGTTTTATTTGACAAAAAAAGGCAGATGCGACGTTTCGACCCTTCTGGTCTTCTTCAGGTGCCGAAGAAACCCTCCCCAGCATGTCCAAATGACTACAGACCGGTGGCACTCACCTCTGTGGTCATGAAATGTTTCGAGAGGCTGGTGAAGGACCACATTTGTGCCTCCCTCCCCAGTGATATGGACCCTATGCAATTTGCATACAGGACAAACAGGTCCACCGACGACGCGGTCTCCCAGGTACTGCACAGCACCCTCTCGCACCTTGACCGTCAGAAGGGGGGCTATGTGAGACTGTTGTTCATTGACTACAGCTCAGCGTTCAACACCATAGTCCCCACCAGACTGGTGGACAAGCTGATCGAGCTAGGTCTGAGCTCCGCCCTGAGCGCCTGGGTACTGGACTTTCTGAGCGAAAGACCCCAGGCGGTCAGGGTGGGGGGTCAGACCTCCAACACCATCACCCTGAGCATCGGGTCCCCCCAGGGCTGTGTTCTGAGCCCCCTGCTGTACTCACTCTACACACACGACTGTGTGGCCAAGTTCAGCTCCAACTCCATAGTGAAGTTCGCAGATGACACGGTGGTGGTGGGGCTGATCTCGGACAACGACGAGAAGGCCTACCGGGAGGAGGTTGAGGTACTGGAACACTGGTGCCAGGACAACAGCCTGCTCCTGAACATTGGCAAAACCAAGGAACTGATCGTGGATTATAGGAGAGGACAGCAGGAGACACACACACCACTGATGATAAACGGGGCTACCGTGGACAGGGTGAGCAGCTTCAAGTACCTGGGGGTCCACATCTCAGAGGACCTGACATGGTCAACACACATAGACACAGTAGTAAAGAAGGCGAAACAGCGTCTCTACCACCTGAGACAGTTAAGGAAGTTCAGAGTATCGGGGAAGATACTCCAGTCCTTCTACTCAGGAGCTGTAGAGAGCATCCTGACCGGAAACATCACTGCCTGGTATGGAAACAGCACGGCACAGGACAAGAAGGCCCTACAGAAAGTGGTGCGCTCAGCCGAGCGTACCACGGGTATTGCACTACCCCCCCTGCAGGTTCTATACAACAAGAGGTGCAAATCCAGAGCCTGCAGGATAATGAAAGACCCTCACCACCCCAATAACAGCCTGTTTCAGCTGCTGAGGTCAGGCAGACGCCTGCGAACCCCAGCTACTAGGACAGAGCGGCTTAGGCTCAGCTTCTTCCCCCAGGCCATCAGAGCCATGAACAATGAACATTGAGTGCTCAGAACATTGAACTGTCCACACACAAGCACACATGAACACACACACGACACGCACACTGTGCACGCTCACACACGAGCAGCCACTTAACACTTTAACATGAGCGGGCACACACTCATGTCGCATACACGCACACTTATGGCCAAAGGAAAGGACACTTTAAATTAGAATAACAGGAACAGTGTATTGCACTACCAAAGCTAACTAGCATGTCACACATGCTCTGTAAATAACTATGTACAGATACCGAGATGTCACTCCATGTTACCTGCTACCTGTTACAGCACAATGTTGTTTTCTTCTTTTGATTCTATTATATGTACCACTGTATTGCACATCGTTGCGGGCAAGACCACCGCATTTCATTGTATACCTGTATGCCGTGACAATTAAAACTCTTGACTTGACTTGACTTGACACCTGCTGGTAATATGTAGGAACTGCCATCTAGGTCTGGAGACGACCGGATGGTACGTCATCATATGGCGCGGACTGGGGGTGTCTGAGCGCGAGCTAGAGGCTAACAGTTGGATGTATTACTGAGAGCATAACAATAAAGTAATCTATTGAAACATGGTGATCAGAAGTGGTCTAGCTTAACACGCTAGAAAGTAAAAGAAAGTAAAGCAATTATGGCTGCTTTCGGAAATATCCCCGCTCCGGAGGGCATGCAGATGTCAGAAGATTATTGCAAAAACTGGGAAATGTTCCGAGCAGAGTTTGAGGACTTTTCTCTAGCAACAGGTCTGACGGAGAAATCCGCAGAGATACAAGCCGCCACGCTGAGAAGAATAATGGGCAGTGAGTGTCGGCATATTTACATGCACAATCTTACACTGACTGTTGACCAGAAAAAGGACCCAGCTGCCATTCTGGACGCTTTTGAGGACTATTTTAAGCCCGCGAAAAACGTTATATACGAGAGGTACATTTTCGGCTGCTGCAAGCAGGAGACAGACCAGCCGATTGACGGTTTCATCACCCGGCTGCGAGAGAGAGCGGCTACGTGCGAGTACCGTGGGCTACGGGATGAGATGCTACGGGACCGGCTCGTATTGGGCATTTCAAGTGAAGGAACTAGACGCAGGTTGCTCCGGGAACAGGACTTGACATTGCCAGTAGCTGTGGAAATATGTCGCCTGGCTGAGGTGACTGAGAAACGTCTGAGGACGATAGACGGAATACAAATGGACACAATAAATGCAACGGACAAGCAGCGGCGATACAGAGCTCAGGAGAGCTCCACAACGAGACATGAGGTGACAAATTTGCTCATTGACTATAAATACTGTGGTATTAATCACAAGAGAGGCAGAGATCAGTGCCCAGCATATGGCAAAGCATGCAGGTCCTGTGGTGTTGCAAATCATTTTGCAAAAGTATGCCAGGCAGGGGGCAAAATGAGTAGAGTAAAAAAAGTCCATATCGTAGAGGATACACCACGAGAAGCAGAGGGCTCAGACAACGAAGAACTGATCTATACTGCTGAATGCATTAGCACAGTACAGTCCCAGGGCCTCAAATGGTTTGCAATGCTGCGACTGAATGGCATAAAACAAGCATGTCAGTTGGATTCGGGGGCTACATGCAATGTCATAGGCAGGACAGTAAAGGAGAGACCGCCAAATACCCCTTTGCGGCCAAGCACTACAGAACTAAAGCTGTACTCAGGGCAGCTGATGTGATCGCTGGGGCGATATCACACAGACTGTGTCATCAAAGGAGTTAAGCACAGCCTTGTGTTTGAAGTGGTGGAGACTGAACAAAATCCACTGCTTTCTGGTTCTACATCTGTGCGTTTAGGGCTCATGACTGTCACTATTCCTGCAGAGCTCAACAAAGTTTATCAGTGCCTTAAGGGACCCTTATCCAAAGAGCAACTACTACGTTCATATGCTGATGTTTTCAACGACCCGGTGGAGTCAGTGCCGGGAGAAGTGCACTTTGAATTGGACCCGAGTGTGACCCCAGTTCAATGTGCACCGAGAAATGTGCCAGTGGCATTAAGGGCATGGGTGAAAACGCAGCTGGAGAAATATGAGAGCGACGGACATATTGCTCGTGTCACTGAGCCGACACCCTGGATAAGCAACATGGTCGTGGTCAACAGAAAACAAAAGATTCGACCATGCATTGACCCAAAGTTCCTAAATCAGGCACTGAAGAGATCACACTACCTCATGCCGACATTGGAGGACGTGCTCTACAAATTGCCCAAGGCGTGCATATTCACCCTGGTGGATGCCAGGGAGGCATTTCTCCAATGCAAGCTGGATGATGAGAGCAGCTGGAAAACTACGTTCTGGACACCTTGGGGTAGAATGAGGTGGCTGAAACTCCCCTTCTGGGTGTCTGTGGCTCCAGAAGTTTACCAGCGTAAGCAACACGAGCTGCTCGGAGACCTCAGCGGCGTCGAGCCAATCGCCGACGATATCCTCGTCGTCGGATGTGGGGACTCGGATATCGAGGCGGAGCGTGACCACGACAGTAAGCTGCTCGCACTGTCGTGGAACGGTGCAGAAAGGTAAAACTCAGGCTCAGCATACCAAAGCTACAGTTCAAACTGAAGGCGGTTCAGTTTCATGGACACATACTGTCCTCACAGGGACTGAGAATAGACCCAGAAAAGACCAGAGCAGTCCTGGACATGCCAACACCCACCGACGCCAAGGCTGTTCAGCGTTTCATCGGTTTCGTGACTTACCTGGCTAAGTTCCTGCCACGGCTGTCTGAGGTGTGTGAGCCACTTCGCCGTCTCCTAGACAAGGACAGTGTGTGGCACTGGCTTCCTAAGCACAACCAAGCTGTACAGGAAATAAAGCGCTTGGTGTCCACCACACCTGTATTAAAATACTATGACATCACCAAACCAGTCACAGTGCAAAGTGACGCCAGCAAGAATAGCCTGGGGTGCTGCATAACGCAGGCGGGACAACCAGTGGCGTTTGCCTCACGTGCACTTACACCAACCGAGCAGAACTATGCTCAAATTGAGAGAATGTTTGAGCATTGTTTTTGCATGCCAACGATTCCACCACTACCTGTACGGTAGGGAGACAATCACAGCGGAAACAGATCATAAGCTGTTGATCTCAATCTTCAAAAAGCCGCTGCTCTGTGCCCCAAAGCGGCTTCAAAGTATGTTGATGCAGCTCCAAAATTACAACCTGGAAGTCACTTACAAGCCGGGGCCAGAGATGTATATCAGTGAAACTCTAAGCAGAGCAACAACACAGGACAGGGGGTCAGATATGACACACACACAGCACACAGTGTGCAGCATAGAGGGAGAGCAGGCCGCGTTTATGCACGTTGACCAGGCACAACACCTCAACGTTACTGACCACAGGTTCGGCCAGATCCTGCAGTACACAGAGGTTGATGAGAACCTACAGGACTTGAAGTCGATTGTGCTGCGGGGGTGGCCAGATATGAAGGAGGACGCACCTCTGAGTGTGAGGGACTATTGGTCCTTCCGTGATGAAATCAACATGCAGAATGGAGTGCTCTACAGGGGGCAATGTGTTATCATACCTAGGGCACTGAGGTTGGAAATGCTGGGCAGAATTCATGCAAGCCACATTGGTGGGGAGGCGTGCTACAGGCAGGCTAGGGACACGCTATTCTGGCCAAATATGAGAGGGGAAATCAAGGACCACGTCCAACTGCCCAGCCTGCAATGAATATGCATGAGCACAGCAAAAGGAGTCAATGATGTCTCACAATATTCCAGAGCGCCCATGGCAGACAGTGAGCATGGACCTCTTTTCCTATACTTTTTGGTAATGGTCAATCATTATTCTGATTTCTGGGAGGTTGAGCAACTCCCAGACGTGTCAGCTGACACAATCGTCACTCGTTGCAAAGTCCAGTTTGCTCGTCATGGCCAACCAGACTGTGTGATTTCAGACAATGGGGGGTGCTTTGACTCTGCTAGGTTCAGGATGTTCGCAAACAAATGGGGGTTCACCCATATCACTTCCTCCCCCCACCACCCACAGGCGAACGGGAAAGCGGAATCGGCAGTCAAGATAGCGAAAGCCTTATGCAAGAGGGCCAAGCTAGATGGCACGGATGTATGGATGGCTATACTGCAGTGGCGCAACATGCCCACTGAGGGGATGGGCAGCAGCCCGGCGCAACGCCTCATGTCACGCAGGCTGAAGTCTTCGCTTCCGGTAGCGCCTGGTCTGCTGCAGCCCTGTGTAACAGTTGGTGTCACTGAGAGACTCAGGCTGAAAAAAGGTGTGGCTAAATTACACTATGACAGGGCAGCCAGGGACCTCCCTGACTTGAACATTGGGGACCAAGTCAGAATGCGTCCGTTGCCTAGCGATCATACAGGGCGGTGGCGGCTCTTGTCTGAAGAGGGTCGCACCACGATCTTTCCTCGTTGATGTTGAGGGGACAGGCGTAACAGAGTGGACCTTCGGATTGGCAGAACGGGCAGCACAGAGGCGGGAGGGAGTTTCAACTCCCCAGGATGAGACACTTGAGCAGAATCTGCCCATACCTGACTGTGCAGAAGGCATCACTGAGGCTGGGGAGGAGAGACTGTGGGGGGGGGCAGACAGGTGAGCCTCACAGCCGACAAACTCGCCACTCACCTGCAGCACCGTCAAGCGCAGAGAGGCCCGCTGCCCGACTGCATAGCGGCCGTTGGTCGCGACCACCTGTAAGACTCAATCTGTAGGCTGCAGGCTTCACGGACCCAAGGCTGAAGGCCTATGGACTTTTGGGACTTACTGTTATGTAAAAAAAAAAAAAAAAAAACATTGTCATTATGTTGATGTTAAGGAGAAGGAAAGGAGAGAGTCGTTACGCTACTGTTACTCTAGCTGTTATATTACCAGCTGTTACATTACTGGATGTTAAGGTGTAATGATTAAGTTCTTTGATTCGATTAAGGTCGTTCAGGTTATTGTGTTTTTTAACTTAACCATTTATAAGAAGGGAGATGTTATGGTGATGTTATTACCCCACCTGCTGGTAATATGTAGGAACTGCCATCTAGGTCTGGAGACGACCGGATGGTATGTCATCATATGGCGCGGACTGGGGGTGTCTGAGCGTGAGCTAGAGGCTAGCAGTTGGATGTATTACTGAGAGCATAACAATAAAGTAATCTATTGAAACACATACAACCTGCATGGGCCCACACCTGTACTAAGCTGGCACATTAAAGTTACTACTAAAATAAAAGAAGAAAGAAAAGAATAAAGAAAACCCCGTTGGAGCGCCCGGTCGTAGCTTGGGGACGTTGTGGCCGCAAACACAATGGCCCTTTCACTCCCTTGAGAGCCTGAGCAAATAAAAGGCTGTATTTCAGAGACCAGGAGAAAGCACGGGTTGTCCCTTTAATGAACATGCATGCCTAGCAAAGTTTTCCGCCGCGGCGCCTACTAACAATGTCAAGTTCATGTTAAACAGTCTAGCCGTGGCTGGCTTTAGCATGCATGTATCATGAAGTCGGTGCTTCTCCGGCGATAAAAGGGGTCTCTGTAGACCGTCACCTGGTTCACCCCGGTCTGGGATGATGCGGGTAGTCAGTAGGTGGTCTGCTGGAAGCGTCCAGTAGAAGCCTTGGGTTGAAGCGTCCTCCTTTCACGTTTAGCTTGGGGCGCGCGACGAGCTGAGCTAACAGGCTAACTCACGATGACTGTGTTACCTATTAGCCGGTGCGGCTACCTGAGCTCACAACCTAGACTTCTAATTTGCAGAGTCTCCGTCGTCCTCTCACGTTGGTCAGTTGACCATTCTCTTCGCTGGCGCGACGTCTCGATACTATACACTTTATACAATACACGTTACACTTAGTCACTGGGCCACTTTATTAGCCGTTAGCTGGATGCTCGCGGGAGCTCGGTCAGCGCAGAGAGAGGGCGTGTTCCTTGCTTCTTCGTGTCTTCCACCTGTACACCGGACGTCATTCTTCTGACCACCAGTCTGACTATCCCGCAGCACCCCCTAGTGTTTGTCCTGCCAAGGGAACATATCAGAAAGTCCTGTTGAATGTCTGTATTGATTGTGATATCTGTTCACAGACACATTCATGTGTCTACATTTTCCCCCGCTTTAAACTTGCCAACTCCCCAGGCAAGTTACACAACCCCCCGTATAGCAGAGTTAGTAAAACATACATCGCATACGCTTAAACAGTCATTAGACACACGTTCACACTGTCAACACCGACCCCAACTTTACTTGGAGCTTGACACTCGCTTGGCTAAGGCATGCAAACACTGTTCACATAACACACTTCTCAGCACATAGTCGTGACGATACCTGGCGGTCAAACGACCCCTAGTACTCCTGTGTGGCCGAAGTGATCTGACCTCCCCCCCTTCAGACCCCGTGTCTGAATCGTCCGTTCCCACCGACGAGTTGTCGGCAGCGGCCTCGTCCTCTTGGACTACAGGCCATTCGCCTGGATCGGCTTCCCTCCCCCATCTGTTCCGTCCCAACCCTGCAAGTCCGAACCCATCCCCTCCCCAGTGTCGGGCATGACCCCGGTAACCACACGAGGGGCCCTAGGCGGAGTGCACACTCTGGGAAACGGGTCCCGAGGGAGATAAACGGCGTGTCCCTCGTCAGACTCGGAAGAGCTCTGTGAATGTTCATAAATTCTCCGGGGGGCCCGCGCACGCCCTTCCCCGCCGGAAATGGGAAAGGTGTGTATTGTCGTATCATTTGGTAAATATAGCTCCTAAAATGTACTGGAAAATGTTAAAAGGTTGTAAGTACATAGGCTTTGGTCAGAAAACAGCTGTCACATTCAGTCAGTCAAAGGGCCAAGTTGGAGGCAGCTATAAGATTACAGAAGAACAGATCTTTGATGCAGAGAATAGGTATTTCTACAAATAGACAGTCAGTTAAATAAAGTAAGCTTCACTATGGGCAAAAGGGACTGTAATACACTTTTAGTTTAATAAAAGTTAATGATAAATCATATGGACCATAAAGTATACTGGGAACAGGATGTGATCAAGGCTGCTCCCAGGATAGGGTGTGTGTGAAGCGACTTGGATGGTCAACAGAAACTGTTTATACAGGGTTGTGATGAAAAGGGTTAAACAAAAGATGAGCACCTCGCATGTAGATGTGAGCAAGATAACCAGCTGCCTTGTGAGACAGATGCAGACAACTGGTCTGAGTGGTATAGAGTAGAAACTATCTTTCAATAACTTAAATGTGTTTTTACTGGTTTAGGATACTTACATTAAATGGGAACCAATTGCAATTATTACTATTGAACAGTATAAAGGTTGATGAATGAAATGAGATGAAACACTGTGGTACAAATAGGAGAAGAATCTTTGAAGTAAGCAACTGAGCCTTGGTTGAATTAAGTGGGACATATTTTAATGATAACTAAGTATAAACTGTTTGTAGCTATTCAACTTAAGCTAAAAGGAATGTTATGAGACTTAATACCAAAGTTATTAAGTCTATTTTTAACTAGCAAATAGCCCTTTGATTTGAAACAATGAAAATAGAACAGTTGGACTAAGGCCAACCTCCTTTGAGATTTGAACTGTGAATGCTGGTGATTGGATGAGACCAATTGTGTGAGGTCACTGATGACCTCACTTTGAGGAGTTTCGGTTGATTGATAAAAGGGGGTGTGGGAATCACAAGAGACAGACCGAGAACAGAACACACCACCCCCCACCGGAGAGACGGCAAGCAGAGGAACACACGAAGAAGAAGCTTTTTGAAACGAGAAAAGAATCCTTTGTCTCCCGAGGCAACAGAGAAAATCAACAACTCAACGACGCTCGACCATCGAGCCTCCATTGAAGATTATTATTCTTTATTCTACTTTCTTAGTCTAGTGTTGGTGACAAACGGCATAGTGTTTGGTACATCAATATTATTGCGCAAGTATACTCATTTGAACTAGATTCATTGTTGTTCATTTTTAGGAAATAAAGCTGGATCTGAGAAATAGATCTTCTTCTCCTCTTCATTCTCCTGCTTCGCTGCCGTCCTACAAACCATGTTGGTTTTATCAGTAAATAGGTTTTAAGGTGTAATACAGAAACACAACGCAGAGTAAGTTAGATTAGATGGTTTTTTAAGATAAAACCCTTATTCCTTTTACGATAGTGTGTCAAGACTTTTGGTTTATTTAATATAAGGATCAGATATGTAAAGGGTTCTAAATAAGTTAACAGGTGTTTGTGATTGGGACTGAGCATGCGCAGTTCGCGCAGCTGCCTTTCAAATGGTGGCTGGCTGTCATTCTCACTATAGCACTGACAGGATCACATCGCCCATTGGTAAGTGGACTTTATTAAGGGATTGCAATGTTAACTTGGCTATGTCACATATGTACAATGTAATGTATCACGTTGGCTGCTGGCTGCTAATGCAGCCTGCGGATAATATTTGCATAGTGCACAGTGTTAGTGATGCTGGCTGAATGAATGAACGTTGTGTCTGAATGTTTGCCGCTAGCTTGTGGCTAGGCTAACGCTCCTCGCCGAAGGTGCAAAGCTGAGCTAGTGTCTTGGTGGCTTTCCCGGTTTGTCACGGTGAGATTCATGTGGGGAACTTTGGTGTGTGTGTGTGTGCTTTGATGAATGAGCACTGCTATCTTGTCCGCTCAGTGTGTGGGTTGCGCTCAGTGGCTCACGTTACTTAGGAGGAAGTAAACATTGCCATGCATTCTGGGAAATGGAGTCATTCTAGTTCTCCCTCCTTTCACCCACAATTAAAGGGGACATGACATGCTGGTTTGATAAAGTGTATAGTGTAATGTATATTTATAAATAATATAAATATAATTATATATATAATATAATATATAAAATGAATAGTGTATGTATATTTGATAGTGGTATTGATATATTAATATGTATATTGATATTAATATTAATTAATTGATTGATTGATTGGTATTGATATTAATATATATTGTATATTAATATTATGATTAATGTGTATGCACTGCATTTGTTCTGTTTCACAGGTTTTTTACCTATGGTAAGCATGTGGTCAACTGTGGGAATTATAAAGGTTGTATTGTGGAGAAAACATCTCAACTAGTTTGTTTAAATAAACAAACTCTAATGACTAACCATTGAGTCATCCATTGTGTGGTGCCTGTCAGCCCTTTCGGAGGGATTCAAATTGAACATTCTTGAAAGATCCGAACAAGGTGCAAGGCTTAAGTTGGTCCCGATGGACGGTCTTTTCCCGACCCCCCCCCCCCCCCCCCCTTCTGGCCTGACGGTGAAGACAGGCATCCCTTCTTGGTTCTGTGTAACCACCAGATAAGGGATAGGTTCCCACTTGTCTTGGATCTTATTCCGACCTCTGGGTCGATGGTTCCTCAACAGAACCCGGTCTCCGGCCCTTACAAGCGTGCCTCTGGACTTTCTGTCGTAGATCCGTTTGCGTCTGTGAGATGCATGTTTAGCCGTGGCTCCCGCGGCTTCTGCAGCGGCCTTCAGCCGCTCGTGGTGCCCCTGGACCCATTCGTCCAAGTTCTCCACATCGCCTTCCACGGCGTCCTTGCCACCCAGTACGTCCCTGGGCATCCTTGCATCCATCCCAAAGATCAGGTAGAAGGGGGCGTACCATGTCGAGGAATGAACATGACAGTTGTACGTAAGTACCAGTTCGGGCAGATGTTCCTTCCAGTTCCTCTTCTTGTCCACGGGTAAACTACGCAACATATCATGCATGGTCCGGTTAAATCGTTCGCATTGGCCGTTCCCCTGGGGGTGGTAAGGAGTGGTACGGCTCTTGGAGATCCCGTAAAGTCTACAGAGTTCTTTGATAACGCCCGATTCAAAGTTCCGACCTTGGTCGGCGTGAAGTCGAGCGGGGCAGCCATAGTACACGAACCAATGCCGGATGAGCGCGGCGGCGGTGGTCTTGGCGGTCTGATCTTTGGTCGGACGGTGATAGTGAATCGAGTGAACATGTCTTTCAGCACCAGGACCTCTTGAAAATATTTGAAATATTATGTGAAAAGGATTTGTTTTGTGTTTGTTCCCTCGCAGATTCAGTCGAGGGGGGGAGGCGGACCGTCACATGTAGAGGAGTCATGGAGGATGGGTATGAATACATTTCAGTAGATTACAACACAGAGGAGTGGACCTGTTCAGTTGTCTCCTGTGGGAAATTATTAGGTTGTGAAAAGAGGTCGCTTGTGGACGCTGGCCCCTCCTTCATCATAGCCCCGAGAGCAGAGGCCAAAACAGGCGCAGGTTTGGGAAAACGTCCAGACTGAGAGAGTCGTCTGTAAATCCAAGGAAGGAAGGTCATAGGTCAGAAATATGACAGGATCATAGGCCTACGAACAGTGGCTACAGCTGAGGCTGGCCAGTATGGGGTGAAGGGGGAGGCGACGCCGGTCGGAGACTGTGCAAGAAGGATGAACGAGGGCCTCTGTGGAATGTGATGTTTGATTGGTATGGAGAACGGGATATAACTGAATGGTAGCAACGGATATAGAGTAAGACACAACGCAGGGTAAGAAGCTTAGACGCATTCACATAGGTGGAATATTAGACATAGATTATGGCCAGAGTTTTTTTCTCCTTGTGTGGTTCTCCGCCTTCCCTGCCCGGCTGTGCTGTGACAACGAGGTGGTAAGGTTTTATGGCCATGGTATGGCCATAAAGGGGGGTGGATAGATGAGAAGACCAACTGAAGGATTATGCAGATGTGATTGTGCTGTCTTAGAAAAGGAATTAACAGGAGAAAAAACAAATGAATGTAAAATGAAAATGTTGTGATACTAATTATGATTGTCTCCCCCAGATCATATAAAAGAATTCTGTAGATTAAGGAAATTGGGTTTTAAATTTGTGATTTATTATATTTTAATGTATAATTTGTAGATTAAAAGAAATTGTTATATTGTTTTCAACAAGCCCAAAAGTTGTTGTTTAAAAGGTGGGCTTCTGGCTAATGAGCCTTGAGGAGCAAAAAATCATTGATGATATGTACCAAATAATAATGAAAAAAAAAATGTGAGAAAAAAGAAAAATTGAAATTTGAAAAAATTATGATTTTGTTATTATGTTGTATGGTTAGTATGTATAGAAAATCAAGTCAATATACTGTATATGACAATGTGAATTGCCAAAGTGGGGAATGTGGTAATATTGATGTTGAATTTCATAATTAATATGTGTGAATAAATTAGAGAACCATAATGTAAAGCCAGATGTACCTTTCAATAGCAGAGTGGACTCAGTGGCTAAATAAGGAACCATACTTGAGACAGTTGCATCAGATAACAGCAGCAACAGTTATTTCAACCCCCACTCAAGCAATGACTAAATTAGAGAACAAACAACACCTTCTCGAATTGACTGTATGTAAATGTAGAAGCAGAGACAGCTGGGTTGAACACAGGGCAGACCAGTTTAGACTTGTTGAAGAGATGATTAGTCATGGACACTAAGTCACAAACAAAGTTATCTATTAATCAACTGTTTAGTATCAAAAGAGTAAACCATAATATTAGAAATGTGTAAATTCATATACACGGGAGATACAGTTGGTAAAAGGTTTATTGGAACAGCCCTCTGTACTCAGTACAGTAAAAGACCACATCAAGGAAGGGGGGGGGGGGGGCATAAAGACCCCCCTTCTGATCACTGAAGGGAAGACGACACCACCCCACCCGGAGACAAGAACCAACCTCCCCACAGAAGACGCCGGATTGGACCAACTATATTAGTAAAATGTGCTATTATTGGCTAGAAATTATAGGATATAAGGGCGAACCTAGTGTTATTCAGGAGCCCAGACCACCCAACCCAGGTCTGCGGCTCCACCCCTCCCCGACCAGAGAGACTACTGCTGAGCTGTTTTTATGTAAGTAAGCCGGATGGAACCACGATGTTTGGTTAGAATAGAATGTAAACTTAGCTTAGAAACCAGGCTTACTTATATACAAAAAGGGCTTACAGTATTGTCAATGTATGTTCAAATTATGTTAACGAGTGACTGTTTTATGTACATGTTGGGGTTTGAGATGCAAACCTTGTTGATTCCTGTACACAGCAGCCATGTTAATGTTTTCTGATAAATCCTTTGTATGTGAAAGGCAACCTTTTATTCACTCTTGGCCCTGGCTCAAATAAATCAGTTGAGTTGAACTACAGTTCTGGTTGTCTGGCGTACACGTTTATTCTTCATCTGCTTTAAGTCAGATGAGGAGACCAACAATTCTATCACGTATGATCCCTTTCTCCTCCTTCCAGATAAGCAATCCCATTGTACTGTACTACAATAACCTTAAGATTATTGTAGTATTCTGTAGAAATATACTACATGATCCTGATTATTTGGGTGGACGATTTGATAATTGCAGCCAACAGCAACGACTTGACCAGTGAGGTGAAGGAAATGTTGAAAATGAAGTTCAAAATGAAAGATCTAGGGGAAATGAAACATTTCTTGGGTATTGATTTCACACAGAAAAAGGGAGAAATCAAGATGAGTCAGGCAAGACACATTGCAAAGGTGCTACAGAGGTTTAACATGTCTGACTATAAACCGAGGTCAACACCCTGTGAGCAAAAGCTCAATTTTGATGAGGAGGGTGAGGTTGTAGATGCCACAGGTTACAGAGAAATAGTTGGCAGCCTGATCTACATAATGACCTCTACTAGACCAGACCTAAGCTGGGTGGTCAGCAAGTTGTCACAATACCTAGCACAGCCAAAACAACAACACTGGGTAATAAACAGGTGCTACGTTACTTGAAGGGCACAAGTGAATATGAGCTATGTTACAAAAGAAGTGACAAAGACCTTAAACTAGAGGGCTATAGTGATGCCGACTGGGCGTCAGACCAAAATGACAGGAGGAGTACTACTGGGTACTGTTTTAGTTTGGTCACAGAGGGTCCAGTTGTATCCTGGAAGACCAGGAAGCAACCAACAGTGGCTTTGTCAACATGCGAGGTAGAGTACATGGCTCTAGCAGCCACTGCCCAAGAGAGCCTAAATCTTATTCAATTACTCCAAGGTATGAATAAGGAAAGGCAGCACACACCAGTGACAATATTCGAAGACAATCAAGGGACGATTGCTCTGTGTCGTGTTGTTTTGATCGCGGGGATCCGCCGTTTTGAAAACGCGACCGTCGCTGAATGAGACGATTGTAGTCATTTTGAGAAGAGTACATCCAGAGCTCTCAATGGGCGTTGGAATTTTTTTTAATCAAAATCAAATTAATTTGTAAGGCCCGACAACACACGTTATTGTCCCCATGGGCCGGACACGTCTTCTTTAAACAAGTCAAGAAGAAACATAACAATAAGTCAAGAACAAAACAAGAACACCATAAGGTCCAACACATTTTAAATAAAAGCAAAATAAATGAATGAATGCAAACACTCCCAGACATACCCCACGCGAAGGTAAGGAAAAACTCACTAAAACCTAACAATAGGGAAAAAAAGCACCAGAGGCAGTGTGGAGGCGAGAAACCTTAGAAGGGCCATTCAAGGGGGGATCTCCCTTCTTAGATGTCGGTGATAGTAGTGTTGCAGACTAACAGTTGGTAAGCATGCACTCATGTGTGTAGTGAAACACAGATCAGTGCATGCAATAGCAACTGAACATTTTGAAAGATTAAAGATAGAGCTGATAGCGAATCTATTTGAGGCACAGGGGCGTTCAAGACTTTGGTCATCGCTCCGAGACAGCCGGAGACAGGGAGATAGGGGGCGGCGCAGAGAGGGTTGCAACCTCCCCGACATCATCGCGGGCCGTCCAGCACTCCGGTCATCACTACTTTAAACTACACTACCCAACAGCCTCTAGCTGCCTTCAAACAAATGACTAGTGTATGCATTTTTTTTATTTCTCTTATTACTCTGGATTATATACCACAAAACTGAACGGCATTGGCATATATTGGAGCACAGTTAGTTTGTCTCCCCTATTTTGAGCATTTAGTAACCAAACCCGATTTGAAATCAGTTTCAAAATGGCGGAGCTGCTGCAAGAATAAAAAACCTACTGTACATACATCACACTGCCCCTGCCATTTTCCTGTCTCTGCTGTGCAGGCGCCCCAACCGACCTGTAGGAGTCGCTGTTTACAACGTCCAGATTACCCATCGACTTCCCACCCGCTAACTCTGCCAATTGAGTTAGTATGACGGCCGGCCCAAGCCGGAGGCAACGCTGACAGCCGGATTTGATACCGGTGTCTCATGCGTTGTTGATGAGCGCAATGTCCGCTGCGCCACCCAGCCGCCACATATTCTATATTCTTTAATAATATTTCAAATTGCATGGGTCCGGATGGCAGAATTCAGTACTGTATCTACAAAACCTTCTGTTTAATCATCTTCCCTTTATTAATTTCCTTAGATGTTATGTACACG
The DNA here is from genome assembly GCF_963971535.1 of Notolepis coatsorum. Taxonomy (NCBI): domain Eukaryota; kingdom Metazoa; phylum Chordata; class Actinopteri; order Aulopiformes; family Paralepididae; genus Notolepis; species Notolepis coatsorum. Next base: position 134,805,786 of record NC_140167.1, on the reverse strand, counting down.
TGATCTCAAGAAGGTACTGAACGAGCTCAGTGGCAGTTTCTTCATGGTCATTTTTTGCATGGTGTTATTCACTGTCAAAGATGCAAAGAAAAACCATAATTCATATTCTCCTTTGTTTCATCACAATTTAAGCAAGCCTAGTAATAGACACAATATTTCTGACACTGCGAATACATTCGCTGAGGTCCATAAATGTCCCTAGATACCAAGAACATGCAAATGGCCCTTGTAGAAGTGGAGCAATATTCCATTTACTTAGGTATGTATTTTAGGCGAATTTTCAGAAAATAGGGCTCCGGGCTTAAGAGGTTAAGGGACCAACAAGGGCAATTTTCTGCAATTTTTTTTTAAAACTCTACCGTCCATCCCCTCCTGGTACCTTGGATAAGCTCTGGTCACATCCCCCTGCCTGGGTGTCACAAAGCATGTTAGTGAACAGTTACCCATGGAGACATGGAGAGAAAGAGAGAGGGGCGGGGGGCACAGAAGTGGAGCGAGAGAGAGTTCAAGTTTCAAGTTCAAGTTTCTTTAATAGTTTTCATACAGAAGTACAGAATACTTTCATACAAAATGCTTCTTACTGTTACGCTCCAGAGACTGTGCTAGACAAGATAGTATCAAATAACATAGTATAGCATGTAATTTAGAAGAAGAAAATGAGGTCACAGTGTTCGGTATAGACATATGTACAATGTTCTGAGTTACCATATAATATACAATACTATGCAGTGTACTAATGTACAGTACTATCTAGTGCAAAGCAGAAATGGGATGAGGTACAATTTAGGTACAATTTACAGTAAGGTGTACGAGTTGTAGTGCAATCCTTCATCAATAAATATAAAGTGTGGGGAGTGGGTGCTACAGTGTGTTTGTTTAAAGTGGGTGTGTGCTATAAAGTGTGTGGAGTGGGTGCTACAGTGTGTTTGTTTAAAGTGAGTGTGTGCGTGTGGATGTGTGTGCTATGTGCGTTTGGTGGTTGTTGTTGTGTAGTGTTCATTCATTGTTCGTTTAGCAGCCTGATGGCCTGGGGATAGAAGCTTCTTCTGAGTCTTTCTGTGCTCGCCTTGAGACTCCGGTATCGCTTGCCTGACCGCAGCAGTTCAAAGAGGCAGTTGTTCGGGTGACTGGAGTCTTTAATGATTCTCTTAGCCTTGCCCTTGCAACGCTTGTTGTAAATGTTCTGGAGGGTGGGGAGCCCCCCTCCAATTGTGCGTTCGGCTGAACGTGTCACTCTTTGTAGTCTGCTTCGGTCTTGTGCAGTGCTATTCCCAAACCAGGAGGTGATGTTGCCGGTCAAGATGCTCTCTATTGTACATGAGTAGAAGTTCTTAAGGATCTTCTGACTGACTTGGAACTTCCTTAGGCGCCTGAGGAAGTAGAGGCGTTGTCGTGCCTTCTTCACAACACTGTCAATGTGTGTGGTCCATGTCAAGTCCTCGGATATGTAGGCTCCGAGGTACTTAAAGCTGTTGACTCTCTCAACCGGTGCCCCGTCGATGCTGAGGGGGCTGTAGTCCTTGACCCCCGACCTCCTGAAGTCCACAATCATCTCCTTTGTTTTGCTGACGTTCAGGGAGAGGCTGTTTTCCTGGCACCATCCCGCCAGGACCTTGACCTCTTCCAGGTAGGCCCTCTCGTCGTTGGCAGAGATCAGGCCCACCACCACTGTGTCATCAGCAAATTTGATGATTGTATTGCTACTCCGCTGAGCCACACAGTCGTGTGTGTACAGGGAGTAGAGGAGGGGACTCAGAACACAGCCCTGGGGGGCCCCTATGTTGAGGGTGATGGATGAGGAGGTGCAGTTGCCTGCTCTCACCACCTGGGGTCTGCCAGTCAGGAAGTCCAAGACCCACTGGCAGAGGTCATAGTTCAAGCCCAGGTCCCTGAGCTTGGCTATGAGTATGGAGGGGACTATGGTATTGAATGCCGAGCTGTAGTCGATGAATAGCATTCTCACATAGTTCCCCTGCCTCTTGTCCAGGTGTGATGCTGCTGTGTGCAGCACATGGGCTATGGCGTCCTCCGTGGACCTGTTGGGGCGGTATGCAAATTGCAGGGGGTCCATGTTGATGGGGAGGGAGGAGCAGATGTAGCCCTTTACTAGCTTCTCAAAGCACTTCATGGCTATGGAGGTGAGAGCTACAGGGCGGTAGTCGTTGAGGCAAGCAGGCTTGGATTTTTTTGGGTACAGGGATAATAGTGGACTTCTCAATAGAGAGAGCGAGAAGGAGAGAATGAAAGAGAGGGGGGGCACAGAAGTGGAGCGAGAGAGAGTGAGAAGGAGAGAATGAAAGAGGGGGGGGGGGGGGGGGCGATACTGCAAGCTAAAACCAAATGGCCCATGTCCTAAAGATGCGTAGGAATGTGAATCAGGGATTTAATGAATCTTGGCGAGCCACCAACCAAGCATTTCCCCAGCGGAGAGACCCAGTAAAGAAACAAAGAGAGAGATTTACACATTTCCTCCTCTCATACGGTATATTCCGGACACAGTAGGCGGTCGGGGGCCAAGCGGCCCAGTGCTGGAGACCTGTTTTTGAGGCCAGAATCATCCCGTTGAATAGTGCTTTGGCGCGGGGCCAGCAATCAGCCCCCTCTCTTTGCCCCCGTCTTGCGTCAGGCAACGAGCGCTGCTTGTTATCGGTGTGCACGGCTGGAAGTGATACGCAGCGCAAGCGTTCTCTTTACAGTCGAGAGCCGCTCATTAGACGAGACGGGACTCCAGAGTTTTACGAGTGTCCCCTCTGAACAGGAAATGATAAATCCGATTAGAAATGCACATTTTGCTGTCGATTAAATTGAAGATTGCTCTTGAACTTCTCCCAAATAATTCAGAAACTTGCATCAGGGTGGATGTAGTAACTAAAAAGGTTTTAATCCACACCACAATTATTATTACCTTTATTTAGCCAGATAAAACATTAAGAACAGGTTTTTTTTATTTACAATAACATAACAACATGTAGGCAAAGGGTTAACCTCCTCCAAAATAAAACGTTTGAAACAGCTGATAGGCCACGTTACCTGTGAACAGGCTCCAGCGCATAGTAATACATTGGCTTTTTTCTATAAACAAAATAGTGCCAAGTAATAGCAGAATCTGAAATGGTGTGGGTACTTTTGTTTACTCCTCGAATCAGGACAAAATGATATAGAATGTTAGACACGGGAAAGGAGTTCAACAATATGTCTTGTATTTATTGAAAGGATCTAAATCATAATGACATCATATTTATGTAGGGTGGTCCATGGATCACTTAACAGACATTAAATTACATGACATAAAATAATGACAATGAAGGGGATAGAGTAGTATAGTAGTAAATAAGAGAATAGATGGAGAAAAGAGAGATTAAAGATAGAAGTCCAGAAAGACAGAAAGAGAGCATTTGACTCCAGACCAAGAGAGTGGAGTCCAGCCAGAAAAGAGACACCGGAAAGAGAGAGATAGAGCAAATGTCCTAGCCCTCCTTATTATGCTCTGCTCTGTCCATAGGCATATGTGGTCGGTGGCCAATCCCAAACAAGGCATCTGTGCATTATGTGTTTTTACTGATGTGTTTTCTCCCCTAGCCCATTTAGCTACACGTTGGCCCACAGATAACTAGGGAAATGCACAGATGCTTGGCCTTGACACAGACACACCACTGAACTAAGGAGAGGCCTGAATGAACTTACATTATGTCATAACTCATACTCAATATTCTATATCGATAATGATTGTACCTAATAACATTTAATAATAACTTTTTACTTATGTAGCAGGGTGGATTATCCCTGCTTCGTGGGAACGGTTGCTGGCAGTCACGAGGTAGCTGGACACAGTAGAACTCTGTCTGACTGCACCCTCGTCTTTGGGCCTGGGGCGTCGACTGGAGGCTGGTAGTGTGAGTGGATGGGGCCCGGGATTTACCAACCTGGTCTGGTACTCTGGTCTTCCTTCCCTGCCGCAGGGCGGTCAGCAGTACCCCCCCAACACGCTCCCACTCCCCCCAGTTGCTCCTTAAACCCTCCCACACCTTGTGACTGAATTGTAATTAAATACTCTGAGTTCCCCCCGCAAGCAGTACCCTCCCTCAATGACCCTAGAAACCTTACAATGAAGAGGGAAAGGTGGAATAGGAAAGGGTTAATTATATTAACGTACCCACACCAAAAGAATTAATACTGGGCACAGGAATGGACACGCACACCGAACCCCATTCAAGTCTTTATATTAATTATACTGTCAGTTACAATTATTTAATAGGAGTGGTCGAATGGACTGAAGTCCTACTATAGCTCCTGTGTGTAACTCAATACCTCATAAACACGTATATTATACACCCACCTCTGGGTTAATATCAGGGATGATATACTTCACTGTGTTTGACTCATCACCCACGTCTGGGTCTTCACCCTGTATAATACCTCAAAAGGCTTTAATTATACGGCCAGAATAATACCTCAAAAGGCTTTAATTATAATGCACCAGGTCTGTAACTTCCCCACAGGGAAAGGGTTAATTGAATGGGAAAATATTATTAAACACACATGTTATCACGCTCAAAGGAATGGAACGAAAACAAAAGTGTGGGCCCACTAATACCTTGCAAAAAGCCCTATTCTAATGCCGGCATATATAGTCTGGGGTACCCCTTAGACACTGGTTGTTAGTGTTCACTTCGCCCGCAGGCCGCACCACACTGTGTAACGTGCAAAAGATCCTGGGCACCGAAGCCCTAATGTTACTCTACCAAAATGGCGGCTGCGCCGCTCCACCACCGTCCTGGTGGCAAGATGGCGTCGAACGCTCTCGTCGCAGGTGCTAGCAGGCAGAGCTGGGCAGAGAGGCAGTGCTGGCTGAGAGTGTGTGCTGGGCGATGACGACCTCTGCTGGACGGGACGACTCCCGTGCTGGCTGCTCACAGCCGGTGCAGAGCTGATGCAGAACGCCGGTGAAGACAGCTGCTGACGGCCGGGGCAGACTGTTTGTAGATCCACGCACGTATCTGGGCTCGCACTCTATACCGTCACACTGCTACTGTAACCCGACTACTATGGACTCAGATATGCTGTTAGCCGCACGCTACTTATACCGCCACACTACTACTGTAACCCGATTGTTAGTGCTTGGCTCTGCACTGTTTGCTCACACACTATCGCTGGTACTCCTAGGATATCGCGTCAACTAGCAAGTACTTCCTATCACCCGTCGCTATCCCACGGGGCTCTCCAACATAACTTCTGCAACAGGGCTCTCCGGAGCCCCCGTCCGTTGTGACTGTTCGTGTTCAAGTTCACTGCCGAAGAGGTTCTCCTTCCGTCTCTCAGTTCCATATATCTTCTCCCATCTCTCTCTGCCTGCTACTGCCCCCTGCTGGTCCCGCCTGCCAGCTCCACAGGGAAAAGGACTGTAGAATATGATCCAGTAATGTCATTTATAATCCATCTTCCAGTGATAGAAGAAGGAGACGCCTGTGTCATTGTTCGTGCGAATATAAATGAAACCAATTCGAATGTCTTGGTGTACAAAGGGGAGGTAAAAGGCAAGTTAGCACATCTGAATAATAGACTATTTTCAGGTCGCTACACTTAGATCAATGTCCCCAATAAGGTAAATAATAACTACAAAGTCACTGAATATTCTTAAGCCTGATAATAATTTCCCACAATGGTTTTGTGTTAGAAATAGGTAACCCTTTTGCCTGCATGTTGTGGTATGGATTAGAACTTTTTGGTTTCAAGACAAGTTCAAGTTTCAAGTTTCTTTATTAGTTGTCATACAAAAATACAGAATACTTTTATATGAAATGCGTTTTTCTGTTTTGCTCCTATAGATAAAGTATAAAATAGAAAGTCAAAAGTACGTAAACAAAGTGTAAACAAAAGTGTTCAATATACATATATACAATATACAATACAGAGTAGAAAAATTTGTAACTGAGTTACAATACAATACAATATACAGTACAATGCAGAAATTATATGAGGTAAAACTTAGGGTAAGGTGAAATGAGGTATGAATTTTGTAGTGCAAATCTCTTTACCAATAAATATAAAGTGTGTTAAAGTGTCTAAAGTGGGTGCAACAGTGAGTTGTTTATTTAAAGTGAGTGTGTACGTGTGGATGTGTGGATGTGTGTGCTGTGAGTGTATTGAATTTAACACATGATAGTGTTATTGTCGTTGAGCATCCTGATGGGGATAGAAGCTTCTTCTGAGTCTCTCTGTACTGGCCATGAGACTCCGGTATCGCTTGCCTGACCGCAGCAGTTCAAAGAGGCAGTTGTTTGGGTGACTAGAGTCTTTGATTATTCTCTTAGACTTACCCCTGCAACGCTTGTTGTAAATGTCTTGGAGAGTGGGAAGCCCACCTCCAATTGTGCGTTCGGCTGAACGGGCCACTCTCTGTAGTCTGCTACGGTCTTGTGCGGTGCTATTCCCAAACCAGGAGGTGATGTTACATTTACATTTACATTTAGTCATTTAGCTGATGCTTTTATCCAAAGCGACTTACAAGTTCTGTATGACAAGTCATCAGGAAGGGCACAACTCTATCAGCTGAGTAACAATGTTCATCAAAGCGTTGAGTGCTACAGTGTAGGTTCATTTATTAGGACAAGGGAGCGGTTCCCTTTGCCGCACGGTATGCTAGGTCGAGGGCCTTGAAGCGGATTCGTGCAGCAATGGGGAGCCAGTGCAGGTCCCTGGTTCTATGTTACCAGGTCAGGATGCTCTATAGTGTGCATGAGTAGAGTGCCATGGGTCCGGTGACCCGGAACCCTGTTGCGTGCCACCACCCACTTCAATGACAGAGCTCTCATATTTACGAATGCATAAACTATATCTTAAATTATGTCTATGTGTCTAATATGGCCGTCGCTTATCAATGACTTGTTTGCAGTCAACATTGTCGAAACGGATTGTTTTTTAATCGGTTCATTTCCGTTTTATACCATTTTGAAAAACACTTTTTGAAACACAAGTTTCAGAACATTTCAGAAGATTCTGTGATAATCGCCCTTTACTGGAATACACTGGAATACACAAAACACGTTGTAATTTTTCTGCCTATTTATGAATCGTTTTCAAATAAACGCTAGATTATCGATAGTATATGTGTACTTATGCACGCTATAGAAGCGGGCTGAAAAATCGATTCTCTTATTTCCTGATCGCACACACACACAGACACACACATACACACATATGGCACACGCTGATATATAGGTGAAAATAGCTCGGATTATCCCAAGACTGGTAAAATAGATTCCTTACCTCAGATCAGATGTTCTCCAAAAAGATTATTCCAATTCCTGATCGCCATTCCAAATATCGATCACGTTTATTGATCCAACGCTGGGTACTGGAAACACACATTCTCCGCTGTTCTGGTGGTGGGCGATGACTTCGATCGTCTCCGGTTACATGCCTGACAACTAAAGCGGCACAGTGTTTTTTTTTTTTTTTATCTCCACCCTGTGTGTTCCGGTGTGTGTGTGTGTGTTGAGGATAATTGCATGCCAATTAACACTTTGGGTGCCGGGAAACGCCTAAACACGTCATTCCCGGCCATGCTCAAGTTGCCGAAGACGCCTTACAGCGTCTTTAATATCAATATTTCAAAAATCTGGGATCGGATTCATATGTCCCCTCCGCTGGCCTGAGATCCACCAGGAGGACCCACTGAGCTCTCTGGCGGTTCAGGAGCGCCATCTGGTGGCCGATCGGCGCAATCGCTTAACAGGAAGTGCCGTAGAGGTTGTGCTGGACGGCCGTATTACTTCCGGGCACTCGCTAATAGGTCCCGGGACTCGATCTCGACACACTACATAGCGATCGATTGCCAATAACTCGATAAACAACATGATTTGGACGTATATACCATTATACAAGCTGGAGATGGACCGGGTAAATCTACATCCCATAATGATAACATTTCTACTCTACGATGATCGCCCAACGGCGCGCGGAGACTGGGGTGAGTTTTAGCGTGTAAAGTTACCGTCTTCAATACTAACTGCTATTATCAACATTTGACCCACATTAGATGATTGGTATAACGCTGCCCACGGAATTATAAACGCCCCCTAGCCCATCCGGTCAACATCAGATGACGTGTAGTAACTTCTAGAAGTACGTCTAGTTGGAATTTTTTATATCGCGCTGATTGCCATAAAACTGTATTGCATCATCAATATAATGTATTTGGGGCTATAGATCACGTTCTGGAGAAAGCTGCAGAAAGAGATGAAAACATACTTATACATTAGACCATACTTTACTATGAATATGTGAATGAAAAAGTTTAACGTTGCTACACAATGAACAATACATATAGGACTTTGAATGGGCCCTAATAATGGCAATGTAGCAATAGAATTTAAAAAGTTATAGCCCTGCAAAGAAGGGGACTTTCTCTATAGACAAATAGAGCCGGCAACCTACGGTTGATAATGAATTTAACCCATGGCAGCCAAAGTGTTAAAGACCTCTGAGCAGGTACTGCATTATTATTATTATTATTATTATTATTATTATTATTATTATTATTATTATTATTATTATTATTATTATTATTATTATTATTATTATTATTATTATTATTATTATTATTATTATTATTATTATTATTATTATTATTATTATTATTATTATTATTATTATTATTATTAATGTGGAAGCAGGACTTTTTTTTCTCCATGCGTTTCATTCAATCCAATCCAAAGGGGTGCAGTACCATCCGGAGAGACGATAGGGGGCGGTATTTTCCCTGTTCGAGTTCAGACAGATCCCCACTGGTAACGTGAGGCTAGATTGATGACAAATTTATGGAAATCGATAATAAAAAAAATAACGATTAAAAACTAGATCTCTCGTCGGCTGGCACTCAACGGTTGGCAGGAACTAACGAGAAATCTCATCATTGGCACTCAAAGTGTTAAGGGGAGACCACCCACCTAAAATACCCTTTTCCTGATTTTGGGGCAATTTTGAGATTTTTGTATAATGTTGCCCCTTTACATGACATCTTTCAAACTAGTGACAAGAAAACTTAAAAAAAACACATTTAGTTGCTTATTTTGCTTCATTTTGCATGATTGCATCCATAAAATGTGCACATATCGAATGGGGTAGTGCCTCATTTGCATATATAAACATAAAATTCAGAAAACTTGCAATATGTTTTTTCTTAGTTTATATGTACCAATGATTTATGATTTAGTTATATTATAATAAAATAGAAATTAGATAGTATATAGAAGTATAATACATTATATAAGTGTGTGTGTGTGGGGGTGTGTGTGTGTAAATGAATTAACCTAAATATGTAGTTTACATTTACATTTACATTTAGTCATTTAGCTGACGCTTTTATCCAAAGCGACTTACAAGTTCTGTACGACAAGCCATCAGGAAGGGCACAACTCTATCAGCTGAGCAACAATGTTCATCAAAGTGTTGAGTGCTACAGTGTAGGTTAGTTTATTAGGACAAGTGCATGACAGTACGGTTAGTTAGGGTTAGATTTTTTTTTTTTTTTTTTTTTTTTTTATTCAGATAATGGTTGAAGAAGTGCGTCTTTAGTCGACGGCGAAAGATTGGACGTGATTCGGCTGTCCTAACTGGGGTGGGTAGTTCATTCCACCATTGTGGGGCAAGGACTGAGAATAGGCGACTTCTCTTTGATGACCCTCCCGGAGCTTGGATAGGAGTAGGTCTGAGGCGGCCAGAAGATGCAGAGCGTAGGGGTCTTGAGGGTGTGTAGTTAGAGACCATTGACCGGAGGTAGGCGGGAGCGGTTCCCTTTGCCGCACGGTATGCTAGGTCGAGGGCCTTGAAGCGGATTCGTGCAGCAATGGGGAGCCAGTGCAGGTCCCTAAGAAGTGGGGTGACATGGGCCGACTTCGGTAGGTTTGAGATCAGGCGGGCCGCTGCGTTCTGAATGAGTTGAAGAGGCTTAGTGGCAGTGGCCGGGAGGCCAGCGAGCAGTGCATTGCAGTAGTCGAGGCGGGAGATGACTGTTGATTGGACGAGGAGTTGGGTGGCTTCTTTTGTCAGGAAGGGGCGTATCCTTCTGACGTTGCTCAGGAGGAATCGGCAGGTTCTGGTCGTCGCTGCGATGTGAGCAGAGAAGTTCAACTGGTCGTCGAGGACAACACCAAGGTTCTTGGCGGTCGGGGACGCAGTCACAGCTGCATTCTCGACTGTGATTGAAAGGTCGGTTAGGGGGGAGGATTTGGCTGGCAGGTGGAGCAATTCTGTTTTGCTTAGGTTCAGTTTGAGGTGGTTGGACGTCATCCAGGCTGAGATGTCGGACAGACAGGCCGAGATCCGCACAGAGACGTGGATATCTGAGGGAGGGAAGGAGAGGAAGAGTTGAGTATCGTCGGCATAACAATGGTAGGAGAAGCCATGAGACGTGATAATGTTACCCAGTGATTTAGTGTAGAGGGAGAAGAGAAGGGGTCCTAAAACCGAGCCCTGGGGGACACCCGTCCGCAGGGGGCGGGTGGCCGACAGGGTCCCTCTCCATGACACTTGGTAGGAGCGGTCATTGAGGTATGATGACAGCCATGTCAGCGCAGAGCCAGCCACTCCCATTCCTGCGAGGGCCGCAAGGAGGATCTGGTGGTTGACTGTGTCGAAGGCTGCAGATAGATCTAGGAGAATCAGGACAGAGGAGAGGCCTTTCGCTTTTGCTAAGTGAAGTGCCTCTGTGACCGCAATGAGGGCTGTCTCTGTGGAGTGACCAGTCCTGAAGCCTGACTGATTAGGGTCTAGGAGGTCATTCTGTAAGAGATAAGTAGTAAGTTGGTTGGATACAGCACGTTCAAGTGTTTTAGAAAGGAAGGAGAGAAGAGAGACAGGACGGTAGTTGCCTATGACAGTAGGGTTCAGGGTTGGTTTTTTTATGAGCGGCGTGACTCTGGCTTGTTTTAGGGAGGTGGGGACCACCCCCGAGTTGAGTGAGGAGTTGATGGTTGCAGTTAGGAATGGGAGGATGTCTGGTGCTATGGTCTGGAGGAGTGGGGAGGGTAGCTGGTCCAGCTGGCAAGTAGTCGGACGGTTTGACGTTACCAGTGTCAGGGTCTCTGCTTCTGTAATGGGAGAGAAAGATGACAGAGTGAAGGATGAGGTTCTCGATTCAGCATTTGGAATGGGTGGGGGTTGGGAGAAGGAGCTGCGGATGTTCTCCACTTTTTCCTCAAAGAAGATCGCAAAGTCTTCGGCAGAGAAAGATGAGGGAGGGGGGGGGTGGGGGGGGAGTGAGGAGGGAGGACATGGTAGCATGCAGTTTGCGAAGATTCTTGGCAGAGGCCTCGATCCTATGGTGGAAGAAAGAAGCTTTGGCATTAGTGATGGTTTTGGAGAATGTTAACAAGAGGTTGTGATATGTGTCGATGTCAGCAGTGAGGCGTGACTTTCTATACTTCCTTTCAGCTGCTCTCAGGACCTGTCTTTGTTCTCTCACTGGATCTGTCAGCCATGGACTGGGTGGGGAACGGCGGGCAGGTTTCTCAACGAGGGGACAGAGCTTGTCGAAGGAGGTTGCCAGGGCTGAAAGGAGGGTGGAGGTTGCCATCTCTGTGGAGAGAGCAGAGAAGGTGTCACTCAAAGGTAGAGCGGATAGTATGTCAGAGGAGAGGGTGGAGGGGGATAGGGAGGGCAGGTTGCGTCTGAGTGAGACTGTTTGAGTTGGGGTGAAGACCTTTCGGTTAAGCATGAGAGTTAGTGAGAAGGATATGAAGGAATGGTCAGATACATGTAGGGGAGTTACCGTGGTGTTAATGATGCTGGAGTTACGGGAAAATATGAGATCCAAGGAGTTGCCTGCTTTGTGGGTGGGAGGCATGGCAGTGGGAGTCAGGTCAAACGATTGTAGGAGGGAGACTACTATGACTGACTGAGATGAGTCAGGCAGGTTGAAGTCGCCCAGTAGAAGGAGAGGGGTACCATCTTCCGGTAAGGAGCTAAGAAGCATGTCCAGCTCATCTGTGAAGTGATCGAGCGGACCTGGAGGGCGGTAGAGTGTAACAATGGTGAGATTGAAAGGATTAGAGACAGATACTGCATGATATTCGAGAGAGGAGAGTGACAGTTCTGGGAGTGGTGTTACGTTTGTAGCCCATGAAGGAGATGTCATGAGGGCAGTGCCTCCACCCCGTCTGGAAGGTCGAGGTGTGTGAGTGAAGTTATAGTTTGTAGATAATGCTGCAGGTGTTGATGAGTTATTGGGGGTTATCCAGGTCTCAGTTAGAGCCAGGAGCTGCAGATTTAGACTATGGGCGTAGGCAGTAATGAAGTCAGCTTTCTTGACTGCTGATTGACAGTTCCATAAGCCTCCCCGTACTGTGACAGGTGTATTAGTGGCTGTAGGAGGGTAGGAGAGATTAGCCGGGTTACTAGCAAACTGTCGTGGATGGGTAGAGTCAGTTCTGGAGGAGCAGATTGTGGATATAGGTATGAGACACATTGTATTGTCGAGAGTGGCAGGGAGGAAGTAGAGAAATAGCAGTGTGGGAGGGAAATATAGGATTATGGTGTACTTAGCACTGGGTGGATCGGTGGATCCCTCGGCGATTAACTCCAGGATAACTCCTCCTCTTTGTCCCTCTTCGTTTCTCGACGCTTCGCTGACGCTACACCAGCAAGCCTTTAAATCACTATCACTAATTAGTGCTGTCTTAACACCTGGCCCTTAATGGGGGCACTTAACAAAACAAAATGGCCGTTTTAAACACGCCCCTTTAATCAAGTCAGCTGGTTCCTCACTTTTAAGATTCACTAATAAACTTAAAATGGCTTACCCTAGTTTTCAGTATAAAGCAATGTTTCTCAGTGAGAGTGTCCTGTCCTTCCTTAACAGAGCCCAGTACAGAGTGACTTCAACACAGTGTGGACCTCTGCTTTTAAACAGGGCAGGCTCTTAATGGCTCACTCAGCAAATCAGATGCTACTAGTAAACAGGAAACAGTCCCTTAATGGGGGCACTTAACTAAACAAAATGGCCGTTTTAAACACGCCCCTTTAATCAAGTCAGCTGGTTCCTCACTTTTAAGATTCACTAATAAACTTAAAATGGCTTACCCTAGTTTTCAGTATAAAGCAATGTTTCTCAGTGAGAGTGTCCTGTCCTTCCTTAACAGAGCCCAGTACAGAGTGACTTCAACACAGTGTGGACCTCTGCTTTTAAACAGGGCAGGCTCTTAATGGCTCACTCAGCAAATCAGATGCTACTAGTAAACAGGAAACAGTCCCTTAATGGGGGCACTTAACTAAACAAAATGGCCGTTTTAAACACGCCCCTTTAATCAAGTCAGCTGGTTCCTCACTTTTAAGATTCACTAATAAACTTAAAATGGCTTACCCTAGTTTTCAGTATAAAGCAATGTTTCTCAGTGAGAGTGTCCTGTCCTTCCTTAACAGAGCCCAGTACAGAGTGACTTCAACACAGTGTGGACCTCTGCTTTTAAACAGGGCAGGCTCTTAATGGCTCACTCAGCAAATCAGATGCTACTAGTAAACAGGAAACAGTCCCTTAATGGGGGCACTTAACTAAACAAAATGGCCGTTTTAAACACGCCCCTTTAATCAAGTCAGCTGGTTCCTCACTTTTAAGATTCACTAATAAACTTAAAATGGCTTACCCTAGTTTTCAGTATAAAGCAATGTTTCTCAGTGAGAGTGTCCTGTCCTTCCTTAACAGAGCCCAGTACAGAGTGACTTCAACACAGTGTGGACCTCTGCTTTTAAACAGGGCAGGCTCTTAATGGCTCACTCAGCAAATCAGATGCTACTAGTAAACAGGAAACAGTCCCTTAATGGGGGCACTTAACTAAACAAAATGGCCGTTTTAAACACGCCCCTTTAATCAAGTCAGCTGGTTCCTCACTTTTAAGATTCACTAATAAACTTAAAATGGCTTACCCTAGTTTTCAGTATAAAGCAATGTTTCTCAGTGAGAGTGTCCTTCCTTAACAGAGCCCAGTACAGAGTGACTTCAACACAGTGTGGACCTCTGCTTTTAAACAGGGCAGGCTCTTAATGGCTCACTCAGCAAATCAGATGCTACTAGTAAACAGGAAACAGTCCCTTAATGGGGGCACTTAACTAAACAAAATGGCCGTTTTAAACACGCCCCTTTAATCAAGTCAGCTGGTTCCTCACTTTTAAGATTCACTAATAAACTTAAAATGGCTTACCCTAGTTTTCAGTATAAAGCAATGTTTCTCAGTGAGAGTGTCCTGTCCTTCCTTAACAGAGCCCAGTACAGAGTGACTTCAACACAGTGTGGACCTCTGCTTTTAAACAGGGCAGGCTCTTAATGGCTCACTCAGCAAATCAGATGCTACTAGTAAACAGGAAACAGTCCCTTAATGGGGGCACTTAACTAAACAAAATGGCCGTTTTAAACACGCCCCTTTAATCAAGTCAGCTGGTTCCTCACTTTTAAGATTCACTAATAAACTTAAAATGGCTTACCCTAGTTTTCAGTATAAAGCAATGTTTCTCAGTGAGAGTGTCCTGTCCTTCCTTAACAGAGCCCAGTACAGAGAGTTTGACTGATAGATAGACAAAATGGGTTTATTTATGTTGATTTAATTTGGTTGTGTTGATGTTAAATTTTTATTTATTTTTTGCAAAATGGGTATATTCTGTTTGGTTTTACACAATATGTCTATCGGTGTGTTGTACGTGTGTAGGGGCAGGTATATATAAGATTTTTTCTTCTTCCTGTTCCTTTCGGCCATGGTATTTTTTGTGAATTATGTGAATATGTACTGTTGGACTGTGGTGATTCCATGTACGGATAAATAAAATGATGATGATGATGATGATATGTACATAACAAACTGGGAAAGTTTCATAGTGATATCTATTCAAATATTTGTTTGCCTATTACGGGGTACAGTAATCGGTTGTGTTGTTTGTTACTAAACTGTTACTACTACTACATCATTATTATTATGTTATTCAGTTATCAGGCATGTGTTTAGGTTGTCTATTACTAATGGTTTGATTGGGTGTTGTGTTTGTAAAAAGCGGTTTCAAATAAAAATGTATGGCATTTTACAATACAGAACTTTGAAGGCATTTTCCCAAAGGGTAGACATGTACGATTTCCCTAGCATCTACACACACCAAACTTTCCACCCCTTATTCATATCTATATCCTGCTTCTTTGTGCCAAAGGGTTTGTTGATATGTCATACACTGATTTACAGACAATACAAAACATTAAAGGCGTTTTTCTCAAAACGAGATTTTATGAGTTTGTATTACACATAAAACAAAAAAAAATCAATTTATCTAGTACCTCCACACACCAAACTGGCCACGTTTCCTCCTATCCATATACCACAACTTTTTGCTAGAGGATTTTTTTTATATATCATTCATCCAGATTTTTAGAACATTTTATACAAATTTTTTTAGCAATTTTTTTTATTTATTTTATGACTAGGGGGTCATAAAAGGTCATCAATTCCTGTTCGGGTGGCATATCAAAAAATCCTCTAGCAAAAAGTTCGGTATTTAATGTAGTAACATGAAAAACCATGAGAAAATATCTATATATCATAAATTTTTTCTAAATTTTGTTTGGGGTACCATGCAAAAAGGGGCCATTTTGAATAGACCACACCCCTTTTTGGGTAATGAAATTATGCAACAATTTTTTTTTATACATTTTCTTTCTTTTTTTGACTATTCTAAACAATTAAGATGTTTTCAAATGATTTCATCCTTTATAATTGTTTTCCCCTATCTAGGTGGGTGGTCTCCCCTTAAGGATCTTCTGACTCACTTTGAACTTCCTTAGGCGCCTAAGGAAGTAGAGGCGTTGCCGTGCCTTCTTGACTACACTGTCAATGTGTGTGGTCCATGTCAAGTCCTCAGATATGTGGACTCAGAGGTACTTAAAACTGTTCACTCTCTCGACCAGTGCCCAGTCGATGCTGAGGGGGCTGTAGTCCCTGATCCATCGGCGTATTTAGACCACTATCAGTAGGGCACGTGCCCTACTGATGATCATCTGTGCCCCACTGATAAAAAAAAAAAATTAACAAATGTTTTTTATTTTCCCTTTTTTAACATGATCAAATGATCATTTAACATGATCAAATAATTATTATAATATTTTTTACTTCGCTTTGAAATATTATAGTGAAATATTTTGCACTGCATTTATCTTGTTGAAATCCTCCAACAGGCTCTTTTTTGTAAGTTGACTGGTTTGCACACCAATAATACAGTGCAATAATAGAATAGTAGAATAGATAGTAAAATTATGCAATAGAATGGCCAGAGTAAAATAGTGCTACAGTACAATCAACAGCGGGGTGTATTAGAAGGCTATGGTGAAGAGGTACGTTTTTAGCTTATTTCTGAAAATATTAAGAGATCTAGCTTCCCTAATGTCCATAGGTAGTGTGTTCCATAACTTTGGTGCATAGTTAGCAAAGGCTGCATCCCTGATTTTCTTTAGACTGTGGCTTGGAACCTTCAATAGACCAGTAGTAGATGATCGCAATGTTTATACTTTGTATATAAGGAGGAGGATCTTGAAATCAATTGTAAATGTTACCAGAAGCCAGTGTAGGTTACTTACTTGTAACTTCGGGTTTGATCCAAGGAGTAAGTTGCCCCATATTGCTCTGTAATATTTCTTTTTTTGTTATAGGACCGACTAGTAGGATTTCAGTTTTGCCCTCATTTAATTTTAGGAAGTTGTTCGTCATCCATTTGTTTATTGCTAAGAGACAGGCGGAAATGGAGTTTATAGCTGTGTGATCATTTGGTTCAGCGGAGATGTACAATTGTGTGTCATCTGCGTAACTATGGAAACATACTTTGTGCTTTCTAATGATGTCTCCTCAATGTTCAATGTTCAATGCAATGTTCAATGCAAGTAAAGCACTTTAAACTTTAAGTATGACTAAATGCTTTCTTGACTATATATATAGTAACTGTTCCAAAATGCATAGATTTCTATGTATTTTAGGGGTTTGGGTGGCTAGCTCTTTTTAATATAAATGTCAGATTGTTTTATTTATTTCATAGATTTCTATGCATTTCAGGAGTTTGGGGGGCTGGCTCCCCAAAATAATTAAATAACATAACCCTAACCTAACCCTAAAACCGAAATAAAGTTAAAAAAAAATAGTTACAAAATCCACCCATTTTCGCCCACAAACCGGCCAAATCTTTTTCGCGGTCGCGCTACGCGCTCCCGCTTAATAGTTTTTGGTGCCCTTCTGTGCCCTACTGAAGTGCTGGTTCTAGATACGCCCCTGCCCTGATCCCCGACCTCCTAAAGACCTAGTTCACTCAGAACCCAGCCATAGCTTTGATTCCACTACACTACGGAAGAGGATCGCTGAGGCTCTCTCTCTCTCTCTCTCTCTCTCTCTCTCTCTCTCTCTCTCTCTCTCTCTCTCTCTCTCTCTCTCTCTCTCTCTCTCTCTCTCTCTCTCTCTCTCTCTCTCTCTCTCTCTCTCTCTCTCTCTCTCTCTCTCTCTCTCTCTCTCTCTCTCTCTCTCTCTTTAATTAGTCACATACTTCCCACTCTGAGCAAACTGAGCGAAGTGATAGATCCCAATCCCTCTTCGCTAGTCCTTGCTTTGGGTGTGGCGTGAAGAAGCAATGCAAATGTGACCTTTTGTGTGTGTGACGTTACGGTGCAAATATGTGTTGCATGTGCCTGTCCTTTACCTTGACCTTAATCAAGGTCTTGGTTTTGAATTTCAGATCCAGAGAAAAGGGAGAGAGAGAGAGAGAACACATTCGAGCATCACGCCTGATGTGTACAAGTGAATAAAGTACATTGCCCATACATGAGGAGGACTGGGTCTTTGTGTGTTCTCATGGCCAAATGTTCCATCACTTTTCACTTTTCAATTTTCACGTTTTATGAGATCTGAGAAAGCACTCATTTATGTTTTCATATGCCCGGTATTCACTGTTGTCATGGTTTTCAAATAATAATAATGTCCTTTTCAAAAGCATGTCTGGGTTATGTGTCAGAGAGAGAGAGAGAGAGAGAGAGAGAGAGAGAGAGAGAGAGAGAGAGAGAGAGAGAGAGAGAGAGAGAGAGAGAGAGAGAGAGAGAGAGAGAGAGAGATGTTTGCATCTGCAATGTCTATGTATATTGTATGTGTGTAATTATGTGGATTAATACATTATTAAAATGTGCTTAATGGCTCCTTAGGAATATGTGTCTTGTATTGTATTGTTGAATTGAAGTTTACACTTTAAACACTTTTCAACACTACACCATATTTTATCTATTTATTACTAAAATATTTGCACTACCTCTATTTTAGCATTTTGTACACAGTAAATTTACTCTGTGAAATTTACTGTGTACTTTGAAGCAAAAAGCACAATATATGAAGCACAATCTCAGGAGGCTCATGCATGTCACTGTATTTGTACATGTACCTTATATATGACAAATAAAAAAAACTTGAAAACTTGAACTTGAATTGAGAACCTTGTATCATGCAATTCAATTAGCCTTTCTTGCTCTTGTTGGACAAAGGCCCTGTGTTTCAACGAGGGCTTGTTTTGTATGCATATTTGTCCTGGACAAGTCTCTCATTAAACTAGATGCAAATCCTAGGGAGGCAAACTTATAGAGGATGAAGTAAACAATAGCTAAACTGTTGTTGTGGGAACTGAATATATGAAACATTCTTTAATTGCAGTTTTTTCTTTATTATCTCTGCCAGGCGATACACCTGGAGAAGATTATGCATTTGGTCGTGTGTGTGTGTGTGTGTGTGTGTGTGTGTGTGTGTGTGTGTGTGTGTGTGTGTGTGTGTGTGTGTGTGTGTGTGTGTTTGTGTGTGTGTGTGTGTGACTCAGCTAATCTAATCTCGCAAACTACAGGACCGATTTGGATGAAACCTTACACATAGACTGACAGCAGGTCAAAGACCTGAATCCTCGAATATCTTTCAAATCGGTCAATGATAAATATGATACATTTTTATTAATTTCCATCATTGTCCATTGAAATATTATACTTGGTATAAAGTTACACCTTTTGAACGCAAGTAGGCAACTACACAGCTCTCTGGCAACAAGAGAGTAAATTAAGCAGGATTCTGATCATAGGTGTAGTATTTCCAATGTCCACTGCTGACGTCTGCTCTGGCCAGAACGAGGTATTACTGTACCTTTGTACCTTAACTCATTGGGCGCTATACCTGAGTATAGTCAAGTTTCGCCGCCATGCGTTGAGTGCCAGTATACTCAGGGTTTGATCCTTTGATCTTCTTCCTTTGATCCCCGTTCTATACACTCAGCCGAAGCTCTCTAGGTCTCCCTGGCTCATCTGCCTACGTTGGAATTGCAATGACGATCGAATCTCACCAGGTGGCAGTATCGCCTACCCTTTGAACTGGGAACTGGGGATAACGCTTGTCTTGTGATCCACTCAAGCTGTTTCCGCCTAGGAGTGGATCACAACATAGCAATCGGTGGAAGATTTGGTGCCTCAGAGCTATTCTTTCCCGTATGGTATCCATGCCCAATATACACAAGTAATTGCGATCGCCATGGGATCGACTGGGATTTTTTCATTTTGGAGTACTTTCTTTTTTTGTGACCAACTTTTTATTTTATTAAAAAAAAGAAAAGTTCAGAGGAAAGAGACATTCACATCAGCAGTTCATACAAATTCCCACAGTGGCATAAAAAAGTGTCTTTTCAGTATATAGATTGTCCGTCAGTATAATCATGTACTGTGTAGCCTGCTTGCTGGTAGTTGTGACAGTCTCTTCCTCTGATCTGGCGGTCATGTGGCTGCAAGACAGCCCAGGTCGCTTCTTAACCCCCTCCCAGCCCCCCGGGTTCACATAGACTTTTTAGGAAAGGAAGAAACCATGATGTATACATGTATAGAATACAGTTTACATTTTTTCTTTCTTTAAAAAAAATTTTTTTTAAAGGGGAACTATCTTACAAATGACCTTTTCCAGTGTTTAGCATTGTTTTCTAGCAATGTGGGTTTGTCTCTAATTCTCATTTTGGCGCATTATTCCAATTCACAGGTCACTAGATTCTCCCTCACTGAACTGAGTCATTCTGAAACTGGCGTACCTCTGACGTCCAAGAATTCTCATCTGCATAATAACGCCGCCCCCTCTATGTTTGTTGCCACCAGGCGCACACACTGTGGTTGGAGCCACTGCCCACAATCTACCTTTATTTAGTGCAGACCGCAAGGAAGGAAATGCAGTGAGTTAGCCTAACGTTAGCCTAATGTAAATAGTATGAGCAAAACATGCAGGACATGTGCTGCTCCCAAAATACTCCTGCTGTTTCTATGTGCAGTGAAAAGTGAAAGTGCTTTGCATCCTAGACTAGTCATTAATTTACATGGTAAACTAACGTTAGCGGCTAGCTAGCTAATTGCCACGCTCATGATGACAGAGAGAGAACACTGAGCTGGCACGGGTGGGGGCTCTCAGGGAGGGAGCCGTCAGAGACAGAGAGAGAACACTGAGCTGGCACGGGTGGGGGCTCTCGGGAGAGGGAGCCGTCAGAGACAGAGAGAGAACAATCACGTAAATAAACAAGTGTGCAAAATAGAGGACTCTCTAAGCTCTAACTCCTTCTGGGACCACTGGAACTCATTGAATAAAGATAAGCCAGAAGAAATGGCTATCCAAGATGGGGATGTTTGGACAGACCACTTCACATCACTCTTTACAACTGTACCCCTGAATACAAAAACGGAAACCAGCCAGATATGTGAAAAATTACAAAAATGGGAAAATATCATAAAGGATAATCAAAACCCTCTAGACTTCCCAATCACAGAACAAGAGCTGAAATCAAAACTCCAGTGCCTTAAAGCTAGAAAGGCCTGTGGTACAGATGGCATATTAAATGAAATGATTAAACACAGCTCTGAAAAATTCCAATTGGCTATTTTAAAATTATTCAATTTGACACTAAATTTAGGCTATTTTCCTGATGTCTGGAATGAAGGACTCATAACCCCAATTTTCAAGAGTGGAGATAAACATGACCCAAAAAACTATAGGGGTATCTGTGTGACGAGTAATTTGGGCAAACTTCTATGTAGTATCATCAACACCAGACTCATAGAATTCCTTACAGAACACAGCGTTCTAAGTAAAAGCCAAATCGGATTCTTACAAAATTATCGTACCTCTGACCATATATACACTCTTAAAACCCTAATTGACATTCACGTAAAACAGAACAAAAACTAAATATATTCCTGCTTTTTCGATTTTGAAAAAGCTTTTGATTCAATTTGGCACAAATGTCTTTTCTTCAAAATTCTAGAAAGTGGTGTTGGAGGAAATACATATGACTTGATCAAATCCATGTATACAAAAAACAGATGTGCTGTTAGAATTGGTAATAAAAGAACACATTTCTTCACCCAGGGTCACGGAGTCCGCCAGGGGTGCAATTTAAGCCCAACATTGTTTAATATATATATATATATAAATGAATTAGCAAAGTTATTAGAACTTTCTACTGCACCCGGTCTGACTCTGCTCGATACCAATGTAAAATTACTGATGTACGCAGATGATCTGGTTCTGCTGTCAGCCACCAAAGAGGGTCTACAACAGAACCTAGACATCCTCCACCAGTTCTGCCAGACATGAATGAATGAATGAATGAATGAATGAATGAATGAATGAATGAATGAATGAATGAATGAATGAATGAATGAATGAAAACTTTATTAACAGATTGCAGAATGGGTACAGTACAGTACAGCTCAATACATACAATTGTTAAGGGGATGCAGACCAGAGAAAGACTTTCGTCTTGTTTACATCAGGGTCCCCCATGTAGGAGTGGGGGGGGGGGGGGGGGGTTGGGTAGGAGGGGTGGGTGGGGGACACTGTACAACTGTACAAACAACACTGTACATTGGATTATTGACAAGACCATACTTGGTAATTTACTGTACATTGGAGGGGGTTGTGTTCGGACATTTACAGGGGCCAGTTTCGAGTTGCAGTCTCCCTTAGGTGTTTTTTGAGAGTGTTTTTGAAAGTGGGTAGTGATTCACATTCCTTTACAGCTTTGGGTAGGGCGTTCCACATTGATGTGGCATAATTGCGAAACGTGTTTAGTCCCTTGTTTGAGCCGAATCTGGGTTTAACATGATTTGTGGAGCTCCCTCTGGTGTTGTGATCGTGGTATTCACTGACCTTTGGGAAGTATTTTGTCATGTACATGGGTACCTTGGTCGTGTAGTGTATCTTGTAGACCAGGCCCATTGCAAGTTGCTGTACTCTGTCGTCTACTCTAAGCCATCCTAGGTTGTCAAAGTGGGCAGGGGTGAGGTGGGTTCTAGGAGTAAGGTCAAGCAGTAGTCTGACCAGTTTGTTTTGAGATGTTTGTAATTTTGTTTTTAGCGCCTTTGAGGTGCTTTGGTACCATGAGGTGCAAGCATAGTCGTAGTACCCTTGAATGAGTGCTCCTGCTAGAGTCTTCAGGGTATTCTTGTTTACCAGTGAGGAGATCCGGTACAAGAATCGTGTTCGTTGATTGACTTTTTTTATTACATTGGATGCCATTTTGTCACAGGAAAGATTTGCCTCTAGGATGGAACCCAGGTAGGTAATATCTTCTTTCCTTGTGACAATATTGTCACCCACTGTAACTGAGAAGCCGTCGGTCTTGCTGAGTTTGTTATTTGAACCGAAGAGAATGGACTCTGTTTTGCCCATGTGTAATGATAGTTTGTTATCAGCGAGCCATATGCAGATTTTGAGCTGAGGGTTTTTTCAACCTGTAACTTGTTCTTGTCAGAGACCAGCAAGGCTGAGTCGTCCGCAAACAGGAACAAGTTGCAGTCACAAGCTGACGACATGTCATTTGCATAAATTAGGAACAGTAGCGGACCTAGTATGCTTCCTTGTGGAACACCACAGTTTACTGTGAGGGGGGGGGATAGGGTACCGTTTACCTCCACCATCTGCTCTCTCCCCTCCAGGTAGGATTGCATCCAGCTCACTGATAGACTATCAAAACCAATTGCTTTTAGCTTGTCAATCAGAATGGTGTGATTGACAGTGTCGAAGGCCTTTTGTAGGTCCAGCATGACCATGCCGCAGTATTTGCCCGCGTCCACCTCTTGTTTGATGTGGTCGTTTAAATAGAGAAGGCATGTGTCAGTGGAGTGGGATGTTCTGAAGCCAGATTGGAATTCGTAGATTAGATTTTTTTCCGCAAGGTATTTTTCGACCTGTTCGTATAAAAAATGTTCCATGACTTTCGAGATGGAGGTAAGGATAGAAACAGGGCGGTAGTTGCCTGGGTCTAATTTACTGCCTTTTTTGTGCAGAGGGGTCACTCTCGCAATTTTGAAGTCCTTGGGGACGTGTCCCTGTTTTATGGAGAGGTTTATTATGTGTGTGATGACTGGGGTGATGGCGGCTGCTGAGTCTCTGAGGAATTTGGAGGGGATGTTGTCATGGCCAGTGGCCTTGATGGGTTGGAGGGCGCTCAGTTTTTTGAGTACCTCATCTGTTGTTACCATTTCCAGTTTGAAGTCGTCTTTGTGGACCCCTAGGTTCTTGTAGTATGCTACTATGTGTTCTACCCCATAATGCCCTGAGTGGGAGGGTAGTTTGTTTACCAGTGTTGTGGCTATGTTTGTGAAGAAACTATTTAAGTAATTGGCTACATCCAGCTTTTCTGTGATGAGCGTGTTGTCCGTCTTTATGTTTATGTTTGAGAATCTGGTTTTAAGTTTTTTACTGCAGCCTAGTTGGTTATTGAGTAATTTCCAAAGTTCACGCGGTTTGTTTTTGTTTTCCTCGGTTTTGTCATTGATGAATTTTTTTTCTTTGCTGTTTTGATCATGGAGTTTACATCATTTCTTAGTCTGTTTCTTTCCAGTTTGAGTTCAGTCACGTGGGCTTGGAGTTCACTGCTCGTGCTTATGTTAAGCTTTGACTGACTTTTACGAAACTCAGAGCATTTTTTGTCTCTGGTTTTCCTAGCGGTCAGTATTTCAGCGTGCATCCACGGCTCAGCGCGATTTTTTACCCTGGTGGTTCTTAGGGGGGCCATGTTGTTTAGTATCGTTGAAAATTTGGTTTTGAAGCCAAGCCATGTTTCTTCAACCAGTGTACCATTGAGTTCATCTGACCAGTCCAGACTTTCCAGTTCAAGGTTAAAGGCCTCGCTAGAGTAGGTTTTTAGGTCTCTAGATGTGACTGTTTTGTGACAGCCAGCCTTTTGTTTTAGCTTTTTGCGCGTACAGAATATCATATAATGATCACTTAACCCGCATGCTATAATGAATGAATGAATGAAAACTTTATTTAACAGATTGCAGAATGGGTACAATACAGTACGGCTCAATACATGCAATTGTTAAGGGGATGCAGACCTGAGAAAGACGTTTTTCTTGTTTCCATCAGGGTCCCCCATTTTCAATTCATATAGACATTTATGACATACACAACATACATGACATTTATGGCATAGGGACATATAGGTATTTAGTACTGATACATTTGTGACATAAACGGTATTCAAATATACAGTACTGTTACCCCTAGATCCTGACAGAGTATATATGATGGGGAGGGGTCAGGGGACTGTACATTAGGAGGGGGTGGGTGGGTGGGAGAGAAATATACATACGGCGGGGAGGGAATATATACATGCGGTGGGGAGGAGACTGTCTATTAGGAGGTGGTGGGGGTTTTGGGCATTTACGGTGGGCAGTTTCGAATTGCAGCCTCCCGTAGGTGCTCTTTAAGAGCGGTTTTGAATGTGGGTAGTGATTCACATTCCTTTACAGCTTTGGGTAGGGCGTTCCACATTGTTGTGGCATAATTGCGAAACGTGTTTAGTCCCTTGTTTGAGCCGAATCTGGGTTTTACATGATTTGTTGAGCTTCCTCTGGTGTAGTGGTTGTGGTATTCACTGACCTTTGGGAAGTATTTTGACATGTACATGGGTACCCCGGTCGTATAGTGTATCTTGGTCTCTGAACGTAGACATGAAGAAGACTAAAGTCATGATCTTTCAAAGGAGACACAAGTCTCAGAGTTCACATAATACATTTAAATTAGGCACACACATATTAGAAAACACAAAAAGCTACCCATATTTGGGATTGAAAATAAATCATAATGGAAACTTCAATATGGCTGTGAATGAACTGAAGGAGAAGGGAAGAAGGGCTTTTTATGCCATCAAAAGGAAAATTCCAATTGACATCCCAATTAGGACCTGGCTCAAAATTCTAAATTCTGTAATAAATCCAATAATATTATATGGCAGTGAAGTGTGGGGTCCATTAACTAACCAAGATTTCCCAAAATGGGAAAAACACTCATTAGAAGTACTGCATGCAGAATTGTGCAAAAACCTACTTAGGGTCCACAGACACACTGCCAACAATGCATGCAGGGCAGAACTTGGCCAATACCCCCTAATCATTCAAATTCAAAAGCGAGCCATACAATTGTACACACACCTCCAATCAAGTGACCCCCACTCCTACCACTACAAAGCCCTTCAGAGCCAAGAGATGAACCCAGATAAGAGTCCCCTCTGCCAGCTAGTCAGAAATCTCTGCCCACAAACGCTTCAGGACAGATACCAAGAAATCTGGCCCAACCAAATAATCTCAAAACAAAAAGAAAATTATATAGAATATTGGAACAAATCAACCAAATCTCAAAGTAAATTAGAATTCTATTTGACCCTAAACAGAGAGTACATGGTGGCAGAATACCTGACTACTGTGAATGAGATAAAATTAAGAAAAACATTGACACGGTACAGACTGAGTGGACACAGTCTAGCCATAGAAACAGGCCGTCACAGGCAAAACTGACTGCCCAGAGAGACCAGGCTGTGTTCACTTTGCCATCAGGGGGACATTGAGACAGAACCTCACTTCCTGCTATACTGTGAGAAATACAAGGACCTAAGAGAAGTCTTCTTTGATAAAATAAACAAAATTGATGCACAGTTTATCCATCTCCCTGATCACCAAAAGCTACTATACATGTGTGGGGAGAAAAGTCAGTGAACAGCATTAGCTGCAAAATATGTAGACGGTTGTCACAAAATAAGAGAACAAGCCCTGTAAATGTATCTGAGTGGCCACACTTGAAAAATGACTACCCGAATGAGTGACTATTTTGTAAATTAATATGTTTCTTGTTGATTGTCCTTACTGTTATTACTAATATTATGATATTTTATTGCTTAATATATATGTTATTGTTTGTATGTTGAACTTGCTTTGGCAATAAGTATGTTAATATTTCATGCCAATAAAGCCTATTTGAATTGAATTGAATTGAGAACACGGAGCTGGCACGGGTGGGGGCTCTCAGGGAGGGAGCCGTCAGAGACAGAGAGAGAACACTGAGCTGGCACGGGTGGGGGCTCTCGGGAGAGGGAGCCGTCTCTGTGTGTGTGTGTGTGACTTACTTGACTTAAGCCTTTGCACTCCCTGCGGAGCATAGGCCACTGACGATTTCTTTCCATGTTGCGCGGTTTTTGGCCTCCCGAACGATGTTGTGCCATCCCAGTCCAGCCTCTTTCATTTCCCCTTCCCAAGAACGGCGCCAGGTGTTTCGAGGCCTGCCGCGTTTCCTCTTTCCAGGTGGGTTCCATCGTAGGGCTTGCCGGGTGATGTTTGTGTCTTCCTTTCTCAGGGTATGGCCTATCCACATCCACTTTCTCTTCTTTATTTCTTCTGGCGGGGGTAGTTGTTTTGTGCGCTCCCACAGGTCCAGATTTGTAATGACATTTGGCCATCTCACTCTTAGAATGCGGCGGAGGCAGGAATTTATGAAGGACTGTACTTTCTGATTCAGCCCTACGGTTGTCTTCCAGGTCTCCGAGCCATACAGGAGGACTGATTTAACATTGGAGTTAAAGATCCTCAGCTTTGTGTTGGTTTTTATTTCGCGAGACCTCCATACTCGACCAAGTAGGTTGTATGCCGTTCTTGCTTTTCCGATTTGCACTCTGATGTCTTCTTCTGTGCCACCCGCTGTATCTACTACGCTCCCAAGGTACGTAAAGGAGTTAGTTTCTTCGATGGCCTCTCCCTCTAGTTCAATGTTTTGCTGGCACTTTGTGTTGATTTTCATAATCTTGGTTTTTACCCTATTGATCTTCATTCCTAGAGTTGAGGCTGTTTCCTTTAGTTTGTTGGTCTTTTGTTGCATTTGCTGGTGACTGTGTGATAAGAGAGCTAGGTCATCTGCAAAATCGAGGTCTTCAAGCTGGTGCATAAGTGTCCACTGGATGCCGTTTCTGGCTCCTTCTGTTGTCTTCTTCATGGTCCAATCAATGGCCAGCAGGAGCAAGAAGGGGGACAGCAGGCAGCCTTGTCTCACTCCGGTCTTTATCTCGAACGGGTTTGAGGGCTCCCCTCTGTGCAGTACCCTACTTGTCATCCCGTCATATGATCCTCTGATGATGTTGATGTACTTCGGTGGGATTCCATAGTGCTCCATCAGGTGCCACAGACTGTTCCTATCTAGACTGTCAAAGGCCTGTTCGAAATCGATGAAGTTGATGTATAAAGAGCTGTTCCATTCCAGGGACTGTTCGATGATGATCCTCAGTGTGGCGATCTGGTCTATGCATGACCTTTCTTTCCGGAATCCTGCTTGATGGTCTCTGAGGAGCATGTCAATGGCAGTCTTCATCCTATCTAGAATTATCCGGTTGAAGACTTTGCTGGCGGTTGAAAGTAGCGTGATCCCCCGGTAGTTCTTGCATAGTGCAAGGTCCCCTTTCTTTGGTATATTCACTATGTAGCCTTCTTTCCAATCTTTGGGTATCCTTTCTTCTTGCCAAATTTTCCTCATGAGGGGATGGAGTGCTTTGATGCTTGTAGTGATGACGGTCTTCAATGCTTCACTCGGAATGGTGTCTGGTCCTGCTGCTTTCCCATCTCTCAATTGTGATATTGCTTTCCTAGTTTCTTCTTTTGTTGGGGGGGTCATTTTCAGTGGGAGTGTGTCTGTTGCTGCTTGTATATCTGCTGGGATGCTCGCTGGTGCTCTGTTGAGCAGCTCTGTGAAATGTTCTACCCATTTCCTTGTTTGTTCTTCCTTTGTGGATAGTGTGTTTCCTGCCTTGTCTTTTATGGGCTTCTCTGATCTCATCCTTCTCCCCGAGAGCTTCCTGGTGATGTTGTATACCTCTCTCATGTTTCTATGTCCCGCTGCTTCTTCTGCTTGTGTAGCAAGCTCTTCATAGTAGCATCTCTTGTCCGCCCTGACCTTTTTCTTTATTTCTTTATGTATCCTGTTGTATTCCTTTGTGTGCTTCTCCTTGGCTGCTCTCGTCCTGGCATTGTTGAGGTGGTCCTTTGCCTTTTTCCTCTCCTCCATGCTGTCCAATGTTCTTTGGGTGATCCACATTTTGTTTTCTTTCTTTCTTCTTCCCAGACTTTCCTCGCAGGTTGTTTGCCACACGTTTTTGATTTTCTCCCAGCTTTCGTCGATTTCTTCTTCCCCACTGCCCATTTCAGCCAGGGCCTGGAACTTGTTCCTCAGTGTGATCTGGAAGTGCTTCTGGTGTAGTTTTCTTGGTGTCATACTTTGTTATTCTGTTTCCTGGGGTCCCCCTTTTCAGCTTCAGTTGTACCTTTGCTATGACTAAGTGGTGGTCTGATCCCACATCTGCACCTCTCTTTGTTCGCACATCGAGCAGAGATCGTCTGAACTGCTTCCTGATGCATATGTGATCGATTTGGTTGCATGTTTTCTGATCAGGGGACACCCATGTGGTCTTGTGAGTTTCTTTATGTGGGAAAAAGGTTCCGCCAATTACCAGGCTGTTGTCTGCACAGAAGTCCAAAAACATCTGCCCATTTTCGTTTCTGCAGCCCACTCCTTGCTGTCCCATGACTGGTACGTATCCGTTGTTTTCTTTTCCCACTTTGGCGTTCATGTCGCCCATCAGTATAACCACCTCCCTTTCCGTTGCTTTGAGTAGTGTGTTCTGTAGTTTTCCATAGAACTCCTCCTTTGACTCTTCTGTGGCATCGTTGGTTGGTGCGTATGCCACAATGATCCTGAGTGTGATTCTTGGATGAGACGTTCTGAACTTTGCTGTGATGAGTCTAGAGGAGACTGGTTCCCATCCAATGAGAGCCTTCTCCGCCTGTGTTGAGAGCATGATGCCTACCCCCTGCGTGTGTGGGGTGCCTTCTTCTTCATGTCCAGAGTACAGTATCTGTTTTCCAGATGCTAATCTGCTCTCTCCTGAACCTATCCATCTTGTTTCATTTAAACCTAGTATGTGTAAGCCGTAACTTTGCATCTCCTTTGCGATGTTGTCAGCTTTCCCTGCTTCGTACATGGTGCGCACGTTCCATGTTCCTATCTTTGTAGGTTTCCTGGTTGGGAGGACATTCGATCTCCTAGCTTCCCAGAGGCTTTGGCTAGCAGACGTCATATTTTCCATTTCGGATCCACCACCGGGAGACCTTGCGCTCAAGTTATCTGTCAGTGTTTTCGTAATCAAAAGTTAACCTCTGAGCGGGGGATTGGCCTACCCAGAGGCAGTGGCGGACTGGGACACAAATTCAGCCCGGGACATTCAGACGCACCAGCCCACACACCGGCCCACGCACCGGCCCACGCACCGGCCCCGAAACCGGCCCACACAACGGCCGTTATGAAACACTTGTCCAGTATTAAACAACCCAAGGCTGTGGCTAAGGAGTCAACATCAGGGAGACCAAATCTACACACCGCCCCTACATGTGCACTCATGCACAGTGCACACACACACACACACACAGAGACACACACATACATATACCGTTACTTCCTGTCATTGGCATATGTTTTTTTTTTTACTAACATCTTAGTGCCTCATTAGCCTAGGGATTAAGGATACATGAAGTATTAACTACACCATAATAATATTGAGGTTTTGATCCATAGAAAAGGTCTGTGCTACACAATTTCAGTTAGATTGGATTTATTGTCCTTTAATTTGGCACTCATGACATTAGTTGCTTGCCGTTTAATCAACATCGAAAGACCCCCCACTTCCTCCCAGACACCCATTCCAAGAGCTTGTTCAGCCTTTTGAAAACACCCAAAGTAGTAGTAGTAGTAGTAGTAGTAGTAGTAGTAGTAGTAGTAGTAGTAGTAGTAGTAGTAGTAGTAGTAGTAGTAGTAGTAGTAGTAGTAGTAGTAGTAGTAGTTTATTCAGTCATCATCTCACACAATACAATATACACCATCATTTAACAATATTTGATTTTACAGTGACTGAGAAGGTACAGACTGAAGCAATGCTTATAGCCTATGCCTGTCCTATATTCTTAACAAAAATTAAAAAAATTAAGACTCAAACAGTATTCTAAAAGAAAATAGCAAAAAAAACAGTATTATTCACCCTTGTAGTTTTCAAAAATAGCTTTACAAACCATTTTCTTAAAAACCAAAAGCGAATTACTCATTCTTAACTGTATATCAGCATTGTTCCACAAAGCGCTTCACAGAAACCATCAAGCATTCACACTCACACAGTCATACGCTACTGGTGGTCGTGAGCAGCATCATCAAACACAGCTTCCCTGTGGCAGACTGACGGAATCATGTCTGCTATTCAGCGCCAACCACCATCAACAACCTTCATAAATACATTCAACATTAATGGAATAGGCTAACTACCAACTTAGCTGTAGCAGTTAGCTGTTATATGCAATCACATTTGTTTAACTACGGGGTAGTAGTTGACCTAGTTGTTAGCTTAAGCTAGTTAGCTGTGGTTATCTACAAACATGTAGATGAGACTAATCGAGAACATGGCTAACTGTTGGGAATTCTAAGGTACATCTTATTTAAGCATGTAAAATGGCAACTAATCAATTCAATCAATTAGATTACCAATATTATATCAACATGAAAATTTGAAAGGGAACATAATAGTATTTTATTTGAGTATTTACTATTATAATATTAGTAGCCAATTAATTTGCAGCCCGTCCTATGTTCTGATTGGCTCTCTAGGTTAGCACTTTAGCTTATGATGCTGTGGTGGGCACTAGTCCTAACATTGCTAACTAAACTTTTAGTCAGAGAAAAAACGTCACGAGTCACGACTATTTACATCCACGTGCTGTAAGGAATCAGGAATACG
The DNA here is from genome assembly GCF_963971535.1 of Notolepis coatsorum. Classification (NCBI taxonomy): domain Eukaryota; kingdom Metazoa; phylum Chordata; class Actinopteri; order Aulopiformes; family Paralepididae; genus Notolepis; species Notolepis coatsorum. The sequence continues at coordinate 134,774,631 of NC_140167.1, read as the reverse complement.
GAAAGCACATTGTCTTGTAATAGAATGACTGAAATCACTGCAAGAACTAGTATAGGCTAGCTAGCCCTCATGAACCGGCACACACCAACAGTAGAATATGCACTAGGCTACTGCACGCACCTGTCATGTTACTGTTGGTTCCTTCCACTTGAACTTCATCATCATTAGCAGCAGCAGCTACTCTAATGCCAGCCCTTCCTCTACTAAACATGTCTGTAATTTTAGAACATTGTTCTGCGTCTTTTACTAGCAATTCTAGCTTTTTCAGCTCCACCCTTTCTTTTTTTGCATTCTCCATTTCTGCGCTTCTAGGCCTACTCGCGGTTGGGAGGAAACGTGAATCTCATTCACTGATGTCTCATGTCTCATTCAAGACTGGCTAACAAAAGCATGTCTTTCACTTAACACCAAGAACCCAAGATGGCGCCGCTACGACCGGCTGCCTGTCTGTGCGCTCCGTCGAGACTGTGCATACTTTTGTTAATATTTATAGTTTTAAGAGTTTTGTCTGTACCAACAGTAGGTGCATTTAATGTGTATGACCGTCAGTCACTTATAGACATTGGATTACGGGAAACTTACCGACTGGATTACTCTCTGGATCAGCTCTCTGAACCGCAACAATGGCCCGTTGAGATCTTGAGGACATCAGGACCGGATCTCGCCCCCAGGGACAAAGGACCCAGACGGCGAGGAAAGAGAGCTGGAGTCCGTAACAGGCTGAGAACCAGGCGGCACAGGACACCACTACCCAGTATATTGCTAGCCAATGTACAATCAATAGACAATAAACTAGACGACATCCGAGCAAGGATTCAATACCAGAGAGACGTTAGGGACTGTAACGTTCTCTGCTTCATCGAGACGTGGCTGGCGCCAGAAGTCCCAGACCACGCCATCCAACCGGCCGATCATTTCTTCATTCACCGCAAGGATAGAACAGCAGAATCCGGTAAACAACGTGGAGGAGGTATTGCCTTCATGTTGAACAAAAATTGGAGTGACCCAACTAACGTGAAGGAATTATCCAACCACTGCTCCCCAGAACTGGAATATATAACCATCAAGTGTCGTCCTTTCTTCCTCCCGAGGGAGTTAACGGCGATCGTCCTGGTCGGAGTGTATATTCCACCGCAAGCCAGCAACAAGATTGCGCTCTCCAGACTACACGACGAGGTAAATAGAATCCAAGAGGCGAATGTTAACGCCGCCATTTTAGTTCTGGGAGATTTCAATAGCGCCAATCTGAGAAAGGTATTGCCCGACTTCTATCAGCATGTGACTTGCAACACCAGAGGCGGTAACATCCTAGATCACTGTTACACGCAATTTAAAGGTGGCTACAAGGCTCATTCTGATAGTGGCTTCGGTAAGTCAGATCACGCATCAATTTTTCTTACACCGAAGTACAGACAGAGAATTAAAAGTACTCCCGTAGTCTCGCGAGAGGTGCAGAAATGGGATGTGACGTCAGAGGATACGATCCGGTCAGTGTTTCACAACACAGACTGGAATGTGTTCCGCGACACAGATAACATTAATGCCTACACGGAGACAGTGCTGGACTATGTTTGTACTAGGGTGAAAGAAACAATCCCCACTACCAAAATGAAAGTTTACCCAAATCAAAAACCCTGGGTAGACAAATCCGTCCGTGAAGCTCTGAGAGAGCGCACCAAAGCATACAACGACAGCCTAGAGGCAGGCAACATGAATGACCACAAGGTGGCGCGATACAACGTAAGGAGGACTGTGTCAGAGGCCAAACGACGCTACAGGGATAAAATTGAACTCCAGTTTGAACAAGCTGACTCTAGAGCTATGTGGCAGGGGCTCAAAACGATGACAGACTACAAAGGCGCCTCCCTCAAACTGAACAGTGACATCTCCTTAGCAAATGACCTCAATACCTTCTATGCAAGGTTTGATGCTGGTAATAACAACACCAGCTCACAAGCCTCGGCAATGGGGGGGGGGGGGGGGGTCGGCTGCTGATGGAGGCGCAGTGTTCAGGGTAACAGAGCATGAGGTGAGGCGGACCTTTAAAAAAGTGAATATCAGGAAGGCAGCAGGTCCAGACGGCATCCCCGGCCGCGTCCTAAAAGTCTGTGCCGACCAACTGGCCCCAGTATTCACTGACATATTTAACCTGTCCTTAGAACAGGCTGTCATCCCCACCTGCCTGAAGAAGTCCACTATTATCCCTGTACCCAAAAAATCCAAGCCTGCTTGCCTCAACGACTACCGCCCTGTAGCTCTCACCTCCATAGCCATGAAGTGCTTCGAGAAGCTAGTAAAGGGCTACATCTGCTCCTCCCTCCCCATCAACATGGACCCCCTGCAATTTGCATACCGCCCCAACAGGTCCACGGAGGACGCCATATCCCATGTGCTGCACACAGCAGCATCACACCTGGACAAGAGGCAGGGGAACTATGTGAGAATGCTATTCATCGACTACAGCTCGGCATTCAATACCATAGTCCCCTCCATACTCATAGCCAAGCTCAGGGACCTGGGCTTGGGCTATGACCTCTGCCAGTGGGTCTTGGACTTCCTGACTGGCAGACCCCAGGTGGTGAGAGCAGGCAACTGCACCTCCTCATCCATCACCCTCAACATAGGGGCCCCCCAGGGCTGTGTTCTGAGTCCCCTCCTCTACTCCCTGTACACACACGACTGTGTGGCTCAGCGGAGTAGCAATACAATCGTCAAATTTGCTGACGACACAGTGGTGGTGGGCCTGATCTCTGCCAACGACGAGAGGGCCTACCTGGAAGAGGTCAAGGTCCTGGCGGGATGGTGCCAGGAAAACAGCCTCTCCCTGAACGTCAGCAAAACAAAGGAGATGATTGTGGACTTCAGGAGGTCGGGGGTCAAGGACTACAGCCCCCTCAGCATCGACGGGGCACCGGTTGAGAGAGTCAACAGCTTTAAGTACCTCGGAGCCTACATATCCGAGGACTTGACATGGACCACACACATTAACAGTGTTGTGAAGAAGGCACGACAACGCCTCTACTTCCTCAGGCGCCTAAGGAAGTTCCAAGTCAGCCAGAAGATCCTTAAGAACTTCTACTCATGTACAATAGAGAGCATCTTGACCGGCAACATCACCTCCTGGTTTGGGAATAGCACTGCACAAGACCAAAGCAGACTACAAAGAGTGACACGTTCAGCCGAACGCACAATTGGAGGGGGGCTCCCCACCCTCCAGAACATTTACTACAAGCGTTGCAAGGGCAAGGCTAAGAGAATCATTAAAGACTCCAGTCACCCGAACAACTGCCTCTTTGAACTGCTGCGGTCAGGCAAGCGATACAGGAGTCTCAAGGCGAGCACAGAAAGACTCAGAAGAAGCTTCTATCCCCAGGCCATCAGGCTGCTAAACGAACAATGAATGAACACTACACAACAACAACCACCAAACGCACATAGCACACACATCCACACGCACACACTCACTTTAAACAAACACACTGTAGCACCCACTCCACACACTTATAGCACACACCCACTTTAAACAAACACACTGTAGCACCCACTCCCCACACTTTATATTTATGGATGAAGGATTGCACTACAACTCGTACACCTTACTGTAAATTGTACCTAAAATTGTACCTCATCCCATTTCTGCTTTGCACTAGATAGTACTGTACATTAGTACACTGCATAGTATTGTGTATTGTATATTATATGGTAACTCAGAACATTGTACATATGTCTATACCGAACACTGTGACCTCATTTTCTTCTTCTAAATTCATGCTATATTATGTTATTATGTTATTTGATACTATCTTGTCTAGCACAGTCTCTGGAGCGTAACAGTAAGAAGCATTTTGCATGAAAGTATTCTGTACTTCTGTATGACAACTATTAAAGAACTTGAACTTGAACTTGAAAACAGTGTGTATGATGTTCACAAAGTCACCAGTAGAGGTCACTCACTCTAATGTGTTTCTGGGAGAGGCGGAGCTGGACATTGTACATTAATTCAAGTATCTTGGGGTCACATTGGACTCTACATTGACCTTCAAAAAGTAATGTGAAGAAAGTGACAAACACAGTCAAGTTTAACATCGAAAACTTCAGGCAGATCAGGCCCTGCCTGCCAGTTAATGCTGCAAGGATGTTTCTGCATTCAATGATTTTATCACACATCGAGTACTGTTTTATCAACTGGTCTCTTTCATATGTCACTACTCTTACACCAATATAATTACTCTACAAAAAAGCCATAAAAGTATTTGATAGGAAACCAATTTCATTTCATCACTGTAATGTTTTAGAAAAACATAACATGCTAAGTTTCGAGAATTTCCAAGTTTTCAAATATACTTGCTTCATGTACAAGGTTCTGCATGGACTTGCCCCTCCCCCATTGAATGAGTTCATCCAACAGAAAGCAGACACTGGCATTACCACCAGGGCCATCAGTAAGGTGCCTTTTCGGTATACTACCATTGCAAAAACTGTGTTCTCTGTTAAAAGTGGTAACTACTGGAATAGCCTACCAGTTGTGATTAGAGAGTGCCCTACATACTCCATGTTCAAGACCCATCTTAAACTGCATCTTAAGGCAAACCAGAACTGTGATCATTTTTAATCTGATTTAGTTTATGCAACTTGTTTATTGTTTTATTGCCGGCCCACACACTGGCCCACACACCGGCCCACATAATGGCCCACACACCGGCCCACATACTGGCCCACACACTACACCGGCCCACACACTACACCGGCCCACACACTGGCCCACACACTGGCCCACACACCGGCCCACACACTGGCCCACACACCGGCCCACACACCGGCCCACATACTGGCCCACACACCGGCCCACACACTGGCCCACATTAGTGGCCCACACACCGACTCACACACCGGCCCACACACCGGCCCACACACCGGCCCACATACTGGCCCACACACCGGCACACACACTGGCCCACATTAGTGGCCCACACACCGACTCACACACCGGCCCACACACCGGCCCACATACTGGCCCACATTAGTGGCCCACACACCGACTCACACACTGGCCCACACACCGGCCCACACACTGGCCCACATACTGGCCCACACACCGGCCCACATACTGGTCCACACACTGGCACACACACTGAACCACATTAGTGGCCCACACACCGACTCACACACTGGCCCACACACCGGCCCACAGACTGGCCCGCATACTGGCCCACACACCGGCCCACACACCGTCCTACATACTGGCCCACACACCGGCCCACACACTGGCCCACATTAGTGGCCCACACACCGACTCACACACTGGCCCACACACCGGCCCACACACTGGCCCACATTAGTGGCCCACACACTGACTCACACACTGGCCCACACACTGGCCCACACACCGGCCCACATTAGTGGCCCACACACTGGCCCAAAAAAAAAAAAAAAAGTTAAAAAAAAAGTATATGTTTTTTTTTTTTTGACCAGCCCACTTTGGTTCCGGCCCATCGGGATTCGTCCCGAACGTCCCGATGGCCAGTCCGCCACTGCCCAGAGGTGCTTTTTTGTCAGGGTAGTGCTCCCTTAGCCCTTTGCCCTCTCAGGGCGAAAGGTCAGCGAGAAGTCCAACCGACTGAGGAAGCTGGCCCACCTTGCCTGCCGGCCGTTGAGGCGCTTGGATGCACGGATGTACGTCAAGTTCTTATGGTCCGTCCAAATGGTGAATGGTTCCTCGGCCCCCTCCAGCCAATGACGCCACTCCTCCAAGGCAGCCACTACCGCCAGCAGCTCCCGATTGCCAATGTCATAATTCCTCTCGGCAGGAAGGAAACGACGTGAGTAGAAAGTGCACGGATGGACCTTCTGGTCCGTCGCTGACCGCTGAGACAAGATAGCCCCTAGTCCAGTATCCGAGGCGTCCACCTCCACAATGAACTGCCTCTTGGGGTCTGGGTGGAGCAAGACCGGGGCGGTGGTGAACCTCTTCTTGAGGGAACAGAACGCAGCACAGGCCGCTGGAGACCAGTCAAATGGCAGGGAGGGAGAGGTCAGCCTGGTAAGTGGTTCCGCCACCTGGCTGTAGTTCCGGATGAATCTCCGGTAGAAGTTTGCGAACCCGAGGAAGCTCTGTAGCTCCTTCCGAGAGGTGGGTTCCGGCCACTCCTCCACGGCCCGGATCTTGCGAGGGTCAGCTCGAGTCAGGCCGCTCTCCACGATGAAGCCTAGGTAATCGACGGAGTCGGAGTGGAAACGGCACTTCTCTGCCTTAACGAAGAGCCGATTGTGGAGGAGGCGCTCCAGCACACGGCGGACATGCTGGACGTGTTCCTCGAGGGTCTTGGAGAAGATGAGGATGTCGTCCAGGTATACCACCACAAACCCCTCGAGCATGTCATGGAGGACATCGTTCATGAGCGCCTGGAATACCGCCGGAGCGTTGGTGAGGCTGAACGGCATCACCAGGTACTCGTAATGACCCCTGGGAGATTGAAAGCGGTCTTCCATTCATCGCCCTCTCGGATAAGGACCAGATGGTAGGCACTCCGGAGGTCCAGTTTGGTGAAGACGGTAGCCTGGGTGAGGGGCTCGAAGGTGGAGTTCATGAGAGGAAGAGGATACTTGTTCTTAATGGTGATCTCGTTGAGTTGGCGATAGTCAATGCAGGGTCGAAGGTCTCCATCCTTCTTCCCAACAAAAAAGAAACCGGCCGCCACCGGGGAGGAAGAGGGCCGAATGAGGCCTGCTGCCAAGGACTCAGAGATGTACTTCTCCATTGCTGCCTTCTCAGGGACGGTCAGACTGTAGAGGCGGCTGCCGGGAAGGGGGGCCCCTGAGCGGAGGTCGATGGCACAGTCGTAAGGCCGGTGAGGCGGAAGGGCCTGAGCCCGGGACTTGCTGAAAACCTCCCAGAGGTCGTGGTACTCGGGGGGAATAGTTGAGAGGTCCGGGAGCGGCACACAAGGGGAAATCCGGGGCGAAGGACTGGACGCCGCCTGAAGACACTGGGCATGACAGGAGGAGCTCCACCCCCTGATGGTGCCGGAGGACCAGGCGATGTGGGGCTCATGCAGCGCGAGCCAGGGCCGACCCAGAACTACTGGGACAAGAGGGGATCTGGTAATAAAGAACTGGAGTCTCTCAACGTGGTTACCAGCAATGGTGAGGAGGACACGACAGGTGCGTTGAGTGATGTCAGCCAGGCGGTGCTGATCCAGCGCGAAAACCTCCAAGGGCCTCTTGAGGTCCTCAAGTGGAATGTTGGCCTGGGTGGCAAACTCAACGTCCAGGAAACTTTCATCAGCACCCGAGTCAATGAGTGCCTCCACCATCGCCCGTTGGTCCGCCCAGGCTAGGGTGACGCTCGTCAGACGGTTAGGTGGTGCACGGTGTGGGAACAGGAAAAACGGCTCACCAGGATCTCCCGGGGTCCCGGCGAGCCTGGTCTTGTGGCCGGGTAGGGCAATTGGAGATACGGTGTCCATCCCGGCCGCAGTAGAGACAAAGGCCGGACCTGAGCCTGGACTCCCGTTCAGCCTGGCTAAGGTGTGTTCGTCCCAGCTGCATGGGTTCCTCCTCGGTCACAGACCGGGAGGGGAAAGGACCACCAGTCGCGGAGGGGGCAGGACGGACAGCAGTACTGTCACGAGTACGGGGGGTCTGGGGAACGTCCCAGTCGGGCTCTCTCATGCCTTCTCTCCCGGAGGCGTCCGTCGATGCGAATAGCGAGGCTGATTAGGTCCTCGAGAGAATCGGGCTCCTCTCGGGTCGCGAGCTGGCATCCGGCATCAACATGGACGGTCGCATTTTACCCAGCTCCCGTAACCAACGCAACAGATCAACAACAAAAAAGTATTTTGCGCATTTTCTACTTTCCCTCCTGTGGATTATGGACTTGTACCTGAATTCACAACTCAAGCAACAACTCCAGACAGAAGAGGAGGGTAGCGAAAACGCAAATCAGCAGTCCCATTGCGACTTCTACTTGTTAACCTGCATGGAGAGGAAACATCCAGCATTCGGAGCCACGACTATCCACACTGTACTTACTGCGAATCCGGAACGAAAGAAATTACCCCCGACAGGCAAGTGTAATAAGAGATCAATGTTTTTATTATATCTGCTCATGTCGGGTGACATACATCAGAACCCTGGTCTCGTAATGACACGGAACCAGAGACTACAGTTAGATCTGCTGACCCAAGAAGCGGCAGCCAGCGTCGCCAGCACAACAGATCAACTGCTACACACACAGACGGCGGCTAACGACATGATCAACGGCAACATTCCTCCTCTACCACCTCTGCAAAAGAACCCACGAGAGGCCACAGCGAGAGGGAAGGAACCGGGGTTCACAACTGAGGCGCCCAGCACGTCGCGGGGACAAAACAGCGAGGCATCGCTCCTCACACCGGCGCCGGAGATCAACAGCATCCACGCAATTGACGCTTCAGCCAGCAGTTGCACCAACCGACCAGCAAGCGGCGACATACCCTCACCGAAGCCCCAGCAGACTTGGAGAACGGCGCGGGACATCAAGGTCACCAAGGACCCGACGGTTAGCTTGGCTGGCCCCGCCATGCCAGCTAGTCTACCCGGGCCGGGGCCAGGACAAAAGGCACCCCCCCTCCCCCACAACGGAGTACTAACAGACACATCTGTAAACAACCAGCCCCCCCCCCCACATTGCGGGCTTTCACACAGAGGAATACAGACTCCAGCAAAGGACAAAGGATCACCCCCTCCCCCCCTCCACACTCACGGCACAAACAGCAACAACGCCCCCCCTCCCCCCACTACAGGACAGGATACAAATGAACAGAGTTACCTCAAGTGTGACGACATCAATCTGATTACCAGCAAAAATGGACTTCACATATTCCATCTTAATACAAATAGCCTGAGACCTAAACTGGCTGAAATCAAACAGTTGTTTTTAAACGGTAAGGCTAACATATTGTGTTTCACAGAAACAAAATTAGACTCATCTGTACAGGATCCAGAGATTGAAATTGAAAACTACTCAATAGTCAGGAGGGATAGAAATCAGTATGGAGGTGGCGTCTGTGTGTATATACACAAGGATACCAAATACATCAACCGTACTGACCTTAACCATGATGAAATTGAAACTGTTTTGATTGAAATCTTATTAGACAGGGCGAAACCAGTACTAGTAGGCACAATCTATAGACCACCAGAACAGAGTGGCTTTTATGACACACTTGATGGGTGTTTAGCTGGGGTGGAGGGGGTAGAAAAAATTCTTATTGGGGACTGGAACACGGATATGCTGCGTAAAGCAGCACCCGTCTTCAAGGCCTTCAGTAGATTTTCTGATCTGCACGGTTTCAGCCAGCTAATCCCCCAACCCACAAGGGTATGTGATTCGACACAAACCACCATTGACCTCATTTTGACCTCTGACAAGTCAATGATCTCCAATAAAGGGGTGATAGCATGCGGGTTAAGTGATCATTATATGATTTTCTGTAGCCGCAAAAAGCTAAAACAGAAGGCCGGCTGTCACAAAACAGTCACATCTAGAGACCTCAAAACTTACTCTAGAGAGGCCTTTAACCTAGAACTGGGGAGCTTGGACTGGTCAGATGAACTCAGTGGTACACAGGTTGAAGAAACATGGCTTGGATTCAAAACCAAATTCACAGCAATACTCAACAACATGGCACCCATAAGAACCACCAGGGTTAAAAATCGCGCTGAGCCATGGATGCACACTGAAATACTGGCCGCTATGAAAACCAGAGACAAAAAATGCTCTGAACTTCATAAAAGTCAGACAAAGCTTTCCAAAAGCTCAAACAGTGAACTCCAAGCCCACGTGGTTGAACTAAAAATTCAAAGAAACAGACTAAGAAATGACGTAAACACCATGATCAGAACCGCAAAAAGAAATTTCATCAACGACAAAACTGAGGAAAACAAAAACAAACCCTGCGAACTTTGGAAATTACTCAATAATCAACTAGGCTGCAGTAAAAAACTTAAAACCAGATTCTCAAACATAAACATAAAGACGGACAACACGCTCATCACAGACAAGCTGGATGTAGCCAATTACTTAAACATCTTCTTCACAAACATAGCCACAACACTGGTAAACAAACTACTCTCCCACTCAGGGCATTATGGGGTAGAACACATAGTAGCATACTACAAAAACCTAGGGGTCCACAAAGACGACTTCAAACTTGAAATGGTAACAACCGATGAGGTACTCAAAAAATTTAGCGCCCTCCAACTTAACAAGGCCACTGGCCATGACAACATCCCCTCCAAATTCCTCAGAGACGCAGCAGCCGCCATCACCCCAGTCATCACACACATAATAAACCTCTCTATAAAACAGGGGCACGTCCCCAAGGACTTCAAAATTGCGAGAGTGACCCCTCTGCAAAAAAAGGGCAGCAAATTAGACCCAGGCAACTACCGCCCTGTTTCTATTCTTACCTCCATCTCGAAAGTCATGGAGAAAATAGTCTACGAACAGGTCGAAAAGTACCTGGCGGAAAAAAATCGAATCTACGAATTCCAATCTGGCTTCAGAACGTCCCACTCCACTGACACATGCCTCCTCTATTTGAACGACCACATCAAACAAGAGGTGGACGCGGCAAATACTGCGGCATGGTCATGCTGGACCTACAAAAGGCCTTCGACACTGTCAATCACTCCATTCTAATGGACAAGCTAAAAGCAATTGGTTTTGATAGCTTATCAGTGAGCTGGATGCAATCCTACCTGGAGGGGAGAGAACAGATGGTAGAGGTAAACGGTACTCTATCCCCCCCCCCTCACAGTGAGCTGTGGTGTTCCACAAGGAAGCATACTAGGACCGCTACTCTTCCTAATTTATGCAAATGACATGTCGTCAGCTTGTGACTGCAACTTGTTCCTGTTTGCGGACGACTCAGCCCTGCTGGTCTCTGACAAGAACAAGTTGCAGGTTGAAAAAACCCTCAGCTCGGAACTAGGCAAAATCTGCATAAGCTCGCTGATAACAAACTATCATTACACATGGGCAAAACAGAGTCCATTCTCTTCGATTCAAATAACAAACTCAGCAAGACCGAAGGCTTCTCAGTTACAGTGGGTGACAATATTGTCACAAGGAAAGACGAAATTACCTACCTGGGTTCCATCCTAGAGGCAAATCTTTCCTGTGACAAAATGGCATCCAATGTAATAAAAAAAGTCAACCAACGAACTAGATTCTTGTACCGGATCTCCTCTCTGGTAAACAAGAATACCCTGAAGACTCTGGCAGGAGCACTCATTCAAGGGTACTATGACTATGCATGCACCTCATGGTACCAAAGCACCTCAAAGGCGCTTAAAACAAAATTACAAACATCACAAAACAAACTGGTCAGACTACTACTTGACCTGAACCCCAGAACCCACCTCACCCCTGCCCACTTTGACAACCTAGGATGGCTTAGAGTAGACGACAGAGTACAGCAACTTGCAATGGGCCTGGTCTACAAGATACACTATACGACCGGGGTGCCCATGTACATGTCAAAATACTTCCCAAAGGTCAGTGAATACCACAACCACTACACCAGAGGAAGCTCAACAAATCATGTTAAACCCAGATTCGGCTCAAACAAGGGACTAAACACGTTTCGCAATTATGCCACAACAATGTGGAACGCCCTACCCAAAGCTGTAAAGGAATGTGAATCCCTGCCCACATTCAAAACCGCTCTTAAAGAGCACCTACGGGAGGCTGCAATTCGAAACTGGCCACCGTAAATGCCCAAAACCCCCACCACCTCCTAATAGACAGTCTCCTCCCCACCGCATGTATATATTCCCTCCCCGCCGTATGTATATTTCTCTCCCACCCACCCACCCCCTCCTCATGTACAGTCCCCTCCCCATCATATGTATATACTCTGTCAGGATCTAGGGGTAACAGTACTGTATATTTGAATACCGTTTATGTCACAAATGTATCAGTACTAAATACCTATATGTCCCTATGCCATAAATGTCATGTATGTTGTGTATGTCATAAATATCTATATGAATTGAAAATGGGGGACCCTGATGGAAACAAGACAAACGTCTTTCTCAGGTCTGCATCCCCTTAACAATTGTATGTATTGAGCCGTACTGTATTGTACCCATTCTGCAATCTGTTAAATAAAGTTTTCATTCATTCATTCATTCATTCATTCATTCATTCATTCATTCATTCATTCATTCATTCATTCATTCATTCATTCTGGTCCCTTACAGCGTCGTTGAGCCCCCTCAGGAAGGTGAGATGAAGCGCCTGATCGTTCCAACCGCTCTCGGTTGCGGCCAGTCTGAACTCCAGCGCGTAGTCGGTGACACTGCCACTGCCCTGCCGGAAGGTGCCCAACCGAGCTCCTGGGTCCTGGCCACGAGCTGGGTGGTGGAAAACCCTTCGGAGCTCTGCCACGAAGTCTGGGTAGGAGAAACAAAAATCAGCCCTCATAGACCAGGAAGCAGTAACCCACTGTGCTGCTCGGCCTGTGAGCAGGTTAGTCATGTAAGCTACTCGGGCTCCCTCTGACGTAAATCGGCTGGGTTGATGAAGGAAAACCAACTCACATTGCATGATGAATGTGGCACAATCCTCGAAGTTACCGTCGAACAAAGGTGGCTCGGAGAGACGGGGCTCCCGAGGTGCGAGGTCGGGAGGTGCGGGGTCTGTCGCGGCGGCGGGTGGTGATCTGGCTGGGACTCCTGGGACAGGTGGGGTTAAAAGCAGGGTGTTAAATGCTGCACTGAGAGCCTGTAGCTGGTGCAGGATATCAGCCTGCTGATTACCCTGGGTTGTCTGCTGGGTGGCCAGAGTGTTAAGAGACTCCTGAATAGGCTGGACCTGGGCCCGGAGGTCCTGCACAGCAGCCGCACCTAACTGTTGGGTGTGGTCGTTGGTCAACTCGATCTGGACCGCCAACGCTGCGCTAACTCTGTCTGTGTCGGCTGGGGTCGACATGGTCGGGTCGTAATGTTATGGTTTGTTACCAACCCCAACAGCACGGCACAGACAGGTAGTTCAGAGTTAGCCAAAAACCAGAGCGTATTTATTTCCAATAACAGAGAATAGCAAAAACAGAAAGCAACAGGGGAGAAATGTTCTTGGGCAGAGTTGTCTGCGGCTCTGCAGCTTGCTCAGGGCAGAGACGGCACTGTGGCGTTGCGCCTCTGACTCTGCGGCTCTGCAGCTACTTGGAGATCCGCTCGGGAGGAACAGAGAGAGAGAGAATGTAAACAAGCGAGCGAACGGAATACTAGGCAGTCCAGGATTGTTTAGTCCAGTACTAACAAAAACGGCACATCTTCAGTGTTACCCAAACACACAAGTACTAACAAAAACGGCACATCTTCAGTGTTACCCAAACACACAAAAAAGAGAAAGGTCCCGAGTCCAGGAAGATGCGAGGAAAAACAGAGTATCCAAAAAGTACGTTCCAAAACTCACCAAGGCGCAATTGCGCAAAGCAGGCAACGAGGCACAGATCCAACGGATGACAGAGAGAAGCAACAGCGGCGACTTCCATAGATGTCCTGGAGAAAAACAGACAAGGTACAGCACGGGAGGAAAACAAGCAGCAGCTAGTGGTAAGCCCAAAACGAACCGACACCGAACGTTAGGAACACCAGAGTATATAAGGGCTCCACCGAGCTGATTAGAACTCACATCAGGTGCGCGAAGGTAATTGGTACCTTGAAGCGTGCGGAATCGGACCAATCCTCACAGATTTAGACAATCCGACGTCGGGGAACGGAAAGGTCTGGCTTAAGTCAAGCTATCCTGAAAATTATCCGGCTAACTCAGTTAGCCAGGTACGAGGAACAGGGCCCTGGACATTCCCACATCATATGTATATATGTTCCTATGACTTTTTGCGGACATAAAGAACATAGGGGACTTTGTAAATTTTTTATTTGACAGAGTTTCCTGGGTGACAGATAAAATCTTTGTATCAATTTGTAATGAGTTAATTGATTATTATAATTACGAGAGGTTAATGGAATATTATCCCATACATTCTGCCAATTTACGCAGATGTTGTAATCCTTTAAATCTATGTTCCAGACAGTGATATTACCTGTAGTTCTGTTTAGTTTTCCTTGTATTTTATTATATAACCCAGAAACAAAACCACTTTTAACATTTATGCCACTCACTATAAGCATTAGAACTGGTAAAGGTTGATTCCATGGGACACCATAAGTGCGCATTGCAGTGCGCGACTGTAAATAAAAAATGAAGGATGTACTAGGGACATTATTATTTGTTTGAGCTCTATAAAGGCTCTGAGACCATATTCACTGTATATGTCAGTTGTATAGCTTACGCTCTGCTCCTAGTGGAACTGTCCCTTTATCCAGTCTAATAATGAATAATTTTCTCCACATGCACACACCCATCCGCCTGGCCACACCCACATCCGCTCCTCTGCATAAGCGGGCTCGTGGCCACACCATCAGCTCCTTCCCTATTTTCACCAACGAAAAGTGTCTGTACAACACCACTTTAAGTTTAGTGCCAAAATAGTTATTGGAGAAGAGGAGCTGCGTTGACATTGTATCTTTGTTTTTTCTCTCACAATTTTTCGAGGAAATAAAGCGATAATGTCTTCGCCCCCGGAGTGTCTAGAAGATGATGTGAAGCTGTTACCCTAACAGGTATAATGCGCTTTCATGTAGCGTGCTATGACTGGTGTCATGGCTCTGCCTTGTTGTTGCATCGTATCAGGGGTGAGGGGTCATAAGGGGTGGACTAATAAATCCCTCCCCCCCTTTACTGATTGGCTGGGAGGTGGGACCTCCTGCCTGTCAGTCTCCCTGTCGGCTGAGGGGCAGCGCGTCACAGGGAGGGGGAAGGGGGGGGGGGGTTCCCTGTTCCACACTATGTTAGGATGGGTGGGTCACGGGATTTCCCCCCGGCCATGGAATACGTCACTAGGCACGTTTTTCCTATTTGGCCATGAGACATCCGTGAGTTTACAGGCTCTGTGCTGCAGACCGCTGTCATTGGCAAAGTTGGATGATGCGATGCATTCGTTTTCTGCTCTGCTCTCTATTACAGTGTGTATTGGGCCGTTGGTCACTTGGCCCAATTATTATTACATGTATCTTTTTTAATTGTTACTCACATAGAGGTCTCTCTGGGGGAACTTCTGTCTTCCCCTCATATGTAAAGAGCAGAATTGACAGGGTTGCCCGTGTTTGTGTCTTATTGACCGGCTTCCTGCTACTCATCCCAGACAGCATGGAACGAACATTGTCTGGTGTTCCTTATTGGAATTCACCATTGATGTGTTTCGGGTTCTTGACGTGCATGTAGCGCTGGCCCTGGGTGCTTCCAATGTGGAACCACGTTATGGGCCGGCGCGCCTTGGTTGCCCAATTCATGGAAACAGTGTTTTTTTATGCGGGCGACTGGGAAGGAGATTTTTTATCTCTACCGAGCGCCAGTGCACTAGGTTAGACTCGATGACTCACATGCATCTCCGGGGGGAGATGACGGAGTAGATCAATACATTGGCGGAGGGGTCTCACGCCCATGAGGTGGGCCACCAGGAGCAGCGCATTCACATACTGTCCATCTTGGTGGCGCCCTCTGTGATGTTTTAGATCGATACGCGTACCTACCCCCCTCTTAGGACTGGGGATGGCGCAGTGACTAGGACGCGGGACTGGTTCTGCTCGCGCCAGACCAGGTCAGTTAACCCGTTGTCCGCCGGGGCGCAGATCTGCTGTTCTGGTACCCCGAAGGACTTTGTGCTTTTCCGGGGGGGAAATGCCTGGTCGGTCCGGGCTTCGCGGGGATTGATGTCCCTCCCCCTGCTGGGTGGGGATGGGAGGGGGCTGTCGGGGTGGTTGCTGTCAACCCCTCAAGGCATCCCTGTGTAGGTCCCGGTCCGCCAGGCCCAGGTCCAGACTCGTTCTCGTCGACCTGTTGGCCTGGGCTAACCCTTTGAAAACTGAAACACTTGTACTGCTTGTATAGCCTGTGTATACGTGCAGTTATGTTTCTAAGTTTTCTTGGTGGGTTAAGGGAACAACCGCCTCCTGTTAAACTAAACATAGGGAGGTGGTTGGTTCTCCGGTGTGTTGGTAGCAGAGTCGACTCTCGGGTTGAGGCCGGGCTTGACCCCGTCTGCCTGAGAGTATGCCCCTGCATCTTTCATGACGTCTGCCAATTGTCAGCCTCTCCTTTGAACCTTGACCCCGCTGGAGGGGTCGGGTTTGTGGAGGTCATGACATGGTGCACAGCATACCGAACACCCGTTCCGCCGGGTACTCTTCTCACAGTAGACCCCTTAGGCGCCTGTCTAGTCCACAGTGCTCCAGGCACAGGTCGAGTTCTGGCCTGTTGCCTGGATTGAGGGATCAACCCCCTTGGGGGTTGTCTCCCCGGCGTGTCGTCTGGCCCCACAGTATTATGGGGGGGTAGCCTCTTGGGGCTTACGGCCATGCCAACCTCGTCAGATCTCAGAAACTAAGCAGGTTCGGCCTTGGATGGGAGACCCCCTGGGAATACCAGGTGCAGTAAGCTAGAGTGCTTCAGAGCGGCGTGCCAAAGGGGGGAAGGGCCTACTCTTGATTTGGGCCCTGTCCGATATGCTGGCGATGTGGGGGGTGGTGTCACCAGTGACCGTCTGGTGGGGTCCCGATGCTATGGCATCGTTGGCCTCACCGGGCCCCCTTTTTCGGGGGGTTATGACCCTCAGGTTGTTCCTAGGGCTGGGTCCTCCTCCGCGCTCCGCTGCTACGGCCTTGCCACAGGGTTGGGTCCTTACCTTCGACCCTGTGATGTTGGGGGCTGTGACAGGGGGTTTTTGCTTCCCGTCCGTTCCCTGGTGGCATGTGGGATGCGCACCTGAGTGGTCGCGGGTCCTTCTGTGTGAAGGTAAGTCCCACGGTCTGCTAAACCTGTGCGTTTTGAGGTGCTAAACCCTCTTCGCCCAGTCGGATCCGATTCCCTCCCGTCCTCCGCTAGGGGGGTCCAGGGGGCTCGGTTTCTCCCCGGTTCTGATGGTTGTGGGGGGCCTCAGCGGGTACATCTGTCGAGCTTCCGCTCTGCTCAGCTCCTGTGTTCCACTACGAGCAGAGCGTAAGCTATACGATATATAACATACGGTTATTCTATAACCATAGTTATTATGAGTATAGCGAGCGCTCTGCTCGGACTCACTGAGGGCCCTATGGTCTTTGCCTTCGGTGGTGAAAGACTTGGGAATGAGCTGATGGTGTGGCCACAACCCCACTTATGTAGAGGAGCGGATGTGGGTGTGGCCAGGCGGATGGGTGTGTGCATGTGGAGAAAATTATTCATTATTAGACTGGATAAAGGGACAGTTCCACTACGGGCAGAGCGCTCGTTATACTCATAAAACTATGGTTATAGAATAAGCCAGAGGTGTGGACTCGAGTCACATGACTTGTACTCAGACTCGAGTCACGAATTTGATGACTTTGGCCTTGACTTGACCAAAACAAAAAAGACTTGCAACTCGACTTTGACTTTAACACCAATGACTCGTGACTTCACTTGGACTTGAGCCTTTTGACTTGAGACGACTTGATACATTCCCCCATGCCCAACGATTAAAAATTATGTTATTAAATGTGCCGTGAATTAATTCATTTCCAGCTAATATACACTTCATTCGCGCAGCCGGCTCCTGTGTCACCTGCAGAGATTGTGGGCGTGTTTTATTCTTTCTTTGTTTACTTGTTAGACTGTCATGGCGGCGCCCAGCTCAAAGAACCTATCTTACGTTACGAACGTTAATAACGACGGATTCAGTGGAAAATTATACCAAAGATTGCTTCGTTTGCTTATAAAAACGACGTGGTGGTGGTCAACAAAAAACGAATTGCAGTATGCAAAACATGCGGCTCGAAAATCACAGATGGAGAAGCAACAACTTCCAACTTCGTTCGACATTTGAAGCTGCACAAATCGATAAGTAACTTGGCTTGCTATTGATTGATTGATTGAAAACGTTATTAACAGACTGCAGAATGGGTACAGTACAGTACAGCTCAATACACACAATTGTTAAGGGGGTGCAGACCAGAGAAAGACTTTCGTCTGGTCCCGTCAGGGTCCCCCATTTTCAATTCATCATAACATATATGACATACATGACATACAGATAGACAGTACTGCTACATCTATACATTTATGACATACCATATTTGCAAATACAGTACTGTTTGTGATACAAAAAGAGTCTAAAAAAGAGAGTATATACATTTGACATAGAAACTGTACATTGGAGGAGGTTGGGTAGGTGGGGTGGGGGGGGAACTCTACATTGGAGGTGGTTGGGTGGGTGGGTGGGTGGGGGGGGGGGTTGGGTAGGCGGGGTGGGGGAAACTGTACAACTGTACAAGCAAAACTGTACATTGGAATATCGACGAAACCATACTTGGTTCTAAGAAGAGGGTCTTGTGTATTCTTGGGTTAGGTCATTTACTGTACATTGGAGGGGGTTGGGTTAGGACATTTACAGGGGCCAGTTTCGAATTGCAGTCTCCCGTAGATGTTCTTTGAGAGTGGTTTTGAAAGTGGGTAGTGATTCACATTCCTTTACAGCTGTGGGTAGGGCATTCCACATTGATGTGGCATAATTGCTAAACATGTTTAGTCCCTTGTTTGAGCCGAATCTGGCATGATTTGTGGTGTTGTGGTGTTGTGGTCATGGTACTATTCACTGACCTTTGGGAAGTATTTTGACATGTACATGGGTATCTTAGTCGTGTAGTGTATCTTGTAGACTAGGCCCATTGCAAGTTGCTGTACTCTGTCTTCTACTCTAAGCCATCCTAGGTAGTCAAAGTGGGCAGGGGTGAGGTGGGTTCTAGGAGTAAGGTCAAGTAGTAGTCTGACCAGTTTGTTTTGTGATGTTTGTAATCTTGTTTTTAGCGCATTTGAGGTACTTTGGTACCATGAGGTGCAAGCATAGTCGTAGATGTGAACTCTATACCAAATAAAATGGACGAACTCCGGTGGCTGGTTGCGGGAAACAAAGACTTCCACTCCACAGCTGTCTTTGGGTTCGTGGAGACCCATCTGAAGCCATAAGTCCCAGACGGGGCCGTACAGCTTGAGGGCTTTTCTGCGTTTCGTTCCGACAGGGACTTCGAGGCGGCGGGTAAGTCGCGTGGAGGGGGTCTTATGTTTTTTATTAACAATCGCTGGTGTTCCGATGTGACAGTGATTCACCAACACTGTTCCTCTGCTATCGAATCCCTCTTCATCCGCTGTCGTCCATTCTATTCCCCCTGTGAGTTCAACTCTTACATCCTCGTCTGTGTTTACATTCCTCCTGACGCTGACGTCACCGCAGCGGTAGACACACTAGCCGAACAGCTGACGAATGTTGAACGTAACCACCCGGACAGTTTTGTTGTTGTATTGGGGGATTTTAACCAGGCTCATCTGAGCCGGTCTCTCCCCAAATACAGGCAGCAAGTCACTTGCCCAACTCGGGGAGTGAACACTCTGGATCACTGCTACTGTACTATTCGGCAGGCCTACCATTCTGTCCCCCATGCTGCACTGGGCAACAGTGATCATCATCTCATCCACCCGATCCCTCGCTACAGGCAGAGATTAAAACAATCAAAACCTGTAGTGCGGAGCTTCAGAGTGTGGTCCAGTGAGGCATGCAAGTGTCTCCACGCCTGGCTGGAGAGGGCAGGCTGTGACCAGGACTT
Source organism: Notolepis coatsorum (assembly GCF_963971535.1). Taxonomy (NCBI): domain Eukaryota; kingdom Metazoa; phylum Chordata; class Actinopteri; order Aulopiformes; family Paralepididae; genus Notolepis; species Notolepis coatsorum. Next base: position 134,754,906 of record NC_140167.1, on the reverse strand, counting down.
TGTTGAGTGGGCAGGGCCTGAGGCTGGAAACAACCTGGATGACTACACAGACACTGTGACATCCTTCATCAGCCTCTGCGAGGAGGTGTGTGTCCCCCTCCGCACTAGGAAGATCTACAACAACAACACACCCTGGTTTTCAGCCCAACTCAGGCGGCTGAGGTCGGAGAAGGAGGTGGCCAGGCTCAGTGGTGATGCTCATCGGTTCAGGCAGGCTAAGTACAAATTCGCCAAAGAGGTGAGGGAGGCGAAACTTCGTCTCTCAGAGAAACTGCGGCAGCAGCTCTCTGAGGGGAATTCCTCCTCCGTTTGGAAAGGCCTAAGACCATTACAAACTATAAGCCGAAGTCACCACAGGCGCCTGATAACCTCCCCCTGGTGAACGAGCTAAACACATTTTACTGTAGGTTTGAGAAAGAGGTTCCCCCCGCCCTCTTCCTTCACCCACTCGGTCACAACCTCTATCCCCCCACAGAATCCCCGGAAGGCGGCCGGCCCGGACTCTGTCTCCCCCTCTGCCCTGAAGCACTGTGCTGACCAGCTCGCACCGGTGTTTACCACCATTTTTAATGCATCGCTGGGGCTGTGTCACGTCCCAACATGCTTCAAGGCCTCAACCATCATCCCCGACCCCAAGAAGGCCAAGGTCACGGGCCTTAATGACTACAGACCTGTCGCCCTGACCTCTGTGGTCATGAAGGTCCTGGAGCGCTTTGTCCTGGCCCACCTGAAGCTCATCACAGATCCTGTGCTGGACCCGCTGCAGTTTGCGTACAAAGCCAACAGATCCACAGAGGATGCTGTGAACATGGCTCTGCACTACATGCTGGAACATCTGGACTACGCGGGCAACTATGTCAGGATCCTGTATGTGGACTTCAGCTCGGCCTTCAACACCATCCTTCCACCCATCCTGGAGCACCAGCTATCCCTGCTGCAGGTGCCGGCCTCCACTCGCAGGTGGATTACCGGCTTCCTGTCCAACAGGTCTCAGCGGGTGAGGCTGGGAAAGAGCATTTCCAGCTCTAGGTCCACCAGCACCGGTTCCCCGCAGGGCTGCGTTCTATCCCCACTACTGTTCTCCCTGTACACCAACAGCTGTGCCTCTCTACACCCCTCGGTCAAACTCCTGACATTCGCTGACGACACCACCCTGGTGGGTCTCATCTCCAGGGGGGACGAGTCAGCCTATAGGAGGGAGATCGAGAGGCTGCAGAGCTGGTGCAGCTGCAACAACCTGGAGCTCAATGCTCAAAAGACAGTGGAGATGGTAGTGGACTTCAGGAAGAAAGCAGCCCTGCCCCCTCCCATCATACTGGGAGGCACTCAGGTGACCTCCATGGATTCCTCGGCATGACCATCTCCCGGGGATTTGAAGTGGGAGCTCAACATCACAGGCCTGCTCAAGAAGGCCCAGGGGAGGATGTTCTTCCTCCGGCAGTTGAAGAAATATAAACTGCCGAGGACCATGATGGCCCAATTCTACACGGCCATCATTGAGTCCATCCTCACCCACTCCATCATCTCCTGGTTCCCCGCTGCAGCGGCAAAAAGATCTTGCCAAGCTGCAGCGGGTGATTCGCTCCGCGGAGGGGGTGATCGGCTGTCCCCTGCCCTCCCTCAGGTCCCTGCACGACTCCAGGGCGCTGAAGAGGGCGAGGAAGATCATGGCCGACCCATCCCACCCCGGTCACAGCCTCTTCACCCTGCTCCCCTCTGGGAGAAGGCTGAGGATATCCCAAAGGCTGTGAAAGCTCGACACAGACTGAGCTTCTTCCCCTCAGCCGCCAGGCTGATCACTGCCTCAGCCCCCCCCCCCCCCCCCTCGGTGCCCCCCCCCCCCCCCCTCTGCCCCCAAGTGACACTGGCACAATGACACTGACTGCACTGCACTAGTCCGCACTGGAACTCTGCACTCTTCACTTTTTTGTGTTTTACACAAATGGCTCAATAAAGGAATCTGAATCTGAATCTGAATCTGAAGTACCCTTGAATGAGTGCTCCTGCCAGAGTCTTCAGGGTATATACGGCTCAATACAAACAATTGAAAAATACTTTCGTCATTGATCCAAGGTAGAGAGAGAGAACTCGCACACAAATTAGGCCCTACCTAATTCTAATACCTAATAAACTACCTAATATATGAAATGCAGAGATGCCTTGTCATTTCAGTACAGATTTTTTATACCCCAAAATGTATAGATATGATTTTTTATACCCCAAAATGTATTCTAGTTAGTTTAACCGAGGTCTGCTATTATGGATCATGTGCCATAGACGGTATACAGGGCAGGCATACGTTAAATAAATTATTGGTCCAAGTGGGAAGACAATATGTTGGTTATTGTTATCCTACCTTTAAAATGGATATGGGGATCCTTATTCTTTTTTTTTTCTCAATATACTCCTGAACTGGTTTTCTCAAGCAGCTCTTGCCCAAATGTATCTAGTTACTCTAGTCTAGGACACAAGCTACAAACCTGCATCTGTGGCTGGAAAAAGATAACATCAGAGAGGGGTCTCAAGATCCACCAGGGCAGGAAAAAGTGCCTGAGAGAGCTTAGCGAGGGGCCTCGCATTGACCACTACTTCCTCAGAGGTAGGCCAAATCAGTCGAGTGAAGCCCAGCGGCAGGATATTCACCACAGTCCACAGGGTATCAGAACCCCAGATGAAGCTCAATCAAGCACAGATCCACCAACGGACATGGGTCCAGAGCCCAGCCAGCCACAGACAGCAGTAGAGAGGAAGATGAACGGACGAAAGCCTCAAATCTTGTGGCCTAAATCCTGCCAGAAAAAGGAGTGGGAAACCACAGACACAGACCTTGTCCATATTCTAGAAGGTCTGAAAGGGTGCGTGGAAAGAAAGCTGGACAAGATTGGAGAGATCATTTACAGCTATGGAGCAGAGAGATTTGGGGTGAAAAGTCAGAACCTTAGGACACAGAAGGAACCATCAGCCCATCTCAAGTCCAGGAGACAACAAGAGATTGAAAGACTTGTGAAAGAAAGAAGGTGCCTGAGAAAGCAGTGGAAGAAGGCCACAGAAGTGGAAAGGAAAGGACTTGAGGCACTACACCCACATGGCAAAAGGCTACTCCAACCGAATGGCGGCACATGGTGGTGGAGGAAGTGCACCACCAGGAGGAAGCAGCCAGGTGTGCCAAGGCAGTCTCCCAAGCCCAGCAAGGCCGGTGGATGAAGTGGGAGGGCATGGAGAGGAGGAAAATCACGTGGAACAAACTGTGGAGCATGGAGTCTAATAGGCTAAGCTTCATCATCAGAGCCACATATGATGTCCTGCCCTCACCAACCAACCTACATCTCTGGTATGGAGAGGACCCAGCCTGTCTCCAGTGTGCAGCCCCAGCAATCCTCAAACACATCTTAGTGGGTTGCAAGACCAGTCTAACTCAAGGAAGATACACCTGGCGCCATAACCAGGTACTGAAGTGCTTGGCTGCCGAACTGTATATAGTTATATGAGTATAGTGACGCTCAGCGTCATAGTGCAAATACTCCACCTCAGTACTTGCGCACTGAATAAAAACTCACAATGTACCTTTACATACCAACATCTGTCTGACCACACCCCCATCCGCTACCTACATAAGCAGGGGTGTGGCCATGCCCTCATCTCCTTCCCAATATTTCACCACAAGGCAAGATCAAGGGGTCCGCAGGGGAGTCCTGATGCTGAGCGTCACTATACTCATATAACTATGGTTATATACATAACCGTACGTTATATTATCGTATAGCTCTGCTCAGCGTCATAGTGCAACACAGGAGCTGAGCAGAGCTGAGCTCAATAAATGTACCCCACTGAGGCCCCCCACAACCATCATAACCGGGGAGGACCCGAGCCCTCCAGACCCTCCCTATTGGAGGACGGAAGGGAGACGGATCCGACTGCGCGAAGAGGAGCTTGAGCAACTCAACGCACAGGGTGAGCAGACCGTGGGGCGTACCCACGACTACACAAACGCACAACCCCCATGCCACTAGGGAACAAACAGAAAAAGGAACAAACCCCCGTTACCACAACTAAAATCACGGGGTCAAGAGCAAAGCCCAACCCCATGGCAAGGCCGTAGCAGCAGAGTGCGAAGGAGGACCCAGACCCAGAAGGGACAGGACCCCCCCGGAAAAAAGGGGGCCTGGAGAGGCCAACGATGCCATAGCATCGAGACCTCACCAGGCGGTCACTAGTGACACCGCCCCCCACATCGCCAGCGTATTCGGACAGGGCCCATCCAAGAGCAGGCCCTTCCCCCCAATAGCATGCTGCCTGGCTCACTGACCCTGGTATACTCAGGCAGTCACCCATCCAAGCACAACCCAGGCCTGAACGTATACCGCCTCCGAAATCGAACGAGATCGGGCGTGTTCAGCGTGGCATGGCTGTAAACTCAAAGCACTCAAGAGGCTACACCTACAGCGGGAGCAGGCAGCGCACCGGGGAGACGACCTCCAGAAGAGGTCGATCCCTCAATCCAGGCATCAGGCACTTTACCTGAGCCTGGAGCACTGCGGACTAGACAGGCGCCAAAGGGGTCAGCTGAAACAGCACCCCGGCGGAAGGGGCGTATGTTGGCATTGTTGTGCACCATGTCACACATTGTCACAGCCTCCACAAAAAAAACCCGACTCTCTAGAGGGGTCGAGGCAGAGAAGGCTGACACGATTGGCAGACGTCATGAAACGTGCGGGGGCACACTCAAGTGGTTAACCCGGGAGTTGACTCCGCTCCAACACACCAGGGAACCAACCACCCCCTTGGTTCAAACATGAGGTGGTTGTTCCTATAACCCCTCAGGAAAAAACTCCAAAACACACCTGCGGGTATACACTGGCTATACCGCAGTACAAGTGTTTCAGTTTCAAAAAGGGGTTATCCCAGGCCTACGGGTCGACGAAACAATTTCGGACCGGGCCCGGCAGACCGGGACGTACACATGGATGCCAGAGGAGTTCCATAAGAATCACCTCAACAGCCCCCTCCCAGCCATGCTTAAAGGGGAACTCCAACATTTTGGGAAATTAGCTTATTTAACATCTTCCCTGGAGTTAGACAAGAAGATACATACCTTTTTTGTCTCTGTGCGTGCATTTTAGCTTTGGGAATAGACGCTCCGTTAGCATAGCTTAGCTTCATCACTGGAAGTGAGGCAGGACAGTAGCCTTACAGTGCCTTACAGTGTATTGCAAGGTCTGACATTGACCAAATTTGATATGCATGACCTTGGTGGGCTCTAGGTCAACTCCTGAAAAGGGGGTCAATGTCAGACCTTGCAATCAAAAGTTAGGGGGCGCACTGAAATTATGGCAAGGGTTATTAGCCCCCTAACTTTTGATTGCAAAGTCTGACATTGACCCCCTTTTCAGGAGTTGACCTAGAGCCCACCAAGGTCATGCATATCAAGTTTGGTCAATGTCAGACCTTGCAATACACTGTAAGGCTACTGTCCTGCCTCACTTCCAGTGATGAAGCTAAGCTATGCTAACGGAGCGTCTATTCCCAAAGCTAAAATGCACGCACAGAGACAAAAAAGGTATGTATCTTCTTGTCTAACTCCAGGGAAGATGTTAAATAAGCTAATTTCCCAAAATGTTGGAGTTCCCCTTTAAGCAGGAGAAGAGAGGGGCGAAAATAATGGAGAAGGACCACCACGAACATCTCCATAACATCAAACCCTGCAACACCCGGGCCGACCCGGCATTTTTCCACCCGAAAAAAGCACAAGTCCCTCAGGGTACCAGAACAGCAGATCTGCGTCCCCGGCGGACAACGGGTTAACTGACCTGGACCGGCGCGACCAGAATCAGTCCCGTGCCCTAATCACGCCGACATCCCCAACACTAGGAGGGGGGTAGGTACGCGTGTCGATCCAAAACATTATAGAGGGCGCCACCCGGACGGTCCCTTTCGTACCGCGCTCGGTGGCCCACCCCAAGGGCGTGAGACCCCCTTACCTATGCTTTGATCTATTCCGTTAACATCCCCCAGATATGAACGAGAATTCGTCGAGACAAACCTAGTAAACTGGCGCACGGAAGAGACAAACTCCATCCCAGTTGCCCCATAAAAACACTGTTTCAATGATGAGCAACCAAGGCGCGCAAGCGCATGCGTGATCCCTATCAGAAGCACCCAGGGCCAGGACTATGTACACGTCGAGACCCAAAACACATCAATGGATAGTCCTCCAAGCCGCCTGGGAGAACGACAAGAAGCCGATTTTTTTATTATACATTTTCTACAGAAAAAAGAAAAAATACAGACATGGGTCCCATGCGACGCGGCTGGGGGAAACCCATGGCTCAACAGACCTTTAAGGCGAGGAGTCAGGGAAACCCTAAACAATACCCCGTCCACCTACTCCAAAAAGGAGAAGACGGGGAACCCCCAGAGAGACTTACCACGTGAGCAATAGATTGAAAAGACATATTGCAACATTGAGCTATGTAACAATTGGATTAGGACTCTCCGAGGAGGAGGCTCTGAAACTCTGAGGAGGCTCCCTCACTGAGAGGGAGACTCTAACTCACAGAGGAGGCTCTGAACTCCCCGAGGAGAAGACTCTGAAACACCCTGAGGAGGAGGCTCTGACCCAATACACACACTACCAGTAGGGAGCAGAGCAGAAGAACAAACGTCTCTACTGCGTTGCATCACCCTCAATACACATACAACAGAGCAGAACTTCTTTTTAAGTTCTACTCACCTTGACAATCTGAGGAGGAGGCTCTGAAACTCTGAGGAGGCTCCCTCACTGGGAGGGAGGGTCTGAACTCACAGGAGGCTCTGAACTCCCCGAGGAGGAGGCTCTGATACTCCCTGTAACAGAGGTCCATAACATGGAGCCTGAATAACCCACGGAAGTCTTACCAATAGAAACGCGCCCAGTGACGTACTCTATGGCGGGGGAATTTCCGTGGTCCACCACCCAATATGGCGTGGGACCAGGAAATTGTAAATTGTGCAGCTAATCCCCCCATAGCAACACAACTGGCACCCGCGTAGCAAAATCATCACTCACCCAGAGGAAGCTAGCTTCTCACAATAGCCGATGCCCCTCCTGCACAGTCCAGCTGTAGAACCGGAGGTTCAATACCCATCCAGCCGCAGCATGGAGGACTGCAGATGGGGATTAGACCAGCGAGGCGAGCCCCTAATACGAAAAAGCCGGTGGAGGTCAGAATGATCATCATCTTCCAGACACCCCAGTGACGAAGACATTATCGCCGTATTTTCTCGAAAATAGTGAGAGAGAAAACAAAGATATAATGTCAATGTATCTCATTGCTCTTCTGTTCTCCTTTCTTCAGTCTAAACAACCTAGCTCAAGTGTTTGGTATACAGGCAATTCCTTGTGGTGAAAGTGAAGAAGGAGATGAGGGCATGGCCACACTCCTTCTTATGTAGGTAGCGGATGGGGGTGTGGTCAGACAGATGTTGGTATGTAAAGGTACATTGTGAGTTTTTATTCAGTGCGCAAGTACTGAGGTGGAGTATTTGCACTATGACGCTGAGCAGACCTATACGATAATATAACTACCTTCCCAAGGAAAACAACCTTCATCCGGGAAGGGGAGAAACGGCGGACCAAGCCATCACCTCCGAACTCAGGCCCACTGAACACAGCCCGGGATTGGGAAATGCGGGTAGACCTCAGCCAGAGGCTTACCTTCCCATCTGATATTGCAGCGACCAACCTGCGCCCAGACCTGGTCCTCTGGTCCAAATCTTGCCGGCGTGTCTTCATCGTTGAGCTGACGGTCCCATGGGAGGAAGCCATCGATGAGGCATTCGAACGGAAGAGGCTGCAATATGCCAACTTAGCAGCTGAAGCAGAGGGGCGGGGCTGGAACGTGAAGGTGTGGCCAGTGGAGGTGGGCTGCAGAGGCTTTGTAGCCAGTTCCACCACAAGGTTCCTGAAGGAAATAAGGATCAGAGGACAGGCCCAACGGAAGGCAATCAAAGAACTTGCCACTGCAGCAGAACGGAGCAGTCACTGGTTGTGGCTGAAACGTAGAGACGCATCATGGGCTGCTAAATGAACATGTGGTGCCACCGTGCGACACACACCCAGGCCTGATCAGCCTGTGGTGGGCCAACCTCGGCAGAGGGTGTATTGTGATAAATGGCCGAAACACCCAATGAGGTCGGGGAACACAACTGAAGATGTGTCGTACTGGTGGCACCACGTGATCATTGCCAAATTCCACCCCACTCCAACCTCATTCAATTGTTGTGCTGAATATTTAGGGATCTTTAACAACTAGTCCTATTAAGAATCCTAGTTGTGAGACTAACCCTGATTCTGAATATTATAGAAATGAGATTATGTTTTGCCAACAAGTTGATAATGATTTTTTTTGGTGAAGCGCATATTATGACTTGTTTAGGACTCGAAACTCAAAGGTTAGGACTTGGGACTCGACTTGGGACTTGTCAGTCTTGACTTGGGACTTGACTCGGGACTTGCCTGTCTTGACTTGGGACTTGACTCGGGACTTGAGTACCAAGACTTGATACTGACTTGAGACTTGCAAAACAATGACTTGGTCCCACCTCTGAGAATAACCGTATGATAGTTTGTGAATACCTTGTCTTTGCCAATTGGGAAATGTAACTGGTTTCCCACCCAACAGTAAGAAGTTTTGGAGTACTTTCTGACTGAGGTAAGGTCTATCTTAGGTAACCTGCTGGTATCTTTTTAACATAAAACATGCTTCTCTACCGATCACAGTGTCGTGTTTTACCGGACGTAAAACATGCTTGACAAACACGATCACAGTTTCTAGTTAAAACGACCGCCCCCGTTGCGCTGCCTGCTCCCGCTGTAGGTGTAGCCTCTTGAGTGCTTTGAGTTTACAGCCATGCCACGCTGAACACGCCCGATCTCGTTCGATTTCGGAGGCGGTATACGTTCAGGCCTGGGTTGTGCTTGGATGGGTGACTGCCTGAGTATACCAGGGTCAGTGAGCCAGGCGGCATGCTATTGGGGGGAAGGGCCTGCTCTTGGATGGGCCCTGTCCGAATACGCTGGCGATGTGGGGGGCGGTGTCACTAGTGACCGCCTGGTGAGGTCTCGATGCTATGTGTTTTAAAATGTCTTAAATCCATCTTTCAGAGGTCTTAAAAAATGCCATAGACAGGAAAGATAAAATGCCATGTCATATTATGTTTCATTATGAAATCTGGGGGAAAACGGTTAATGGAGATAAAGTCTGTCTTTTTATTTACAGTTGCATAACGCAGACCGGAATGGGGCGGAACCAACAGAGGTATGTTTGTCGGGAACTATTTCAGCAACGGAGTCTATAGGTAACGTTATCAAGGCGATAATCACTCGTTTATCGTCGCGGGACTCAATACACACACCGTGGATATGGATCATTGCCATAACTCAATAAACAACATGATTTGGGCCTGTATTCGTATTATACAAACCGGAAATAGATCGCCTCGATCCCCATCACATAACTGGGATCTGTTTGCTCCAGTATCATCGCCCAACGCTAAAAGGAGGATGCCGTGAGTTTCAGCGTGAGTGTTTATCATTATCGATACAAACTGCTCTGATCAATATATCACGCATACTACATGAAGCATTTAACGACTATCACGGAATTATAAACAACCCCCCCCCCCTCCCTTCACCCGTGCATGATCAGTCATAACGTTTAGGACCATGTACAGTTGACATTTTTAATATAGCATCGATCGGTATCAAACTGCATTTGATGATCTAATATATGCATTTGTGCCTATATCTCACGTTCTGGGAAATACTGCAGAAAACGATAAAAACATATTTATACTCTAGACGGTATTTTCGTATGAATGTGTGAATGAAAAAGTAAAACGTTCCTACATCCTGAACGATAGATAATCGATGTTGAATGGGCCATAGTAATGTCAATTTAGCAATACAATTTAAAAGGTTATAGCCCTGCAAAGAAGGTAAACATCTCCATAGACTTACAGTGCTGGCAGAGATCAAACAGCGATGGATATAAGCGTGGCAGAGAATGTGTTAATATGGGAAAGTGCAAATTTGAGAAAAAATTTGAACTGGCTCGACAACCCACTGTTTGCACCATGGTTGGTCCCAGTGAAAGATAATTACGAGGCCCGCTGCAAACTCTGCAAAAAGGATTTTAAACTCAGGACGATGGGAGTGAAAGCAGTCAAGTCGCACATGCAGAGCGCTAAGTATATTACCTCTGCAAAAACCCGCCTGCAAACAACTACAATTTCGCATTTCTTTTCGGCCCCTGCATCCACATCAACTGCGCCATCTCAGGTAGGACTACCACCAGCGACACCAATTATTATAACATCTGCACCTGTCCGGATAACATTCGGCTCCACGCCAACGCTTGAAGCTGAGGTACTGTGGGTTCTGAACACTGTCGCAAAGCACCAGTCCTACACTGGCAATGAGGGACTAGGAGAGGTATTACGTGCTATGTTCCCTGACTCGGAAATCGCTAAGACATTAACATGCGGCAAAGACAAAACGTCCTACATAGCCAGGTTTGGATTGGCCTCTTACATCCAAAATAATCTATTCACGGATGTAAACAAGGACACGTTTGTGTTGATGTTCGATGAGAGCTTCACCCCACCGTATGTGTATTTTTTTCCTCCCACCCACCCACCCCCTCCTAATGTACAGTCTCCTCCCCATCATATGTATATATGTATATTAGGATCTATGGGTAACAGTACTGTATATTTGCATATCGTATATGTCACAAATGTAACAGTACTATATGTATGTCATGTATGTTGTGTATGTCATAAATGTCACTATGAATTGAAAATGGGGGACCCTGATATAAACAAGACAAACGTCTTTCTCTGGTCTGCATCCCCTTAACAATTGTGTGTATTGAGACGTACTGTATTGTACCCATTCTGCAATCTGTTAAATAAAGTTCTCATTCATTAATTCATTCAACCAAACCACAAAAACAAAACAACTGCATGAATGAATGAATGAAAAGTTTATTTAACAGATTGCAGAATGGGTACAATACAGTACGGCTCAATACACACAATTGTTAAGGGGATGCATTGCAGACCAGAGAAAGACGGGTCCCCCATTTTCAATTCATAGTGACATTTATGACATACACAACATACATGACATGATGACATTTATGGCATAGGGACATACATGACATACAGGTATATAGTACTGTTACATTTATGAATAAAAGATATGCAAATATACAGTACTGTTACAGAGAGATCCTAACAGAAACATTAGGAGGGGGGGGGGGGGGGGGGGTTGAACATTTACGGTGGCCAGTTTAGAATTGCAGCCTCCCGTAGGTGCTCTTTAAGAGCAGTTTTGAATGTGGGCAGGGGTGAGTTGGGTTTTAGGAGTGAGGTTAAGCAGTAGTCTGACCAGCTTGTTTTGTGATGTTTGTAATCTTGTTTTTAGTGCCTTTGAGGTGCTTTGGTACCATGAGGTGCAGGCATAGTCCTAGTACCCTTGAATGAGTGCTCCTGTTAGAGTCTTCAGGGTATTCTTGTTTACAGAGAGGAGATCCGGCACAATAATCGTGTTTGTTGGTTAACTTTTTTGATACCCGGGTGGTAATAGTTATGTGTTCTGACAGGTATCAGTCCTATGGTAATAGTCATGTGTTCTTACAGGTATCAGTCCTATGGTAATAGTTATGTGTTCTGACAGGTATCAATCCTATGGTAATAGTCATGTGTTCTGACAGGTATCAGTCCTATGGTAATAGCCATGTGTTCTGACAGGTATCAATCCTATGGTAATAGTCATGTGTTCTGACAGGTAAGTCCTATGGTAGTATGTGTTCTGATGGAAATGTGGCTGTTGCACTTGCTGCTTGGCCCCTGGTATATTTTGTATAGCTATATTTGCTATTTATGTTTGTCACCCCTTTGTTGAAATTCATCCAATCCAGTTACTCCTTTAAGTTCAAGTTTTTTTTAAGTTTCCAAGTTATGTTTTACTAAACATCTTTGGACCAATGTGTCCCTAAACTTAAACTAATTGGTATTAAATTTAATTCTGAGTGGCATTAAAAAGTCTTAAAAAGCCTTAAATCTGACTGGGCTAAACCTGCAGATACCCTGTGAATGCCAACAACGGTGTATCACGTGTTTGGGATCAATATAAAAAAAATTCGCCATGGCATTCATAATTCATCCAGCCTCCCTCCGGATCCCAGCCGGACCCTGTTCTGATATTGCAACACCTCAATACTGCCGCCTGGTGGATGGTCGGGCGAGTTACACTCACGCCAAACCGGAAGTGGCGATCGGTGCATTGAGGAAATTCCTCCGCCAGAGATATATTGTGGCGTGGATCAATAAACACACTCGAGTGCATTTGGATCGCACTGACGATCAAGGAATTATAAACGACCCCCCCCCCTTTCCTTCACGCACGATGAAGCATAATGTATACCGATCATATACATTTGAATTTTTTTATATAGCGTGTATAGGAAAGAAACGCCAATCGATAATCTATCATATGTTTCAGGGCCTATAACTAGCGTTTTTGGAATTACAGCAGAAAAGCTTAAAAACATACTTATATTCTCGACGGTATTAACACAACAATGCATGAATGAAAAAATATAACGTTCCCACAACGATAGATACCAGATGTTGAATGGGCCATAGTAATGCAGATATAGCTATAATATTTAAAAAGTTATAGCCCTGCAAAGAAGGTAAACATCTCCATAGGCTTACAGCGGTGGCAGAGAGGGCATAATGATGGGCACAATGCATGGCGCCCAATGTGTTAAGGGGATGCAGACCAGAGCAATACTTTCGTCTTGTTTACATCAGGGTCCCCCATTTTCAATTCATGACATTTATGACATACACAACATACAGATATAAGAATCTAATCTAATCATCTAAACTAATCTAATCATGACATTTAAAACATGCATGACATACAGATATATATCTCTGAGCAACTGAAGACTGTGCTATTAAACCAGGAAGGGCAGCACTATGTTGATAAGGCTGTCAGCACTGGCAGTAGAGCCTCCACTACCGTACAGTGCCCTGTGCTGCAACACAACTAACACAAGAGTGAACAAAAAACGCTCATGGACCCGCAGTCTGCCGTTGACTGTGACTCGCTTGTGTTGTCGCTGTGTGTCAGACTCTGCCTGCCTCCCAACACTCGCCCACCTCTACCTCTGATTGGCTTACCATGACATTTTACTCAACCTCAGCCAATCGTCAGCATGTATGCGCTGCAGTGGAGGCTGCTGACCAAATGTTTAGGTGAAGCACAAATTATTATATTATATTATATATTAAATAATATTTTTAAAACATCCCCCACTGTGTGTCAGTGGTCAGTGGACACAGATGAAAACATATTAACATTAGGTGACAGCGGACCTGACCAGATGAAAACATATTAGGTGACAGCGCACCTGACCAGATGAAATCATATTAGGTGACAGCGCACCTGACCAGATGAAATCATATTAGGTGACAGCGCACCTGACCAGATCAAAACATATTAGTTGACAGCGCACCTGATCAGATCAAAACATTTTAGGTGACAGCGCACCTGACCAGATCAAAACATATTAGGTGAAGGTGACAAGGAAGCCACAGACTCATACCCCCCCGACACTCAACTAACCGCCTCGGACAGTCCTTCATACCAGTGGCCATCAGGCTCCACAACAGTGGGCAGCGACTGCTGCCAGACATCGACCTAGAACTAATAGGAACCCAAGTAGGACAATAACACTACCTTATGCATACTGCACCTTATGTGGATACTGTGATACTGTGAATAATGAATAATGTATATTTCAGTTAGTTAGATAGTAAATTATATTGACCTATTTGTTTACACTGCTTGTGTTGTTTTCACTACCTGTACCCCCCCCCCCCCCTTCCCCCATGCTGCTATGATGCCTGAATTTCCCCAAGGGAATCAATAAAGGAATATCTTATCTTATCTTAAAAGGAAAGATGAAATTACCTACCTGGGTTCCATCCTATAGAGGCAAATCTTTCCTGTGACAAAATGGGATCCAATGTAATAAAACTAAGTCAACCAACAAACTAGATTCCTGTACCGGATCTCCTCTCTGGTAAACAAGAATACCTTGAAGACTCTAACAGGAGCACTCATTCAAGGGTACTACGACTATGCTTGCACCTCATGGTACCAAAGCACCTCAAAGGCACTAAAAACAAGATTACAAACATCACAAAACAAACTGGTCAGACTACTGCTTGACCTTACTCCTAAAACCCACCTCACCCCTGTCCACTTTGACAACCTAGGATGGCTTAGAGTAGACGACAGAGTACAGCAACTTGCAATGGGCCTGGTCTACAAGATACACTACACCACTAAGATACCCATGTGCATGTCGAAATACTTCCCAAAGGTCAGTGAATACCACGACCACAACACCAGAGGGAGTTCCACAAATCATGTTCAACCCAGATAAAATAATAAAAAAAAAAAAAAAAAATTAATAAAAGAAAATAGTCATAACTTAGAAATGAGATTGCATAGGTATATGAATCGATATCGCGATTCTGTTTCGATTAATTGCCCAGCCCTACAGAGTGTACAGTAAGTTAGCTTGGTGATTATCATTGTGATGTAGGCTAAGCTGGCTAGCCACTGTTAGCATACAAGCACTGTAGCCTACTTACTTTTTCATCCACAACGTTTTTTCTGATCCAGATGCATAAGTCCACTTCTTCATGTTGCTCAGTTGCTGGTTTATACTTCGGTCCTAATGTTGGCGCAAAGTTTAATTTAGCCTGACTTGACTTGTTATAGCTGTACATCTTACTAACTACTAAACAACAACTTTCTCATAGTCTCAACTTTCATGCTTCTTTATGTTACATTTTGTATAAAAGTATTCTGTACTTCTGTATGACAACTAATAAAGAAACCTATCCTCCGGACATGCAGCTGGACCCGTTTTGACTTTGCAATGCAGCAATCTCTGATTGGATTTGCAAGGCTGCCAATCATATTCAACCTCCGTGTATTGGATGTCAAGGGCTGTCAATCAATCAACCCTCCATTCAATGGCAAGAGTTTAACTGCACAGACCGTGCTTAGATGAAGTTAATAGCCTATTTTGATTCGCTGTTATTTATTATTTATTTAACAATGGGTCACACCTGTGAAGTTTTCTTCACGAATAATTACTGCAGGCAATACTGCAGTGCAGGCCTGCTCAGAGCTGTCAATTTTGGCCATTTTTGAAAAAAGAAAAATTCACTGGCATTTTTTTTACAGATGAAAACATTTATAATAAAAAAATAATAATAATAATAATTTAAAAAAATATATATATATATAGTTTTTTTATATATATATATATATATATATATATATATATATATATATATATATATATATATATATATATAGGTATATGTAAATTAATAATAATTATGAATTATGAGTGAATTTGTGTTTCACGTGTTGTCATAGAGAAACCTCCACTGATGCGCTGGTCTCGTGCACTGCCCACTAACTAAGGAAGGACAGAATGCCTCTCGGCGCAGAGATCTGTCTGATGAAAAAAACAGCTTCAATCATAGTAACGCGCCGCATTTTTTTGGCAGTAACGGTAACGGTGTTATTAAGATTGGAAGAGTAATCCGTTAGATTATTCGTTACTGAAAAAACGAACGCCGTTAGTAGCGGTGTTATTTATAACGCCGTTATTCCCATCACTGGTAATAGCGCACAAATTACAGTATGTAGAAATTAACTGATTAGTCAGTGATAAACTATGAACAATGCCTGTCAAATGAGCCATACTATTGTCTCCATAGCCAAGGCCAGATTAAGAATTCAGAGGCCCCCGGGCCAGATTCTTGTGGAGGCCCCCCCCCCCACACCCACACGCAGTGGCATTTTTATATGTCACTTTAAAAAAAAGAGCTGGATCCGTAACATAGTCCAACCAATCCTCCTGGTTTTCATGTTCAAGTCATCAGCGCGGTCTGCCTCAGAGTCAGAGTCATTCGTGTTGGTGTTGGGGCTGGGCTGTGGAGATGCGGCGGGCGTATACGAACAGGTGGCAGCCACTGGTGGTGGTGGGCCGGCTGAACTAGAGGCTGCCGCTGCCTCTTCTCTGTCGCTAGCATCAATAATAATAACGTTAGCATTCTCGTCCTCTCTGCCCGCGGCGCCTGGCTCAGCCTAATTAACGTTGCTGCTACTACTAGTGCTAGCCAGGGGGCTATCCTCCTCCTTACCTGATGGGGTGAAAAAAGTAGAGATAGTCGGTATGCTTTGCCGAAGTAACGCGTTCTTTCTGTCCCTTTCCTGTTTAGATTTGAACTTAGCAGCTCCGCTTTCCCACCGTTTAACTTTTTTATCCATGTTTTTTGAGTCTCATATGATCATACAGTACTACTCGAGTCTTAGCCTACTTGATCAACTTGCAAGTGCAATTCTCGCGGTCAGTGGTCACCTGACCTGACCTGACCTGACAGTGACCCCTGGACCTGGACGTCAGTGTCACGTAGACTCAACGTCTCTCACCCCTCATTATCAAACAATCAATCATATTTTTATTTGCAATACAAAAAATGTAATAAAAATAGATAGAGAAGAGATGAGATGATACTAGTAGTCACTATAGATGCTGTGAAAGTAAACGATGGATGAGGATCTGATTATATATATATTTTTTTCGTATTTTTTTTTCTTTTTTTTCTAGTGTGTAGTGGAGGCCCCTAGTCACTAGGGGGAGCTCGATGATATCCGCTATCAGCACCGGTGTGTCTCTGCTGTCTGTCATGAATAATGATCCCAATCTGCCTCATTCGTGTCGGGGCTGCGTCTATTCTTTTACTAGCGGATTTCCAGTTCCGCGTTTGCGTTCTGCGATCTGATTGGCCACTGACGTTTCTGGTGCGATCTGATTGGCCACTGACGTTTCTTAGGCAACTCTTTCGAAGTTGGTTAAGGTTAGAGTATAGAATCAGGGCTGGTGTTCTATCGCTCTGCTCTAAGACAAACTCTAACCTTAACCAACTTCGAAAGAGTGCCTAAGCTTAACCGGTGAAAGAAAGAGGCGTCACACGATTGGCGCTACCAGAAACGTCAGTGGCCAATCAGAGCGCAGAACGCGAACGCGGAACTGGAAATCCGTTGGTAAAAGTATTCAGGCGTCAGGGCTGGGATGTGGAGATTTTTTTTATTGCTGTTTTTACGGTTAGGGTTACGGAAAACCTCAAACTCTTATGAGGAGAAAAAATACTCAAGATTAGCCACTTGCAGACGGCAGGGTGTGACGTACTGTATATTTTAGTTGATGAAATATTTTTGTTGACTAAATATTTTAGTTGATGAAATATGTTTTCATTTCAGTGTCACAGTATGACATCGATCTCAAAAATAAGAAAAAAAAATAAAATTAAATGTGGGGCCTCTAGTGACGAGGGGCCTCCAAATTATTTTTAAATAAAAGTTAAAAAAAAATAAACAAATATTTGGGGCCTCTAGTGACGAGGGGCCTCAAAAAAATTAAATAAAAGTAAAAAAAAAAATTATTATAATTTGGGGCCTCTAGTGACCAGGGGCCTCCAAAAGGCCTCGAGTGACGAGGGGCCTCCAAAAAAATAAAAAATAAAAGTTAAAAAAAAATAAAAAATTATTTGGGGCCTCTAGTGACGAGGGGCCTCAAAAAAAATGTAAAATTTTAATTAAATTATTTTTTAGGCCCCTCATCACTAGAGGCTCACGGGCCGCGGCCCAGACGGCCCGGTCGTTAATTCGGCCCTGTCCATAGCTAAAATACAGAACACATGATGGGTCTGCAAACATAGCTAAAATGGTCAATAACCCTGGCGCCATTGAGTACAGATGGGGAAAGAGGGTGGCGCCCAATGAGTTAAAAGAACCCTCTGAGGTTGACAACATCATATATGACATAAAATCACTTGACTTACTATTTTTTTAATATCTTCACAAGGCTGCATGCTAGACAATCACTTTATACAACTTTCTTTCAACAACAATGGAGCCATTACATTTATTTTTATAAAAAAGTATTTTTTTGTTCCGATACACATGGTTATTCTCTGGGTATGCTATGCCGATGATACTCAACTCTTCCTCTTCTTTCCTCCCTCAGATATCCATGTCTGAGCGAATCTCTGCCTGTCTGTCCGATATCTCTGCCTGGATGACGACCAACCACCTCAAACTGAACCTAAGCAAAACAGAACTGCTTCACCTGCCGGCCACATCCTCCCCAAGTTCAAGTTCAAGTTTCTTTATTAGTTGTCATACAAAAATACAGAATACTTTTATATGAAATGCTTTTTTCTGTTCTGCTCCTGAGTGTGCTAGATACAAATAAAAATAGATAAGTATAAAATAGAAAGTCAATAAAGCATTACATCACGCGCAGGAGTGGGTTGTGAGAATTAGACCATGCCTAGGGGTGGTTGTTAGGCCCGAGGCGCAGCCGACTGCACATGGTGTAATGGCTTTTATACAACTGGCACATTCATCCAACCTTATTGCTATACAATAAACACACATTAATTGAAGATTTATTGAAAAAACCATCCGCGAGAAAAAGTAGTTCCCAAAAAAAACAAGAGAAGTTGCCTCCATGTGGAAGCAGCTCGGTAGTGCATCCAACTGTTCTCATTAAGACATCCAACAAACTAAGACATCCAACTGTCTCTCAACTAAGACATCCAACAAACTAAGACATCCAACTGTCTTTCAACTAGGCATCCAACAAATTAAGACATCCAATTGTCTTTCAACTAGACATCCAACAAACTAACACATCCAACTGTCTTTCAACTAGACATCCAACAAACTAACACATCCAACTTTAGTTTTCTTTTTTTTTTATCCACTTTTTCTCCCATTTTTCTATATTTTCTCCCATCCCAATTTTGTATCATCCAATTCAACCCTCCCCTGTCACGGACGCTGTTTCTTGCCTCCCACAAGCCGGATGCAATGTGGACTAAGTCATACATAGCACAAGTCCCCTCCGGTACTTGAGGTAACAGCAGTCTGTAGCGGTGTCCACTTATAGTGCCTATAACCTTTACCGTTGGGCGCCAGACAGGTCTAACCCCTGCCAATGAAGATAAAAATACCTTTTTGATTTGGTTAATTAGGCCTATAGCTCCGGCATAAGACTGTACCACATAAGACAAATAATAATAATAATTTTCATTAGACAAATAATATAATAATTTTCATTAGACAAATAATATAATAATTTGATTTATAGGTCTGGACTAATGGCCAAGATAATTACTAGGTGAGTTTGATAACAAAGAAACACTCAGGAGTCATGCCCAATTCAGTCAAAATGTCCATGTATTGGATATTAGTCAAAATCATAAGAAAAACTCTTAGAACACAAAACAATTAATTTACAGACCAGTTCGTTCACGCAGTTCAGTGCATTGGGTGAACAGGTATAGGCATTTGCCAATAGTTCCAAATGTCAAAGAGTTCGTGATGACCGCCACGCAACTGTGTGAATGAACGAAAAAATAGAAAGTCTCTAACGAAAATATGTGTGTGTGTGACGTGTGTGTGTGTGTGTGCGTGTGTGTGTGTGTGGGTGTGTGATGCGGGAGTAGGGGAAAAAGAGGGGCGTTGGACTTGGGCTGGAGGGGTAGAGAGAGAGATGTTTGGCTGGGGCTGGAGGGGTAGAGAGAGATGTTTGGCTTGGGCTGAAGGGGTAGAGAGAGAGAGATAGAGGCGCGTTTGGCCTCGGCTATGTGTCGCCGTCGTTAGGAAGCTTGGAGAGGGGAATGTTTGAGTCGGAGACGCTTGCGTCACAGCCTCGGAACAGGAGCGCAACCAACAGTGCAGCGTGTACTTTACCGCACCGAAGTCCGCGTTGGGTGAAGATGACCAGGTCGTAGACGTCCGGACTATCCCCGTTTCTCATCCATCCCGTGTTAGGTAACGTTTACTGGCGCGTTTTCAACTTCTCTAACTCCGGTTCACGTTCTCCTGCTCCTCACATCGGCTGCACGTCTTCTTTCAGGTAAACAACATTCAAACTCGCCGCTCTCACTTCCGCGTCATGACTTTGCACGTCTCCTGTCTCACATCTCACCAGGCCAACCCCCCACCGTCTGACGTCTCACCTCTTATCCGCTATCAGATCCCAGATGAGCGCATCCGTAATTGACAGACATAAAGGGACAGGCGCACTTTTACCTGGCAGGTTAAAGCCGCTCTGTCACACTCTCCCCCCATTGTGAAAGACCACCTTTGGTGGTGAACACCAGTCACTCGAAACCCAGGAACTCGTCCTCTGAGCTATCTTCATTTAATATCTCCAGGACCTCCTTCCTTTCCTGTTCGTCCAAATCCTCCGCTGTAGGGTAGAAAGGTTTGAGGTTACAGACATGTACTGTTCTCACATCTCCACCAGTGTCCTCTCGTACAACTTGGTAGTTGACGGGACCAGTTTGTTTCATTACACGATAGGGTCCTTTCCACTTGCTGGCCAGTTTGGCAGTAAAGTTCTTGGCTGCACTGGACTGTGGAAAGTTCCTTACCCACACCCTTTCTTGGAACTTGAAACTGACATCCCTCCTGTTCTTGTTATAGTTTCGTAGCTGTCTCACACGAGCCTTCTTACTACTTTCCTCGGCTTTGGCGTGGAGAGTCTTCAGCTGATGAACCACATCATACGCCTGAGCATCAGGAGGAAGAGACTTGCCTCTCAGGACTTTGTCCATTGGACTGTTCAGTTTCCTTCCAAGCTGTAACTCTGCAGGGGTAACTCCTGTGGTTTCTTGAACTGCCGAATTCAAGGCAAATCTGAACTCTGGTAAGTACTGATCCCACTTCCGGTGATTGTCTTCCACGTAGGAGGAGATCATACACTTCAGAGTGTGATTCACCCGTTCTGTCATGTTCGTCTGTGGGTGATAGGCTGTCGTAAGCTTGGGTGTCACTGTCCATTTCTCGCAGAGCTCTTTGAATAAAGACGACACAAACTGTGATCCTCTGTCTGACAATATAAAATCTG
Source organism: Notolepis coatsorum (assembly GCF_963971535.1). Taxonomy (NCBI): domain Eukaryota; kingdom Metazoa; phylum Chordata; class Actinopteri; order Aulopiformes; family Paralepididae; genus Notolepis; species Notolepis coatsorum. Next base: position 134,733,835 of record NC_140167.1, on the reverse strand, counting down.
GCACACCCCATCTTGTAAAGATTTCTTTCTTCAGTATGCAGGCGATTGTCTGCGAGTTTGCTTGTCGCATGGGGAAGAATTCCACCCATTTTGTGAAATAGTCCACTAGGACAAGAAGATACTCATTTCGTTCTGGACTGCGTGGAAGGGGTCCCATTATATCTACTCCTAGCAACTCATTTGGTCCCTTTACTGAATGTTGCTGAATCATTCCTGCAGGCTTCCTGTTGTCGGACTTCAGGCTCTGACACTTCATACAGCATTTGACATGTGCCTTGACATCGGTCCACATTCCTGGCCAGAATGCCACTTCCTGAAGCCTCTTGTAGGTTTTGAAGATACCCCCATGACCACATAGCGGGTTCTCATGATAAGCCTGGAGGACTTGCGGAATCAGGGTTGCTGGGACATAGACCTGATAATGACACTGTCCATCTTGTCCTTGTGTTTTTCGGTACACCTTATCCTCCAGGACTGAGTAGTCATTCTTCACAGAACTTCCTTCCTCTGCCAGAGCCTTAAAGATGGTCTCAATTTTGGCATCCTTGTGTTGTTCCTCCCATATCTGTGCAAGGGATATCGGAAGTGTTCCAGAATCCTTCTTGCCGGAATACAGGTTGCATCCAGCACCTGTTGGAATCCTGGAAAGTGCATCTGGAGCACTATTCAGTTTTCCTTTTCGATATTCAATGATGAAGTCGAATCGCTGAAGTCGCAGAGCCCACCTGATCAGACGACTTGTAGTCTTCGTGGATCTCAGGACCCACTGTAAGGCAGAGTGATCAGTGATGACAGTGAAGAGCCGTGGTTCCAGATAGTGCTGCCATTTCTCCAGAGCCCAAATGATTGCAAGGCACTCTTTCTCTGTTGCAGAATAGTTGCTTTCTGCTCGGTTTAATGTCCGACTTGCGTACGCCAGCACTTCTTCAGTACCACCTTCCTTCTTCTGTGTCAGTATGGCTCCAAGACCAGTATCACTTGCGTCAGTGTACACAAGAAAAGGATGATCTGGGTTGGGGTGACCCAAGATAGGAGGAGATGACAAACATTCCCTCAGTTTGTTGAATGCATTCTGGCACTCAGGACTCCATATGAATGGTCGCCCTTTCTTTTTTAGATAATTTATCGGCCCAGCAATCTTGGAGAATCCTGGAACGAATCTGTGGTACCATCCGGCAAACCCCAGGAACCGCTGAACCTCTTTGATATTCTTCGGAACTGGATAGGTTCGGATGGCCTCAACCTTGTCAGGGTCTGCACAAACTCCCTTGGCACTGACGATGTGTCCAAGAAACTTTATTTCCTGGAGGCAGAACTTGGACTTCTTCAGGTTGATGGTCAGATTTGCTTTTGCAAGCCTCTCTATGACTTGCTGTAGATGCTGGAAATGTTCGGTCACAGACGTAGAATAAACAATGATATCATCGAGGTAGACGAGACAGATATGACCACGGAGATCTCTCAAGACAGTCTCCATTAGTCTTTGGAATGTCGCAGGAGCATTTTTCAGTCCAAAAGGCATTACGTTGAAGTGGTACAACCCACGAGATGTGATGAATGCAGTTTTTGACTTGCTCTCTGGATCCATGGGCACTTGCCAATAGCCACTGTTGAGATCAATCGTAGAGAAGATCACTGATCAAGAGAGTGATTCCAGGATCTCGTTGATGTTGGGTAGCGGATACGCATCAGTTTCGGTCACCGCATTGACCCGTCTGAAGTCTACACAAAAACGGTGACCTCCATCCTTCTTTGGAGGCAGCACCACTGGGGAGGCCCATCCTGAGTATGATGGTTCGATGATCCCCGCACTTAGCATATCTTTCAGTTGTTCCTCCACAATGGCTTGCTTTCCCGGAGCCATCCTGTATGGCCTTTGTTTGATCGGCACATTGGTGGTGGGGTATATCTTGTGAAGTAGCACATCAGTTCTCCCCGCCTCATTTGTGCACACTTTGGGGTACGACTCAAGAATTCCTCTTAACTGCTCCTTTTCATCATCTTGCAGTTGCGCTTGTGTGACAGCATTGTGGATATACTCCTTCGCATCCAGGCGTACAGGTTCCAGTGTCAACACAGGAGGAGGAAGAGCACTTATCAGGCATAATTTCCTGGGATAGTGTCGTTTCTCCTTCCTAGGACCATTTGCACTACCTGGTTGAAATGGAAACACTTCGGCAGGGTTAGATTTGAAACTATACTCCCCGTCTGCCACGTTGATTTGTAGCCCACTGAGAGAAATGAAGTCCAACCCCAGGACAACTCCAAAAGCCAGGCCTCTCTGATCCAGCACGACTACTGGTAAGGTGAAGAGTTTCCCGTGAAGGTCGATTTCCAGCTTCCCCCAACCAAGTGGAACTTGTGCCTGTCCATTAGCAAGATACAAAGGTCCATCTTCCCAGGGAGTAAGCTCTTCTTTGGTTCTGTTGAGCTCCGCCCATAGATACTCATGGAGAAGGGTGTAACTTGCACCTGTATCCAAGACAGCCTTTCCCCGCCAGGCTTCCAGAGTGATGGGTACCACCAATAGGGTAGGTGGGCCACAAGGAGAACTTTGTTTTGAAGTACTCGGAGAGAGGTTCCCCACAGAAGGTTGTGCTGACTTGTCACGTCGTTTTGAGGTGACAGCTGTGGACACCAAGCTGTTACTTGGGTGTTGACCTTTCGGCGCAGAATAGGGTTTCTCTTGTCGATTGAAAGATTTGGAGTGGTCAGGAGGTGTATATTGGGGACAAGATCCAGGAGGATGTTGTCCCTTACATCTCCAACACATCACAGGCGGTCCATCCTGGACTCGATTTTGAACGCTGAGCGTCCTATTCTGAGTTTGAGGAGCTCTTAAGTTGGTCCTCTTGTCATACTCAAGTTGGAGCTCGTGATCCCTTTCAAGTTGGATTCCCAGACGCACCAACTCCTCGGTGGTCTGAACTCGCCCTCGGAGTTGACTTGCAAGATACGGTTTGATGTTTTTCAAAATCATTTTTACTATGAGCTCTTCAGTGAGAGAGGGTTTCCACTTTTTACAAAGAGCCCTATAAGAGAAAGCGAAGTCTCTTATAGTTTCCTTCTCTCCTTGGATTTTTGTTCTGATTCGGTCTGCTAACTCGTCTTCATAATCATCAGTTAGATAAGCAGACATAAAAGCAGTTTCAAATTGGCTCCATGTAGTTACAGAGGATCTGGCAATCTCCCACCAGTCACGAGCTGTACCATGAAGCACGGTTCTGAACGTTGCCAGGAGGTCCCAGTCGGATAAGGGCTGTAGCGCCAGAAAATCATGGCATTTGGTCAGATAATTCAGTGGATCAGGGTCATCATCCAGCTTTCCATAGGTTGGAAAAGTCAGCTTGATACTCTTGGTGATGACTGATCTTGTAGATAATGTGGTTGGAGCAGTGGTTGGTACAGTTCTTGAGCTGGCCGTTGCCAGCGGAGAACCTGTACTGCATGCTGAAGGTTGTGTGAAAATAGAGCCTATAGGTAAAGTTGCGGGATGAAACAGTGAGGTGGGAGGAAGGTTAGTGAGTTTCAGATCGAGAGCATCCAGTTTCTTTTCCATAGAGAGAACTTTATTCTCGTGGTTATCCGATTGCTCCTTCATCTTTACTCTCATCTCCTCCAGTTGGCTGTTTACCAGAGTCACCTGTGTAATACAGTATTCCACTCCTTTGGATATCATATCCACTCCTTCCTGGGTGACTTGTTTCACCTCTTTGATTTCCTTCTGAACTTCTACTTGGGACTGTACCACCATGAAATTAATCTGCTGGGTAAGAGTTTGTTCAGATGCCTGATTCTCATCAGCCATTATGATTTTGGTGGTTTTGGCCAGATTATCCATTTCTTTTAACACATTATCTTGGAGGGTGACGATGCATGTCTTGAGATGAGTGTAGTTGGCCACCGACTGATTTCCAATAGCTTGGATTCTTAGGTCAGAGCAGGTATTGAAGTCCTGCACATATTTGGTCAATTGTTGCATTCTCAATTTCTGCTGATCCATTGTCTGACACAACTGTAACCAATTTCCCTGAGTTTGGTAAGCCAGTTGGTTCAAATCCCTTGCCGGGGTAGCCATGACTCCTGGTAAGTCAATTGGGGACAAGGTGTCGGAGGTTGGGGAAGATATGGAATCTGAAGAGGCAGCCTTGTGTTCTCCAGAGTCAATTGAGATTTTTCCAGGTTGCAGAAGAACATTGGTTTCCTCTGTTAGCAAAGCAGGGTCCGTTTGGAGGTCGATTAGTGGTTCCTGAAAATGCACACCTTCTTTAGGCTTTGTCGCCGGGAAATGCATTGGAGACTCCTCCCCCTTTCGACGCTGAAAATTCTCAATTCCTATTTGTATAATACCCATTTGGTCAGGTCTCTCCGTATCAGACCTTAAGGGGGTATCAACATCAGGAGGGTCTGGTCCCTTTAGATCCCACCCTAGACCCTCTGTTTTTGTGTCTAGGTCTGGTGGGTTTGGAGGCGGGCTGCTTGGTGCAGGTGCAGCCTCTGCGCCCTTAGACATTGTGAAATCAGTGGGTGGAATGTGCTTTATGTAAGGTTATAAACCCAAAATCAATTATTTAGAGCAGCACACAGCACATTAATGAACCCACATAGTCGAGCAATGCTTCAAACCTTCACAATATAATTTGTTTCACCTTTCAAAAGTTGTCAACTGTACCTTTAAAAAAAAAAAACATAATGCCCCTTTAAAGAAAATAGTGCCATGCACCTTTACACAAAACAGCGTAATGCACCTTCAAGGGAGATAGTGCCATGCACCTTTAAACGAAAATAGGGCAATGTACCTTTAAAGAAAATAGTGCCATGCACCTATAACCAAAATAGCATAATGCACCTTTAAAGAAGATAGTGCCATGCACCTTTAACCAAAATAGCATAACGCACCTTTAAAGAAGATAGTGCCATGCACCTTTAAACAAAAATAGGGTAATGTACCTTCAAAGAAAATAGTGCCATGCACCTATAACCAAAATAGCAGAATGCACCTTTAAAGAAAACAACAAGTAACATATATGTATATTTTTTCTTTAACACAGTACCTTTAAACCTTGGTTCAGTTAGGCCCTCAGCCCCACGTTGGGCGCCATTTTATGTAGCGGTGTCCACTTATAGTGCCTATAACCTTTACCGTTGGGCGCCAGACAGGTCTAACCCCTGCCAATGAAGATAAAAATACCTTTTTGATTTGGTTAATTAGGCCTATAGCTCCGGCATAAGACTGTACCACATAAGACAAATAATAATAATAATTTTCATTAGACAAATAATATAATAATTTTCATTAGACAAATAATATAATAATTTGATTTATAGGTCTGGACTAATGGCCAAGATAATTACTAGGTGAGTTTGATAACAAAGAAACACTCAGGAGTCATGCCCAATTCAGTCAAAATGTCCATGTATTGGATATTAGTCAAAATCATAAGAAAAACTCTTAGAACACAAAACAATTCATTTACAGACCAGTTCGTTCACGCAGTTCAGTGCATTGGGTGAACAGGTATAGGCATTTGCCAATAGTTCCAAATGTCAAAGAGTTTGTGATGACCGCCACGCAACTGTGTGAATGAACGAAAAAATAGAAAGTCTCTAACGAAAATATGTGTGTGTGTGACGTGTGTGTGTGTGTGTGCGTGTGTGTGTGTGTGGGTGTGTGATGCGGGAGTAGGGGAAAAAGAGGGGCGTTGGACTTGGGCTGGAGGGGTAGAGAGAGAGATGTTTGGCTGGGGCTGGAGGGGTAGAGAGAGATGTTTGGCTTGGGCTGAAGGGGTAGAGAGAGAGAGATAGAGGCGCGTTTGGCCTCGGCTATGTGTCGCCGTCGTTAGGAAGCTTGGAGAGGGGAATGTTTGAGTCGGAGACGCTTGCGTCACAGCCTCGGAACAGGAGCGCAACCAACAGTGCAGCATGTACTTTACCGCACCGAAGTCCGCGTTGGGTGAAGATGACCAGGTCGTAGACGTCCGGACTATCCCCGTTTCTCATCCATCCCGTGTTAGGTAACGTTTACTGGCGCGTTTTCAACTTCTCTAACTCCGGTTCACGTTCTCCTGCTCCTCACATCGGCTGCACGTCTTCTTTCAGGTAAACAACATTCAAACTCGCCGCTCTCACTTCCGCGTCTCCTGTCTCACGTCTCACCAGGCCAACCCCCCACCGTCTGACGTCTCACCTCTTATCCGCTATCAGATCCCAGATGAGCGCATCCGTAATTGACAGACATAAAGGGACAGGCGCACTTTTACCTGGCAGGTTAAAGCCGCTCTGTCACAAGTCGCATCTTTTCACATGCGCAGCTCGATCTCTCAGTGGCGAGGAGTAACGCGTGGGAGGCTCACGCTGCCCCAGACACTTCCTGATTCTACTGCGCAGGCGCAACAACCGACCTGTAGGAGTCGCTGTCCACAACGCCGGATCCCCACGCATCAGTTTCCCACCCCCTAATACGGCCAATGTGTATTAGTACGGACAACCAGCTAAACTGAAAGCAAATGTGGAGAGCTGGGCTCGAACTGACGAGCCCAGCGTCTCCAGCATTTCGTGGCGAGCGCCTTGCCCACTACGCCACGTAGCTGCACTTTTGTTTTCTTTTTTAACCTACTTTCTATAGAACTTCATTCTTAGATGCTTCTATAGAAAGTAGGTAAAACAACAACAAAACAAATCTATTTGGTATAAAAAAAATTTACCTACTTTCTATAGAAGCAGCTGGGAGGTGCGCTGTTTTAAGTGAGCGTGGATTATTGAATTGATTGATTGATTGATTGCTCATTTTATTACTGTCCGCCTTGTTTCCAACTGGTTAAGTTTAGGCCCTCTTTCGAAGTTGGTTAAGGTTAGAGTTTGGAATCAGGGCTGGTGGTCTATCGCCCTGCTCTAAAGACCAACTCTAACCTTAACCAACTTCGAAAGAGGGCCTAAACTTAACCAGTTGGAAACAAGGCGGACAGTAATAAAATTAGCTGTTTCCAACTGGTTAAGTTTAGGCCTTCTTTCGAAGTTGGTTAAGGTTAGAGTTTGGAATCAGGGCCCCGTTCCCCGTACCTGGATAACTGAGTTAGCCGGATAACTTTCGGTGAAGTCTGACTTAAGCCGGACTTTCCGGCTCCCCGTACCTGGATTGTCCAGATCACCATGACAACAGATCCAAAAGTTTGAGCCTGGTCGAAAGCAGGGTTTAAGTTCAAGTTAGCCGGATCAACCATCGCCACGCCCCCGCAAAGAAGTGACAGCCCGTTTCCTGAAATTATTCCCACAGTCTACGATCTGCATTATACCATTCTGAATTACGTTTTTGTGCTCCATTCTTCCAGAGGGGGCTTTTGAAATGTAAAATAGACCCAAAATGCTGATACTAAATTCACTTTGTCCTAAATAATGCACGTTATATATACCGTGGCGCTCGCTCGGTGCGATGTACACATTTATGTGGTTATTTTAATTGTAACTGGGATTAAGATGTCTGATGAGATGCGCTGTTTGACGGATTTGAGAAATTGAATGAGCCGTTGACGTCACATTAATGAATGAGGATAAAGAAATAAAACTTCATTCAAAATAAAGATATATTCTAAACACGGGTCTCTCGTTCATTAATGTATAAACAATGAATTTATCCGATCTGGCACAGTGGCTCAGCGGTAGTGCTCAAGCCTGCCAACCCAGCGACCGGTGTTCGAAACCCAGTGTTTCCAATATAATTTTTTTGAATATAATATTAATGATTATACGCCAAAGTAGCCTGGTTTTAAGTTAAAATATTATAAATCTACATGCATTGAGGATGTCATTCTTTATATAGCTCTCAACGTGCACCAAATTGAATTATTCCTATATTGCAAAAAGAAGGAAAAGACTAGGGTTTCGAACCCCGGTCGTCTGCGTGAAAGTCAAAAGAACAACCCGTTAGACCACAGTGGAGATAAGTAAAAGATCGACCACACATCAATCAATGGGTAAGAGAGCCGTATCGTAATTCTGTATAACAGTTTAACTAATTATTTTCGCTAGCAAGATCTCATTTGATTATTCAATCCAGCAGGCAAGTTTAAAGAAATATAATCTGATTGATTGAGGTAATGAGGGACTTAAAATTAGCCTATAGATAACGCATTTAACTTGTCGGCGAGGCGATTGAGCCGTATTGCAATCTGTCAATAAAGTTTTAAATCAATTAATCAATCAATGCCGTTAGAGAATCAGGATCTCTGCCATCGATACGTGCTGGCTTTTCAACTGAAGCGGCCGCGCGCATTTAGCCTGGGTCTCAAGTCTGAATCGAGTTAACGAGACTGAATCCACCTTCGAGGAACAGGAAAATCCCGGCTTCAAACATCGGGTTAACTGAATCTGGATAATGACATCTTGATCGACTTAGTTGAACCAGGTACGGGGAACGGGGCCCAGGGCTGGTTGTCTATCGCCCTGCTCTAAAGACAAACTCTAACCTTAACCAACTTCGAAAGAGGGCGTAAACTTAACCAGTTGGAAACAAGGCGGACAGTAATAAAATTAGCTGTTTCCAACTGGTTAAGTTTAGGCCCTCTTTCGAAGTTGGTTAAGGTTAGAGTTTGGAATCAGGGCTGGTGGTCTATCGCCCTGCTCTAAAGACAAACTCTAACCTTAACCAACTTCGAAAGAGGGCCTAAACTTAACCAGTTGGAAACAAGGCGGACAGTAATAAAATTTGCTGTTTCCAACTGGTTAAGTTTAGGCCCTCTTTCAAAGTTGGTTAAGGTTAGAGTTTGGAATCAGGGCTGGTGGTCTATCGCCCTGCTCTAAAGACAAACTCTAACCTTAACCAACTTCGAAAGAGGGCCTAAACTTAACCAGTTGGAAACAAGGCGGACAGTAATAAAATTAGCAATCAATCAATCAATCAATTCAATAGTCCACGCTCACTTAAAACAGCGCACCTCCCAGCTGCTTCTATAGAAAGTAGGTAAATATTTTTTTTTAAGACATTTGCAATTAATCAATCAATCAATCAATTCGCGCGATTTTTATTTTGTTCCACAATGACTCATGACCCATCAATTACATCATCCAACATTGTTTAAGCAACTAACACATTCGCCGTGACAGAATCGTTTTTCATTTAGTCTTTATGACCCTATTGATCCATATCCTTTCGGAATGTTTACTGTCCGGTTTGTCCGCCATCTTGCTTCACTTCTAAAAACTCGCATGGCGGAGTGATAGTAATGCGGTTGTGGGCGGGTCCTGGGACCAAGAGCGTGAGGTTAGTACAAATACCCACGTGTAAGTTGACTGTTTCAGCCAATCAGAATCGAGAAATGTGCATGCCGTTATTTAAAAGTACGTAAACAAGTATAAACAAAAGTGTTCAATATACATAATATACAATATACAATACAGAGTAGGAAGAAAAATTTGTAACTGAGTTACAATACAATATACAGTACAATGGGATGAGGTACAACTTAGGGTAAGGTGCAATGAGGTATGAGTTGTAGTGCAAATCTCTTTACCAATAAATATAGTGTCTTAAAGTGGGTAAAGTGGGTGCTGCACTGACCGACCTTTCCATCACAGTGGAAAATGTAGCTGTGGCCTCGACCGCCAGGAACCTTGGTGTAGTCCTTGATGACCGGCTGAACTTCTCTGAACTTCTTCGCTGCAACGACCAGAACCTGCAGGTTCCTCCTAAGCAATGTCAGAAGGATCCGCCCCTTCCTAACCCAACTCCTTGTCCAATCAACAGTCATGTCTCGCCTCGACTACTACAATGCACTGCTCGCTGGTCTACCAACCACCGCCACCAAGCCTCTTCAACTCATTCAGAACGCAGCCGCCCATCTGATCTCCAACCTACCAAAGGCAGCCCATGTTACCCCGCTTCTTAGGAACCTGCACTGGCTCCCCATCGCCGCACAAATTCGCTTCAAGGTCCTCGAACCTGGCATATCGCGAAGGGAACAGCTCCCACCTACCTCCGGTCAATGGTCTCTAACTACACACCCTCAAGACCCCTACTCTTTGCATCTTCCGGCCGCCTCAGACCTACTCCTATCCGAGCTCCGAGAGGGTCATCAAAGAGAAGCAGCGTATTGTCTGTCCTTGCTCCACAATGGTGGAACGAACTTCCCACCACAGTTAGGACAGCCGAAGCCCGATCAATATTTTGCCGTAGACTGAAAACACACTTCTTCTACCATTATCTGAAATACATATTTTTTTAATAAATCTAACCCTACTGTCATGCACTTGTCCTAATAAACTAACCTACACTGTGGCACTCAACACTTTGATGAACATTGTTACTCAGCTGATAGAGTTGTGCCCTTCCTGATGACTTGTCGTACAGAACTTGTATGTCGCTTTGGATAAAAGCGTCAGCTAAATGACTAAATGTAAATGTACTATACTAATATGTATTTACTACTATGCACTCAACACTGTAGCAGTGTAGCACCCAAGTTTCAGCACTGTTTGATGAACATTGTTGCTCAGTTGTAAGAGTTGTACCTGGTGACTTGTCGTACAGAACTTGTAAGTCGTTTTGGATAAAAGCATCAGCTAAATGACTAAATGTAAATGTTGGCATGCAGCTGGAGGCTGTTTCACTTTGAAATTCAAGACCACATAATTTCAACGTACAGTGATATACAGAGCTGGTAAAATGGAATTTACTTCCGAATCATATTACCCAACATAATAATATGCATTGTTTTAAGAAAAAAAAAGGTTACAAAAAATGTATTCCATTTTGGTAAGTAAAAGGCCTGTACTGAATATACTTTTTTTTGTTTCTTGCATTTGAATGTTCTGTTGAGGTTTTGCGCAAGTGTTTGAATGTTTGCTGTGACGTCATCATTTGGGAGTAAGGTTACATGGGCTATCTATGTTAAATTATATTCTATTCTATAATTATCTATTAATTAGATCATGATGGATTCAGTCGGAGCCTGTTGTTTCATCTAATTGCAGTGTGTTTGTTTTGTTTGACATGTTTTGTCAATATTTGGTGATGACTGTGTGTGAATGTATATTTTTGTGTTGTCACCATGTAAATTATTGGACCCCAGGAAGAATACAGTAGCTGCTGCTATGCAAAAGCTAATGGGGATCTAAATAAAACAAACATGGAACAGCAGTGTTCTTTTGGAGACTTTATAAAACGAATAAATCCAACTGTGAATGTCTTGGTCCACCCACAGTCTGCGAATCAGAGGCAGAGTAGGGCGGGTCTTCACGACAATGTTGGTTGTCTCTCACCCGGGGCCTGCACTGCTATAATGACTATTTTTAGAAGGCTCATGGGGCAGTGTAATGCATAATTATGTTTATTATATATATCTATGGTGTAGCATATGTTAGCGGGCCTCCGTCATCTTACTACACTCGCGCACACACACACACACACAAAGTGCCAACACTTGGTTTGCACAAGCTGAACTGCTTAACGTGTGGTTTTGTTTTTGCGGTAAACTAAATAAATAAATAACCGAAAATTGGCACCGTTGGATCTCACGTGAATCGATACTCGGTAGTACCGACGTGTTTCGGTAGGTACCTTTAAAAGTACCGAATTCGGTACCCATCCCTATTAGCTACATCAACACTCTAATAAATTACAGGCCAGCAAGACCACTGCGATCATCAGCTGCTGGACTACTAGAGGCTCCCAGAAACAGTAAAAAGAGGATCGGTAATGCAGCCTTTATCAACTATGCCCCAAAACTATGGAACAAACTACCCCAAAACATCAGGGAAGCCAACTCACTAGACATCTTCAAAAGCTTAAAACCTATCTCTTTGCTCAGGCATTTAAATGAAACATCAGGGATATCCTGACACAAATTGTACTTTACCTGCACTATTCTTACCCTACTTTTATACACTTCCTATCAAATGCATGTGTCGGTTCTATGCACATTTTTATCTCAATACCTCCTATGCACTGTAATTAGTTGTAATTCAAAATGTAACTATTTTATCACACTTTTTACTTCTTACTGATGCACTGCTCTGTTGTATGTTAAATACCCTGTTGTATGTCAATTCTATTTTATAATTTTTTGCCTATTTTTAAACTGAATAATTTTAAACTATTTGTATTATTTGTATTACTGAATGAAACTGTAAACAGAAAGGCCTATTGGGATGCTATAGATCATAATTCGAAACACTGTGATTTACCGTACCTTGCTACCTCTATCTTTTTTATGCTTGCTTATGCCTGTATTTTTTACTGTAGTGAAGCACTTAGAACTGCAACTTCTGTATGAAAAGTGCTATACAAATAAAGTTATTATTATTATTATTATTATTATTATTATTATTATTATTATTATTATTATTATTATTATTATTATTATTTATTATTTATTATTATTATTATTATTATTATTATTATTATTATTATTATTATTATTATTATTATTATTATTATTATTATTATTATTATTATTATTATTATTATTATTATTATTATTATTATTATTATTATTATTATTATTATACATAATATGTAAGTTAAATTACACTGCACTTTACTGCTTCTTTTGCACTTCTGGTTCGATGCTAAACTGCATTTTGTTGTCTCAGTACTTGTAGTCTGTGCAAATGACAATAAAGTTGAATCTAATCTAATCTAAATATCAATCATGCCAGAAACTACTCAATTAAGCCAAGAAAGAAGTTTGGTCAACAGTACAAAATATACAAGGCAACCAATTGCATTCCACAAATCTTTTTTTATTATAGGTGTAACTGAGGGGTACAATTCCCTGACTGTATTGAATAAGTATGGTATCATTAAACCACTACTGAGTTATGTACATTACTACTGGCCATACAGTACACATGTATATGAGATGAACACCCCCACAATAACACGGCTTCACAAGAAATACTGTTTAGAAGAATATTTATTAGAAGAGCACGAAGATTATCTTACATTACTTATCAAGATTGAGAGTTGCGCTTGTAAGGCGAAGAATGTGCATGAATAGGTAAAGAGCGTAAGTCCATGAGCATATTACGCAGGGGATAATTAATACCACCCGTAGCATAAGAATTATATATGGTACACTAGTAGGTCAGCTGGAGATACTAAGGGGGTTCCCTCCGGTTGTAAGCCAGCAGGGGAGAGGATTTGTCGGTAGCAAAAGTCTGGGTCAACGAGGAATAAGGAGACTCCAGGTACAGGAGACAGTGCAATAATCCCTTGATCCGTAGAGGAACAACAGCTATTCTCCGGTATGCAGTGCCGTATGGAGGAAAGCTAGCCAGCCTCAGAGTCTTAGAGGCGGGCTCGACGGGGCTCCTCACAGGGTAGATCCCACACAGCAGTGGGTGTAGACGATTCTCCGCTCCAACAGCCACAGGACCAAAGCAAATATAATCCAGCCGAAAAGGGCTCTGTAGTCGTCGGGGTAGGTTATCCATTGTACATATCCACACGGTTCTCGTCTAGGGCTCCTCGGATGACGGCACCAGGTTAGGCCGCCCAGCCTGGATAAGCACACTAGCTCGGTACGATGAAACGTTGGTAATGCTGGTCACTGTAGAACGGTAGCCGCACGATACACTATACATAATAGACTATTACTTAATAATAGAATAGGTCGAACTCGACGATACAGCGTTAAACTCTGACACTTCAGCTATCAATTCGCACGCGGTCTCAAGGCTCTATTTCGGGGCAAAACGGGCCCACTTCACAGCACGTTGTATCGTGGTGTGAGGCTTCAACTTGTTGGGGTAACTCGTTTGAGGGTAACTTGACTTTAGGCTAAGATTACTGCTGTATCCACCTGCGCCGTATTTTTACGTACGGTGAATAATCTAGTACCAGCCTTATTTCTGTCTCGTATTACTGCGCAAAACCGGGCATGTTCAGGCATGTCTTAGCGGTGACTTTGAACTAGACATTGGGGGTATGGCCGTGGCGCCTAGGGGATCGCTTCCAATAGGAGAACGAATATTATGGTCTGTCCTGTACCAGGTAAAGGGATATTCTGTGTATATGTACAAAGAATATACAAGGGATATCAAACGATATACAAATATTATACATGGGATCTCAGGCAATAAATATATATATTCGGTTTAATCTGACCCTTTGTAACAATAGGCCTATAATATGTCCAGGTAGAGGGTAAAGGTCCAGTCTTCCACTCCTGTTGTTGGTAGTGCTAGATTCGGGCCTTGCTGTCACGACTGCGACTCACAAACCTCAGACGGGACATGCTCATGCACAACACACATCTTGTATCTCTTCTCCATCTCTAACATTTCCATTCCACAGCATGCAAGCATCCTGCTTCAAGAGGTGTATGATTGTGTATGTGACAATAAAACTCTATTTGATTTTGATTTGAATATTTGAGAGGGTTTAGAGTTCACCCACCAGTTTCAGAAAATGCTGTGGGAAACTTGGTATTTTAGTATAAATATTTAGCTTGCTTAATCATAACATCTAACTTTTATAGAACGATGTCTTACCATGGTTGGCTGTGCAGCATTTGGATGCACCAATCGGTCCGAGAAAGGGATCCGGATGTATGGCTTCCCAAAAGACACAGACAGGAGAAGAAAATGGTTGACTAGTTCATATAGTTTAACTAGTATACAGCTCAGACAACAACTTAAAGGTCAGGCCAGCTTGACTTAGATATGACATGTCCAAGTAAATCACATCTTGTTCTTTTTCTCATTGTCTTCATACCAATCTTCTGACAGATACGACAAAACCCCTAATCTCATTCTGTTTACCTTTCTTGTCATTATCTGTTATTAATTTGTCATATTTTGATGTCATGTCAAACTATGCATTTATTGTAAGTATGACCAGAGCTCTTTCTCACTTCCTGGTCAGACGCTTTTGTGTGTCTGGTTGTAAACTGTGCATACTCTTTCTATGGCCATAGAAACAGACAATAAACAATGTTCTATTTTTGATACAATTTGACTCATCTGAATTTCTACAGTTTCACTGTTTGGCTCGTTTAAAATATTCCACAACAGGTTCAATGTGTTTTACTGTAATATGTACATGACTACAATGAAATTGTGATTGACAATTATGGGGTAACGTCTGGAATGATTCTGCAGGCACATTTTGAGGGAGAGCAATTGACAGCAAACCGAAAAGGCCAACTGATGCTGTTCCAACCATATTTGTGCATCGCCCCAAAAACATAAACATAACAGCAGCATAAATGTGGATGATCACAGATTAATTGTTCAGACTTTTATGGTTTGTCATCTGAAGGGTTAATGTTAGTTGAGCAACTTATTATTCATTGTAATCAGATGTACTAATAAGAATACGGTCGAAACTACGTGTTGCTCACTTTAACTCTTTGAGCACCGGAGGCTTAGAGCATATTTGTTCCTACCACGCCAATGCTCTAAAAGATAGGAATACGTGGCGGTGTTTGCAGGGCTATATATATATTCTATATTATAGCTATGGATACAATACTATGGCCCATTTGACATCACCTATCTATCGTTCAATATGTGAAAAAGAAAAAAAGAATTCATCAATACCGTGGTGAATATGAGTATAGTTTTAGAGTGATCCTGTCTAATCCCAGAAAACAACGATATGCAGCAAAACGTGAATTAGTACCGGTGTCCATCGTGTCGATAACATAATCCACCACAACAGATGCATCGGAGGCATTTGCCGTTTCTCAGTGCGTTCGGGATACCCGCCCGCCTCGCCCGACAAAGAAAAGTGCGCCCGGAGACATTTGATCGACGCACAGGCCAAGATATAATGTTTCAAAGGGTGCTCAATACTGCCACCTGGGTGGATGCGGCCGGTATTGCACTTTGGCATTCTCAGGATGATTCCCCATGTTAACCCCGAGTCTGTGTGCCTGTAATGAATGGAAATATCGAATAAAAGAAATAACGATGAAAACCCGACTATACTCGGGTCTGGCGCTGAACGGTCGGCGAGATAACCCGACTATCCTTGGGTCTGGCGTCCAAAGAGTTAACACATTGAGCGCCGGCCATTAGCCCCATCCTGTTCTAGCTAGGCCATGCTTTAAAAGATAGGAGTGCGTCACCTTGTTTGTAGAGCTATAACATTATTCTATATTATAGCTATGGATACAATACTATGGTCATTTGACAGTAACTATCTTCTGTCCAAGATGCAAAAAAAATTGATCTTTTCATGAATACGTTCACGCGTTATCCTGTGGTAAATATAAGTATAGTTTCGGAGTGATCCTGGCTAATTCCTGGAGAGCTGAGTTATAGGGTGCAACGTGAATTCTACTAAAAGCATTGCCGTTTCATCGCTGGACACGCTACTATTTCCAAATCAAATGTTTAAAATAGGTATTATGTTTCATCATGAATGCATGAAAGGGGGGGGGGGGTTGTTTCTGATGCTTTGATTGCCAGTAACTGCATTTGTTGTGAACCCCACACACGCTGATCAGCTGGATCGGAATGAAAACATTGTTGGATCAAGCTGAAATTGACATCAGATAGTCCTTACCTGTGGTCGGGGGTAATCCAAAAAGGATATTCCAATTGTTAGATCGCCATCTGGTCCATCTGATGTCCATCTGGTCCACGACATAATCCATCACAATACACGCATTTGATGCGCTTCAATGCGACGGAGTGAACCTCTAGGCTTCCCTGTACTAAAAAACTGTGCCCGGAGCGGTTTAAACTAGGGATGGGCATTTTTAAGAAGAATCCAAATCGATTGATCGCATGCTATACTCGAGTGATCGTGTATTACTCGAAAAGGGGAAAAAAACTCAATTTATTTATTTTTTTTATTAATATATATATTATTTTTTACTTAATTTTGTTCATTCACGTATATGTTTAAGGAAACCAACAAACCGTTATAATCTTACACATACATGTGAAACAAATATGTAAAACAATATATATATATATATTAAAAAGAAAATCATAAAAATTATGAATAATTTAATTAAGATAGATTTTTCTCATTACTCACGCCCATCCCTAGTTTAAACGTAACACACGGTCTGGAACAGGGTTTACTGCACTCTCGATACTGCCAGTATCTGGCCGGTACTGCACCCTCTGTGTCAAAGTATGCCTTTTTAACGGCAACGTACAGGTGACATTGAATAGAATCTAAAAATTGAAAAAAAGAAAAACGGACCAAATAACATATATATATACGTGGTTGGCGTTCAACGGTTGTCGGCCAAACACGTATATAAACGCTGTTGGCGGGGAATGTGTTAACAATAAATCTAATAAACGAAGATAAACTAACGAACACCAATAACTGCAAATAATTTGAGGTAAATGTAACATTAGGCCAACTGACATTGGCTATGGTAACATTAGCTAACTGCATTTAGAATCTAACAAGCTATTAACTTACGATAAACATTAACTAAAGCTGGCTACATAAAATACCACTATTGACTAAATCCATGAGTGGTCTGCTAATGCATTAAAATGTAAAAAAGAAATGCAGTAATTTAATAAACTTATCAGCGAGAGTGCCTAGGAAAGAATGAAAATGAATGGCGTTCAAGGCTGGAACTTTGGAACTATAGGCGGCCCGTGCTTCACTTCCATATTCCACGATAACAATGGAAGCCTATGAGAGTGTCGCAACTTTCTTTTTAGAAGGCTCTGGAAGAGGCTAGGGACAGTTAGAACAGAGCTAGGGGCTGCAACATGGTTTAATCAGAAAACGTAAATAAAGTACTGTCATAATCACGGCGAGAGCCTTCCTCACCCCTCCTCCTTCCACACCATCACGGCGAATGCCTTCCTCACCCCTTCTCCTTCCACACCCTTATATGGGCAACATCCGACCTCAGCATTCCCACGCTGCCGGAGGGAGATCAATCAGTGCGGCTGTGAGGGATTCCCTCATCAACAAACCCCTACATCAGCCCACGGATCCTGCTCTCCCTCGTCGCAGTGTTAACCTAACAACCTAGGTACGACGACGCACACTAGCCTTGCTACTCTGTCCTTGTTGCATACCTTGTCCTAATCCTTGTTCTCCCTGTGCCCAGGACCACCGCTCCCGAGACACCACCCACCTGGACGCTCCTGTGCTACACGAGGAGTACACCTGCTCGCGCCTATTACACATTCCTGTATATCAAATACCTGTCTGCTTGGTGCCTATAATTAAACCAACCTAACACGCTCCATTCTCTCTCCTCCTGTATTCTGCTATTGGGCTCCGCCACTGCTGCCCTAACAAGTACTAATCCACCACAGGGAAAAAGGTACATCATGTACTGTACGTTATGTTATAGCCATAAGTCATATATTTAGGTCTTGACCTGTTAAGCTGTTGGGGGACCCTGCTGTTTTTATCATAAATCGATCAATACAGACTGTATTAATTAATGTTGTGTTTCTTTTTCAAAAGTAAAGAAATACCTTAACCCTATCAAAACAGCAGTCAATGTGTATATTTTCAGCACTACGTTTGTTTACCGATGTTTAACACATTGACTGCCACGCTTCTATCCATCATTGTATGATCACTGCCACCAGTCTAAGCCTATGGAGATGTTCACCTTCTTTGCAGGGCTATAACTTTTTAAATTGTATTGCTAAATTTACATTACTATGGCCCATTCAACATCGATTATCTATCGTTCAGGATGTAGGAACGTTATACTTTTTCATTCAAACATTCATACGAAAATACCGTCTAGAATATAAGTATATTTTTATCGTTTTCTGCAGTAATTCCTAGAACGCTAGTTATAGGCCTAAACGCATAATATAGATTATTGATTGCAGTTTATTCGTGATACACGCTATATAAAAAAATCCAACTGAATACGATCCTAAATGTTATGACTCATCATGCGCGGATGAACGGGGGGGGGTCGTTTATAATTCCGTGATCGTCAGTAAATGCTTTATGTAGTATGGGTTGATTTATTGATCAGATGGTTTGTAAATAAAGAAATGTACAATCGCCTTGAAAATGACATCAGCGTCCTCTTACCGTTCGCCGATGAGACTGGAGGAAAAAGATCCCACTTCTTTGACGTCGATCGACTAGATCCATTTCCGGTTTGTATGGCGCAATAAACGCCCAAATCATATTGATTATTGAGTTATGGCAGCGATCCATATACACGGATGTGTGTCTAGAGTCCCGCAACAATATGTGACTACCGGAAAAAATGAAATATGATCTCAATAATGTCGTACGCCGTGGTTTGGCAAAATTCGCATGACCAGCAAACCCGTCGTACAACGTGATTGGCGGTCAATGTGTTAAGATTTACCGAAAATAAGAATTTTCTAAAAAGAAATGCGAATTCTGTCTCTCTTTTATCATAAAACCGTGAGGAAATGACTAAAACCAGATTGGATCAATAGATGTATGATTTGGCCATAATAAGGTCAAGGTCAATTTTGAATGTATAATTCAAATGGATTATAATTTATTACTGTATCTACAAATCCTTCTGTTTAATCATCTTCCCTTTATTAATTTGCTTAGATTCTTTGTAGACTTGATCTCAAGATGGTGGTGAATGAGCTCAGTGAGTGAGCTCAGAGGTTGCACAATTGTAACATGGTGTTATTCACCAGCAACGATGCAAAAGAAAATCATAATTTATATTATCCTTTGTTTCATCACAATTTACTCAAGCCTAGTAACAGACACAATATTTCTGACACTGGGAATACATACCCCCAGGTCCCTAGATGTTCCAAGAACATGCAAATTGACCTTGTAGAAGTGGAGCAATGTTCCATTTACTTGGGCATGTACCTTTAGGAGACATTTCTGAAAATAGGGCTACAGCTACATCGGATGGCCCGACGACGCGCCGTCACGCACGTCGCAGCAATTTGCCCTCGGCTGCATTTTTGCAGATCAACCAATACATTGTTGGAAAGTTGAATTTGCCGCCTTTCGATCGCCACCCAAATCGTCACCCAAAAACATGCATCTGGCAACAAATAAACAGAAATGTGAGTAAACTAAACTTTTACTTCAGTGTGTTCAAACCTCTGTAACTCTATTTCATTAGCATTCAGAGTGATTCAGAATATTCCATTTCAAAAGAGACCAGAGTCATGCATGTGCTATAAGTATAATAAATTGTAAATTACTTTGGGTATGCAATCGTCAGACGTGTTGTGCGAAACTAGCCACATTTTTGCCCGATGCTTAAGTAGTTAAGTAATATATTTTCGTTTTAATATCAGCAAAAGTCCAAAACAAACACTGCAAATGGGAGTTAAACCCACAATGATTGTGGTTGCAGGTGAGTGCTCTCACCACTAGACTAATCCATCTTGATACTGAAGTTACAAATCGTCTGTGACTTTGTAAACGACAAAGGCAAATTACTAACTCATGGTGTGACTAGGGATGGGTACCGAATTCGGTACTTTTGAGGTACCGAACCGAAGAGTATTGAATCAAGTTTTTTTTTTTTTTACTTTTTTCTTTTCATGTCAACGTTCACACGCACAATATATGCTTACCTAGGATTTGACTTGATTCAACAACAAAGCATTCGGATCAATGACAAGCTGAAAACTGTCGAAATTGTAGTTATTTGAAGTTTGGATTTTTTCTTTTTACGACTGAGTAAATTTTTTTTACGTAAATTACATTTCTTGAGACTAAAGTACCGAAAAAAGGTACCGTTGGGTACCGGTATCGATTCACAGGTACCGGTACCGGTATCGGTTCAAATGTGAAAGGTACCCATCCCTAGGTGTGACGTACATGGGTATGTGGGTTGGTCATTACCATTATTACTGTATTTATGACACCATCTGAACATCAGGTTAGTATATTTAATATGTTATGTTTTGTATGTGATGTGTGTTTGTGTGAACATGAGAGCTAATGCTGTCTCTTTTCTCTTCCTGTCAGGTGCCGCCCATCCCTACACTGAAGAGTGCTGATTGCCTAATGAATGACAGCTGATGGCAATCACCTCAAGACGGAAGGGTAGACAAATACCTGACAGCACACACGTCTGGGCGCCTCATTCTGTCAATTGCCAGTGACCAGAGTGGAGTGAGGTTGCCATTGTTTTCCACTGTTGTGTGGGATTATTATTGTGCTTGTGATTGTGCTTGGGATTGTGAGTATTCTCTTGTTGGCTTTAGGCCTAGTTCCACTGAGTGCGGACTTGTACCTTTAAGTATATATATGTAGATATTGTTGGCCTTTTTAGATTCATCCTACACTGTGAGCTATATGGTTAGAGTGGTGATTCATCCTACACTCTAAACTTTGGGGTTAAAGTGGTGTTCATCCTACACTGTGAGCTACATGGTTAGAGTGGTGTTTCTTTGTATAACCAGGTAAGCTTGATTGTGTCTTATGGCACTTATGGTTATTTGTAAATAGCCCTAATTATCTTATTGCTGGGTGGTTCCCAGATTGCCAACCACGTGGCATGTGGTTGTGTGTTTAGTGTTTCACTTGTATTATCCTTACCTTGTGTGTTCTCCCATTACCCTTCTCCCTGTTTGTTAATTGTTTGTGGGTTGTTTTTTCCTTTTGTTACCATAATAAAGCAGTGGAGGTTTCAATCCCTACCCTGCCTAATAAATATAATTTACTATTTTTGGAACAACGCCTTGTGTTTATTACCTACCTGCCCGGGACTGTTTTGCATTTACTGAGAGAGGCTATTTTTTTGTTCATGTGCAGCCGGCTCCAGTTACTATTTTGTGTGGTCAACAGACCTTTGTACATGACATGGGGGCTCGTTAGTTTGCATAGTATAGTTTGTATAGTTCCTTGTTGTTATCTGACATGTGGACTTGTCGATTGGAGCGTGTCAGGTAGGTTGCGTTTTTTTCATTTGGTAAGTTATATTATTGTATTTCTGTGCTGCACACTTGACTGTTGTAAACCATTGTTGTAAGTTATGCTCTTAACCATTCTATTTTTTTCCACATAGGTAAAGGGTGGATCACCTGCTTGGTTAGGGGGAGGGGGGCACGCGTCGTCTATTCCGGTGGAGTGCGCAATGAAATCGGTAAGCGACTGAAGATATGTGTAGTCCTCATTCCGCTAGGGAAGTAGTTTAGACGGGGTAGTTAGTGTTACCCAGTGTGATCCTAGTTAGATGGTTAGAGCCGACATTTATTGTTTTCATGAATGTTAGATGTGGATATTAAATCGAATTGGTCAGGTTGTCATACTGCATAATGTGGCTGTTGAGTGTTGCACAGGGACATTATTGAGTACTATAGGTGAGTGGCTATTTTGTCGGGCTTATTGAAGTCTGATTTGTTGTAGTATTGTGGGTAGTATTGTGTGTTGCTACGGCAGTATACTTTCTTTCATAAACTGTATTCAGAGTGCAGAGTGCAGAGTGCAGAGTATAGATTTTTCATGAGTAGAGCTATGGAGGTTTGTGATCAGGATGTTGGTGTGTCGGATCCTGAGAGTTTTGACTCTGCACTAGGTTCAGACCATGGTTCTACTACTTCTGCTGGTGAGTTGAGCGCACTGAGCGCTGAGCTGTGTTTAGCCTGTCTAGAGGAGAGGGCGGCTTTGCGCAGGGAGGATAGAGAAGAGAGAAAGGAGGAGAGAGACTGGGAAGAGAGGAAGGAGGTGAGAGACAAGGAGGAGAGAGACAGAGAGAGAGACAGGCTGGAGAGAAAGGAGGAGAGAGACAGGCTGGAGAGAAAGGAGGTGGCTGATAGGGAATTTCAATTGGCGATGAGGAAACTGGAGTTGGAGTGTGGTGACGCTAAACGTAGCACCATTTCCTCTCCAGTACTTTCCGACCCCCAGGCACCCTTTGATATTAGCCAGCATATGTCCTTGGTTCCCCCCTTTCAGGAGTCTGAGGTGGAATCATATTTCTCTGCTTTTGAGCATATAGCATGGGCTTTGCATTGGCCAAAGGACCAGTGGGCGACTTTATTGAAATGCAGACTCACTGGTAGGGCTCAGGTGGCGTGCGGGTCATTATCGAATGAAGACAGCGTGGTATATGAGAAAGTGAAAAGTGCTTTCTTGCGTGTGTACGAACAGGTACCAGAAGCATACAGGCAGCATTTTCGCAACCGCCGTAAGTCTCCTTCCCAAACCCATGTTGATTTCTCCCAGGAGGAGAGACTTAATTTTGATCGGTGGTGTTCTGCGTGTGAGGTAAAAGACTTTGCATCATTGAGTGAATTGGTACTTGTGGAGCAGTTCAAAGCCACCCTGCCAGTCCAAGCTGTGCTCTATTTACATGGGCAGGGGGTGTCAACACTCCGACAGGCGGCGATTTCGGCAGATGAGTTTGAATGGTCACACAAACGTGTTTCTGTCCGTCCTAATGTATGTGGTGGAGGTGGCTCGTTCACTCCTCGTGAGTCAGCATTCCAGCCACGCTCACCGCCATCTAAGAGACCGGTGGTGTGTAATTATTGTAGAAAGATGGGCCATATGGTAAAAAGTTGTCATACGCTGAGGAAGCGACAGGAGAGAAAAGGGTCAGTCCAGGAACCAAAAGGAGTGGAGGTTGAAAACGCTCCATTGACTGACTTGTGTTGTGATGAATTGATTAATAATTACCCCAATGTTTTTTCTACTCGTGTTGTCACCAAGGCACAGGAGAGGAAGCGAACTTGAGCTTTGATGTTGAGTGACTCTGTCTGTGGCGAGGCTCTCGCTGAGGTCAGGGGGGGGGCCGTCTATTGGAGAGATGGAAAAGGTTGCTGTAAGTAGCGTTCAGGGGAAGCTGGTAATTCCCAAGTTTGCTAACGTACCATTGCCGCTGAGACGTCAAGCATTGATCACTGCTCAGCACAATGATTCCTCCCTATCAAGCTGTTTTTCGGCAGCGGCCAGTGCTACTGCTAGTTGGAAACAGACCTTTGTGTGAGGAGGGGGAATTAGTGTTCCGGCCATTACCAAAGTTCTAATTTGAGTGACACCATTTTGGGTCCTGTTGATGTTATTTTTACTGACACCATTTTGGATCCTGATCATGTTATTTTTGTGACGCCATTTTGAAAGGAGATGGGCGCTGTGATGGTGCCAGGGACGTGTGCTGATTTTTGTTTCCCTGTTGCTGTCCTGTTAATCGCAATGAGATGATTTTTTTTGTTCTTTATTTGTTTTCCCAGGAAGTTTCCAGTTTGTTGTCTCCTGTTGACAGGTCGGTATCGGTGGAGCGGCCTGTCAAAGTAGAGGTTGTTGTTGTTTCTGTTCTCCCTGGTATGTGGTACTAATCGGATGTTGGGTAATAAGTAATAATGTTTTGCTAACCCTACAGGTTCGCTCTTATGGGGGGAGGTGTGACGTACGTGGGTTGGTCATTACCATTATTACTGTATTTATGACACCATCTGAACATCAGGTTAGTATATTTAATGTGTTATGTTTTGTATGTGATGTGTGTGTGTGTGTGAACATGAGAGCTAATGCTGTCTCTTTTCTCTTCCTGTCAGGTGCCGTCCCTACACTGAAGAGTGCTGATTGCCTAATGAATGACAGCTGATGGCAATCACCTCGAGAGGGACGGGTGGACAAATACCTGACAGCACACACACGTCTGGGCGCCTCATTCTGTCAATTGCCAGTGACCAGAGTGGAGTGAGGTTGCCATTGTTTTCCACTGTTGTGTGGGATTATTATTGTGCTTGTGATTGTGCTTGGGATTGTGAGTATTCTCTTGTTGGCTTTAGGCCTAGTTCCACTGAGTGCGGACTTGTACCTTTAAAGGGGAACTCCAACATTTTGGGAAATTAGCTTATTTAACATCTTCCCTGCAGTTAGACAAGAAGATACATACCTTTTTTGTCTCTGTGCGTGCATTTTAGCATTGGGAATAGACGCTCCGTTAGCATAGCTTAGCTTCATCACTGGAAGTGAGGCAGGACAGTGCCTTACAGTGTATTGCAAGGTCTGACATTGACCAAATTTGATATGCATGACCTTGGTGGGCTCTAGGTCAACTCCTGAAAAGGGGGTCAATGTCAGACCTTGCAATCAAAAGTTAGGGGGCGCACTGAAATTATGGCAAGGGTTATTAGCCCCATAACTTTTGATTGCAAAGTCTGACATTGACCCCCTTTTCAGGAGTTGACCTAGAGCCCACCAAGGTCATGCATATCAAGTTTGGTCAATGTCAGACCTTGCAATACACTGTAAGGCACTGTAAGGCTACTGTCCTGCCTCACTTCCAGTGATGAAGCTAAGCTATGCTAATGGAGCGTCTATTCCCAAAGCTAAAATGCACGCACAGAGACAAAAAAGGTATGTATCTTCTTGTCTAACTCCAGGGAAGATGTTAAATAAGCTAATTTCCCAAAATGTTGGAGTTCCCCTTTAAGTATATATATGTAGATATTGTTGGCCTTTTTAGATTCATCCTACACTGTGAGCTATATGGTTAGAGTGGTGATTCATCCTACACTCTAAACATTGGGGTTAAAGTGGTGTTCATCCTACACTGTGAGCTACATGGTTAGAGTGGTGTTTCTTTGTATAACCAGGTAAGCTCGATTGTGTCTTATGGCACTTATGGTTATTTGTAAATAGCCCTAATTATCTTATTGCTGGGTGGTTCCCAGATTGCCAACCACATGGCATGTGGTTGTGTGTTTAGTGTTTCACTTGTATTATCCTTACCTTGTGTGTTCTCCCATTACCCTTCTCCCTGTTTGTTAATTGTTTGTGGGTTGTTTTTTCCCTTTGTTACCATAATAAAGCAGTGGAGGTTTCAATCCCTACCCTGCCTAATAAATATAATTTACTATTTTTGGAACAACGCCTTGTGTTTATTACCTACCTGCCCGGGACTGTTTTGCATTTACTGAGAGATGCTGTTTTTTGTGCAGCCGGCTCCAGTTACTATTTTGTGTGGTCAACAGACCTTTGTACATGACACACGGCAAGAAAGTAGACGCTTGGATACGGGTTGGAATTCAATGGTTTTCAGGGTCTCAAGTTGATTTATTTCAGCAGAGCAGCAGCGGCAGAATTATATCAGGTTCACAGGATATCAAAATCTGAATGAATGAATGAAAAACTTTATTTAACAGATTGCAGAATGGGTACAATACAGTACGGCTCAATACACACAATTGTTAAGCGGATGCAGACCAGAGAAAGACGTTGTCTTGTTTACATCAGGGTCCCCCATTTTCAATTCATAGTGACATTTATGACATACACAACATACATGACATCATGACATTTATGGCATAGGGACATACATGACATACAGGTATATAGTACTGTTACATTTGTGACATATATGATATGCAAATATACAGTACTGTTACCCATAGATCCGGACAGAGAGTATATACATATGATGGGGAGGAGACTGTACATTAGGAGGGGGTGGGTGGGTGGGAGAGAAATATACATACGGTGGGGAGAGAATATATACATACAGTGGGGAGGAGACTGTACATTAGGAGGGGGTGGGTGGGTGTGAGAGAAATATACATACGGTGGGGAGAGAATATATACATACGGTGGGGAGCAGAGGCGGATTTAGGATTGTAGGAGATCAGGGGCTTAGCCCAGATAGGTGCCAGCGTGAGCGGGCCCGGATTTTTTCTACTTCGACACCACAATTTTTTACTTATACCACCACCTTGAAAGTGTTAATATGCGTCTTTCTTTATGGTTTGATTATCACTGATACAAAGTAAAATAGTGCAGTGCAATAAAATAGTTAGTAAAATAGAATAGAATAATGCAATAGTGCATTGCAATAAAATAGTTATCATCGTATTTTTTCGGGAGGCCGGTAAGGAGTGCATTACAGTAGTCGAGTCGGCTTGAGATAAAGGCATGGATCTGGTTTTCAGCGTCCTTTTGATTTATAAATGGCCGTACTTTAGCTATGTTTCTAAGGTGGAAGAATTATGTTTTTGTCAACTTGTTGATTGTGATTTAAAGCTTAGGTCTGAGTCTACCATAACACCAAGACTTAACTCACTCAAATACAGTTAGCAGCTGGATAGACCACAGATGGAAATTAGCTTCTGCTAAATCTGGTGCAAACATATTTTCATGTAACAATGATGAATTGTCCAAAAAAGAAAAGAAAAAAATTATACTTTTCTTTTCTTTTTTTTTTTAAAATAGATTCGGGGCTTTTCAGAAAACATTCTGG
Organism: Notolepis coatsorum; assembly: GCF_963971535.1. Lineage (NCBI taxonomy): Eukaryota > Metazoa > Chordata > Actinopteri > Aulopiformes > Paralepididae > Notolepis > Notolepis coatsorum. Next base: position 134,706,728 of record NC_140167.1, on the reverse strand, counting down.
GCTTGAGCCCAAGTAGCCACACCCTAGCCCCGCCCCTGGTGGGGAGGAGACTGTCTATTAGGAGGGGGTGGGGGGGTTTGGACATTTACAGTGGCCAGTTTCGAATTGCAGCCTCCCGTAGGTGCTCTTTTAGAGCGGTTTTGAATGTGGGTAGGGATTCACATTCGTTTACAGCTTTGGGTAGGGCGTTCCACATTGATGTGGCATAATTGCGAAACGTGTTTAGTCCCTTGTTTGAGCCGAATCTGGGTTTAACATGATTAGTTGAGCTTCCTCTGGTGTTGTGGTCGTGGTATTCACTGACCTTTGGGAAGTATTTTGACATGTACATGGGTATCTTACCCAGATAGCAAAAAATGAGTGAATCAACGTTGAAATAGGGTTCAGCAGAAATATTGAATCTATGTTGAAGCCTGACATCTAAATTATATACATCGTTGTCTATGACCCTAACGTTGAATCAACGTTAGGTGTCAACCATAGCTGATACTATATCAATGTTGATTCAACCATCATCTAAATGGTAATATACATGCACATTTTAGTTGATTTTATATTGAATCAATGTTAGACATCAATGTTTATTCAACCATAATCTAAATGGTACTCTACTTGTACATTTGTAACTTGTACATCTACTTGTAACTTGTAAAGTTAAGGAATCAATACTGATTAATGTACATTTTACATTAAAATATTGCTGCTGATATGTATACATCATAACATTACATGTTTTTTTCCTGCTGTTAAACACACTATTGTTAAATAAATAATAATAAAATTCTTATATGACCATATTTCCAAAAATGTGTGAACAAAAATGACAACATGGCTTTTAAAATGAAAATTTATTTTTTTCTAGGGTATCAGAACTTCCAGTGACTAAAACGTTTTACAAAAAACAAATAACAGACCTTATAACAGGCTTTCATTAACAATATAGCCACTGCCAGAATAGTGACACACATATTGTGTGTGGTGAGCACACGCATTCATGCACAACGAAGACAAGATTGCAATCATTTTAACGTTAGGTTATGACTATAACCAAGTTCTGTTAATTAGGGGTGACGCTTGGCATCACTACTGCACTATCTCGCGTACGTGCACGCGTACTGAATAAACCACAAATGTACCTCTAATACCAGTATTAGTCTGACCACACCCCTCATCAGCTTACCTTCATAAGCAGGTGTGTGGTCACCTGCTCTCCTCCTTCCCAAGCTTTCACCACAAGGTGAGGTCAAGGGCTGCAGCGGCCGTCTGATGCCAAGCGTCACCCCTAATTAACAGAACTTGGTTATAGTCATAACCTAACGTTCTGTTTCATTAGGGGCTCTGCTTGGCATCACTACTGCACAAAGGGAGGCCAAGCGGAGCCGCTGGCTGACAAATACACCCCGCTGACAGCCCCCCAAAACCATCAGAACAGGGAGGGCCGAGCCCCCCCGACCCCCCCTAATGGAGGGTATCCCCCCTATTAGAGGCTTCACGGGAAGGCGACGGACCCGACCGTGCGAGGAGGCACTCAAGCAACTTAACGCACAGGGTGAGCAGACCGTGGCTTGACCCCACGACTACACACACGCACAACCCGCATGCCACCCGGGAACGAACGGAGGAACAACCTCGTTACTGCCCCCAGAATCACGGGGTCAAGGGCAAACCCAACCCCGTGGCAAGGCCGTAGCAGCGGAGCGCGAAGGAAGACCCAGACCCACCAAAAGGACTGGACTCCCTGGAATGGGGGCCCGGAGAAGTCCATGATGCCAGCATCAAGACCCCACCAGGTGGGCACGTAGTGCCCCGCCCCCCACATCACCAGCGTATTCGGACAAAGGCCCCCCAGTTACTGCACCTGGTAATCCCAGGCGGTATCCCAAGTACTAACCAGGCCAGAACCTGCTTAGCTTCCGAGATCGGACGAGATCGGGCGTGTTCAGGTCGGTATGGCCGTAAACCGAGCGGGCCCCGTCCCCCCAACAGTACACCGCCTGGCACACTAACCCTGCAGAACAGACAGTCAGCATGGCCGTAAGCACACAAAAAAGGTTAACCAACGGAAGCAGGCAGCGCACCGGGGAAAAACCAGGCAACAGGCTGTTAACCCTAGCCTGGAGACTGCGGACGAGACAGGCGCCAGAGGGGACAGCTGAACACAGCCGCCCCGGCGGAAGGAGCGTAAGCTGGCGGTGTTGCATGACCAAGCCTCCATTTAAAAACCCCCACCCAGAGGGGTCGAAGCAGAGAAGGCTGACACGATTGGCAGACGTCATGAACGTGCAGGGGCACCCTCAAACGGTGAACCCGGGAGTTGACACTGCTCCAACACACCAGGGAATCAACCACCTCGGTGTTACCCAATGCGGTGGTTGTTCCTATAACCCCTCAAGAAAAAACTCCAAAACACACCTGCGGGTATACACCGGCTATACCGCAGTACAAGTGTTTCAGTTTCCAAAAAGGGTTAACCCAGGCCTACGGGTCGCAAACATCACTTCGGACCGGGCCTGGCGGTACGGGAAGCACAGGGTCACCAGAGGAGGTCAAAAAACCACCCCCACAGGCCCCTCTTCGCCATGCGTGAGAGAGGAGCGAAAAATAATGGAGAACCAGCCCCTAAGCACACCGTACCTGGTATTCCCCGGCGGTCTCCCAACCAAGTACTAACCAGGACCAACCTGTGTAGCGGCCGAGATCCGACGAGATCGAGCGCGTACAGAATGGCATGGCTGTAAGCCATGACGACAGTGCTGAGTAAAAACATACCCAACCAGGGTCTCCATAGCGCTTAACCCTGTGACACCCAGACCGACCTGGCATTTTTCCCCCTGAAAAAAGCCCAAGTCCCTCAGGGTACCAGAACAGCAGATCTGCATCCCCGGCGGACAACGGGTCCAACTGATCTGGACCAGCGTGACCAGAACCAGTCCCGTGCCCTAACCACGCCGACATGCCTACTCCAGGAGAAGGGCAGATATGCGTGTTGATCTTAACATGAAAAGAAGGCGCCACCCAGACGTTCGGACGAACCGCGCCTGGTGGCCCACCCCAAGGGCGTGAGACCCCACTACATATGTTCAGATCCATCCCGTCATCATCCCCCAGACATGAACGAGAATCCGTCGACAACCCACCCAGGTCATGGGATGTGGTCGTCGGAAGAGGAAAAACCCCCATCTCAGTTGCTTTATAAAAACGCTGTTTCAACCACAAGCAACCAAGGCGTGCCAGTCAATCGCCTGTTTACAGCGAGCTAGCACTATACGTGCGTCGGGACACACCCCCATCAATGAACAGGCTATTTAGACCTGTCATTGAATCCCCAAGGCGCCCAGGGGAACGACAAGAGGGGTGTGACACTCCCTAACTCCAACACTTCTGGAATAGAAAGAAGGAAGCATCAACAGTATGTATCCCAGTCTACACAGCCGGGGTAAAAAATGTTCACATTTTTACATCCCACCACCCTCCCATAGGAAAGAGACGGGGATCCCCAGAGAGACTTCCCACGCGAGCTGTACAGATTGAAAAGAATATATTGCACCTTGAGCCATGTAAAAAACTGGTTTTAGGGCCTCCGGGGAAGAGGCACTGAACCCATACACACTCAATAAACGAATTGAATCGAATATACATACAATAGAAAAGGACCCTTCTAGAGGGTCCACTCACTTTGACAATCTGAGGAGGAAGGCTCTGTACTCTGATGGAGGCTTCCTCACATGGAAGAAGGAGTCCGAACTCACAGAAGGCCTGAATAGGCGCTTGGTGAGGAGGAGCCCTGACCACCCCCCCTGAAAACAGATCCATCACATGGACCTGAACAGCACACGGAAGTCCTACCAACAGAGACGCGCACGGTGACGTACTCTATGGCGGGGGAATTCCTGCGGTGCACACGCCCAATATACCAGGCCGTGGGACCAGGAACTCCCTCCCCCCCCCCCCCCCCCCCCCCGTAACGTGCCGAACCGCCATGTGACGGGAACCTTGAAGGACAGGGGGTGTACCCCTGACCGACAGAACAATGGGGAGAGGAAAGGTTACCAGTTCACCCCTTTACGACCCCACACCCATGATACGACGTAACGACAAAAAGAGAATATGACACAGTCATAGTCAGCTCTATGAAGCGTTTCACAGCTCCACACAGCGCATGAGCTAACCTGCTATCTGATTTTTACTAAGGAAAAACACAGAATAGAGAGGGCTCTAAGAACCCCGGTCCAACATACACATGTGCTTCCGTGGCCAGTACAACCCAGTTGTAGGTCACATGACACACACAACCCATCATCACCTACAAAAAATGGCAAAAACACTCAACAGAGGAACGCCGTTTTTTTCACAATGAGAGAATACATCATTCTTGATTAGTATCGACCACAGGCCTTGCTAAGCACACATGACAGCAACCAAACCAATTTCCCTTTAGGAAATAAGTTTCTCCAGCAGATTTAGCACAACCTCAGCAATCAAGCTAAGAGTTACATCGTATCCCTACCACACAAAAGACACAATTAATGCACAACATGTCTGATAGGAGGTGATAAAGTCCCCAGGGAACCGGGGGGAAAAACACAATCCTCCTATTTTACCCTCAATACGGCCAGTTAAAACAGGAAAACCTGTTAATGTGTGAACACACTGTTCATTGTCATTACAGTCTGAGAAAGAACATTCTTTTACTCACTTGTCACCAAGCATAGCTTCATAGGTTAGTTACCTTAGTTGTGAGTACACGGCCGTGTTACTCACACAACAACCAGATCATTACATCCCGTTTGCACGGAGAAGCTAACTGCCAGTGACAAAAACAGCTCACACATAACCCGCAACGTATCCTAAATGCATTGTAGCAACACACGTTTTGGGAAAAACACCGTTATTCACAATACATTTAGCAAAGTAAAACCAGAAGACGTGTTATGAGGTCTGGTCAACCCCGTTCCTACCCGGAACGCAGATCAGCGAAGTGCAGTCACAAGACACCGTAGAACACAGCCGTCCTGTGTTGTTCGATCCGGGCAGCGTCGCCGCTCCAACCAGTCGCTACAGTCCTCTTTGTTGACGCAATCCCCGTCCAGGCTCAGGGCAGGGTCGACGAACATCCCCTGTCAAGGATGACGTCGTGGTCAAGAGTGTAAAACATGTTAAAATCAAAGCACGTTCAACAGAATAGCATCAAGCTAACGGCTGCTCCAACCGTTCGGGTGCTATTGCTTCTGCTCGCGAGACGCCGATCTAACGACGCACGCGATCAGAAGCGAGCTCACGGCGGCGCGCGAGAAGCTAAGCTACCCCGCGCCAGGCCATGGCCATAGCAGCAAGCTAACGTTACCTAGCGACCACGACATGCTAGCCCCGCAGCTAACAGCTGACTGGCTAATAGTAGGCCTTAAGCAGGCCATGCAGCGATCCAGCAGGCTAACGCAGCAGTTAACAGCTGACCGGCTAACCGTAAGCTATGAACATGTAAACAATGACATAACACTCACCCAGACAGGCCGCCGTTCTGAACCTCTCCTCACTTTTTAAGAGAAAAGAGAAAACAAGATGTCAACACCGCTTCACAACGGTGACATTACCACATCCGACGGAATCAGCACAGTACCAACTGGCCTGTGTAGCTGACTTTGAACATGAATCTGCCGCTATCGCACATTACATGCACATATCCCCTCGTGAAGGAATACTCTCATTTGGATATGAAAGATGGGGCCTTAACACGGTGACAGAGAGAATCCACTCGTCCAGAACACACAGGGATCACCAGTGTCAATGGTCGCGGCCCACTAGTTAAAACTATAATGGTCTCCAGACCAAGGCCTTCTGTCGCCTAGGTGGCTGAACAAAGGACCCTAGTCTGGGGCCGGTTTCCATAAACTTTGTCAAGTAGCCCCCATAGCACTAACAGACAAGTGGAGCCCGCCAGCAAACACTACTCACCCAACCTGGAACGCACCGCTTCTCACAACAGCGGCATGTCCGACAGTTCAGCTGTGGCCTGACAGGTTTCACCCCAACAAACACAGCAAGGAACTGCAGTTGAGAAGCATGCAGCGGCGTGCTCCCAATACGAAAACCGGTGGAGGGTTTTTAGAATGATCATCATCTTCCAGACACTCCAGTACGAAGACAATATCGCTGTATTTTCTCGAAAATAGTGAGAGAGAAAATAAAGATATGATGTCAACGTATCCTTGTTTCCCAAAGCTGCTCCTAAACCTTTCTTCCATCATGGTGTCAAGTGTGGGGATCTACCGAGGCACTTCTTCCTTGTGGTGAAAGCGAGAAGGAGGAGAGCAGGTGACCACACACCTGCTTATGAAGGTAAGCTGATGAGGGGTGTGGTCAGACTAATACTGGTATTAGAGGTACATTTGTGGTTTATTCAGTACGCGTGCACGTACGCGAGATAGTGCAGTAGTGATGCCAAGCAGAGCCCCTAATGAAACAGAACTATAAATTTATGAGCTCAAAGTATGAGCTCACTACTGACTGAAATGTCCAACAAAAAGCATCAATTGTCAAATAATATTGATCACATTAACTAGACTAGATGTTTGAGGAAATTAGAAAGGGAACAACAACTTAACCCTTGTGTCTGATCAGATTCGTATTTGTTTGATAACTTTGCAGTGATGAGCCAACATAATATGTGGCATAATCTTTTAATTATCTTGTATTTTTTTTTTTACTCTTCATAAATTGTTTATTCCACTTCAGCCCGATCATAACCACCACATATTCTTTTTTTTGTCATATTTAACAACTCTTTTCAGAAAAGTGGGAGTATTTCATTACAAAAATAATATAAAAAATGGTTATGATCAGGGCTGAAGTTGAATAAAATATTTATGGAAAAGAAAGTGGGAAATTATTTCAACATAATCTTTTTATGGAGTTTTTCAATTTAGTCCCCTAATAAGAGTATAATACTTTAGTTTTCAGACACAAGGGTTAAATATAAACAATGGCATAGGATTTGAATTTAAACACAGTGGAGCTTAGATGATCTACAGTTGTCCACGACTTATCCTCCAAGGCATCTGCTATATAATAATCTTCAGATTTACTTAAGTGTTATTAGTAGGTTACAGCAGTAAGCATTAGTTTGCTCAGTCAATTATGGCCAATTCGTTTTATATTGTTTAATACAGTTAAATAAATAGATAAATGAAAAGCTATTTTTTTTGATTACCCCCCCCCCCCCCACTGTACCAAAAATAATACCGAACCGTGTCTTCAAAACCGAGGTACGTACCGAACCGTGGATTTTGTGTACCGTTACACCCCTAATGTTTCTATAACTCTCTCCCATATAACTCTCTCCCATACCCTTAACACCAACCGCTGAAGTGCCCTTGAGCAAGGCACTAAACCCCCAACTGCTCCAGTGGAGTTGCTCAGTGGCCAACAGTGTCAGACTGTGGTTGTACTGGGGCCTAACAAAATTAATAGTTGGTTTCAGGTTGGTTGTCAGTTTGGCCATGGGTAGGTAGGGAATTTATTTTATTTTATTTTTTTATTTTATTCTTTCCCACGGCGACTATGGATAGGGAATTTCTTTATTTAATTAAAATGTTCACAACAACATGGATGCATGTACTCTGTCAGCATGTTTAATATCCATAATACTAAATGTTTGACTAAGATTTCTATGAAACTAAAAAAAAAAAAAAAAAAAAAAAACGTTTTTTTTTTTTTTTTTAATAATTTTTTCTAAAAACTCATAAAATATATTGGGTCGCACCTAAATCGGCAGGGTCGGTCGGCAAACTGAAACCAACTATTAATTTTGTTAGGCCCGGGCAGCTCCCAGGTGTGAATGGAACTCTGTGAATGTGAAGCAGGGCGTAGCTGAAAAAGAGCATCTGTGCTCAGCGAACCTACCCTGGGTAAATAAATAAAAAAATATCAGCAGCAGCTGATAGACACAAAAATAAAAAAGGGAGGAAGAGAGGTGGGTGAGATGATGTACGATGATAAGAGCACCCGGCCCTCACTTCACACGAGTGCGATTTTTTTTAATCACTCAATTACTCACTCAATTACTCACTCTGTAGGTCTACAGTAACAAGCTACAGTCAGCATCCAGTTAGACTGGACAGGAAAGATTCCAACATAACACTTTTTTTTTAAGTTTTTGCAACAGCATAATTATATTCTGAATCACCAGCATCACCAGCATCACCACCTCACTACCTAAACTTAACCTATGAAGTAGTTTGCAGGGGAGGAAGCTCACCAAACATGCAGGCTTGTAGTGTGGTGTGCTTGAATGGCTTCTTGCTTTCTGAACAACGCTTGTCTTTCTTTCCAGCCCAGTTGAACCCACTGGCCAGGGCATTGGTCATAGCAGTTTTCAACATCAGACTGATCAGGTTCTCTGAATTGGTGCCTCCTACCAAAGCCAGGCGAGAAATCTAAATCAGAGAGAAGAAAATGAAGGCCCTGCGTTAGAAACAGCATAACGTTTATTTTATGAACACAGAGCAACCAACTTGTTTATACACACACTTTATGCATGCACTGATATTCCAGCCCATGTCAGTCATTAGGTTTAACCACATTAACCCTCCTGTCCATATGTAAACGGTATATTTGAACAATTTCAAAACGTTTCATAAATAGCAGATATACAAGCTCTAACACGTTTTGAACTAGAAAGTGCTAAACACATTTTTCCCCTGAACAAGACCACACTGAAACGATCTACATTTGATAAATGAATGCAGTTCAATAAATTACCATCTTTTGACGGACTGATTGCTCCATCAGTAATGATTCTGCCTCATTGAAGTCTTGTTCACTGGCGATTGGCAGCTGGAAGGGGAGCATAGTGGTTGTGGTGGCCACGCCGTGTCCCCTGGTCCCACCAGATATGTTGCCCTCAGCCAACTCGGTCTTGATGAACTGCACATCTCTCGATAGATCCTTCACCATGACAAGTAATTCAGCCAGCATTGAATTATTCTTCTGGATGGTAAGGTCTTCAGAAGAAGAGTTAAAATCATTAAGTGAGAAATAAAAATAAGCAGCAAATCACACGAGGAATTACACCATGTCCAATAGACTTGCCTTTCAGAAGCTGCCCGTCATCGCCGGCCATCTGTCTATGCTGTGAAACACCAGATTGCCCTGAGCTGTGTCCTGACATCGCTGTAGAAACAAAATCATAGTTATATATTTCACTAGTTTGACTGCATTGGATCAAACTGGTGGTAGTTCCCTCTAAAATGGCATACCATTTTGTGCATGTTGTGAGAGACCAGGGGGACTGTAGTATTGCCCCGAGCTGCATCCCGACATCCCTGTAGAAACAAATCATTATATTTAAAAATACAAAATCTGACTTGTCAGTCAAATTAACATACATGTCATAATCACTAACACCGGTTCCTGACAGGCAGCAAGCGAGCGAACTGGAGACGAAATCGCACACGACACTGTCCTGATATGACGCAGCGCGTGTCCGAGTGTGTGTTACCTGGATTCTCGACCAATAAAAAGTGTTTAGGGGCGGGACTCGGCCGCGTAATCGCTCAACTAGAGACACAGCGAGCGAATATTTGAGGGGTGAACGACATCGCTGCTCAGTTCACTGTCGCTCGCGGCAGGTCAGGATAGTCTGATTGAAACGAATACATTTTAATCACTTTTTCTCGCTCGCTCGCGTCGCTCTATGTCAGGAAGGGGTGTAAGGAGTTGTATCCCCGTCTCTCAAAACACTGTTACTGAAAGAGTCCAGTATCATACCACTACTTGCACTTTGTCGATCTTGCAGCTGCTGGACATGTGAGGCCTGCTGCTGCTGGTGATACTGAACAATATCAAATCCTGGCATCTCGGCTGAAACACAGTAGGAAATACACAAAGTTATTAGCAAATGATGCTATTGTAATCCCCCATGTGAGAAAATGTTTGATTTCCATTCAGCTGATTTCACGTGCACTGCCAAATACTACTTTAATAAAAATATCAAAGACAATGCGAGACAATACAGATATTTTAAACATGCCAGAATATTATGTTATGAGATTGCTTGATAACTCACCATTATGTTGAGTTAGCGATTGCCGGTAGTTGCTAGTAACCAGATCTACAAAGGGGAAATGTAAAATAAGTTGCGACTCAAACATGGTGGAAATTGTGCTCAATATAAAAGAATTATGTACAACTACACATTTGTATTGTGACATTGCTTGCAAGTTGTGAAGGCTTTGAATTTGTGTAGTGGGCTGGCATGCACATTGTAAACATGTATTCTGTTGCATGCATGATGCCAGCAACCTGCCAGCCATCTCCTCACAAGAACACAGATATGGGTTCACTTACTGTTATTTGGATCAGGAGTCTGCAACAAATCTAAATAGCTGTAGATCATGCCACCATCCAAAGAATCTAAAAAAGGTAAGCCAGGGTGAGAATTGAAGATGCTACAAATCATGTTTAAACAGTCATCTAGTTGGCATTTTAACATGCATAGCAACATACCATTCATTGTAGGGTCTTGGCCAACAACTGGAGGGTTGACGGATCTTAGCGCCTTACGAGACCGGCTCGATTTTGGAGTCTGTCCTACAACATATTTTAGTTGGCATGTTATTCACAATGTATATATTTTGGGCCAACTATAGAATAACTGCAAGAAATGCAGAAGTCCAATCAAATTAAAATGCTCAATTTGTCGGTACATGGTCAGACTAATTTGTTTAACTGTTTATTATTATTATTATTAACTGTAGCCATTTCCAAAGTGCCTATATAAAATAAATGCATTGCATCAATACCTGGGAAACCCACATCAGGTGCTTTGGCAAAACGTTTTCTTTTGGCGTCGCCACTCGAGTCAGAGTCCGAGTGCACATACTGCTGATTTGGCCTAAAAAAAAGTATATATATACACACATATAAATAAATGTAGTTATGATACTACGTTTATTAGTCAAGGCTAAAGTCTGAATACATAGGCCCTCAGGCCACTGTGTGTTATCCTTTTAGCACTACTTGCAACTACAACAGCAGTGCCATTATTTACAACACCCTAGGGAGAGTTGTCCCTTTAACAAAGTGAACACTGTACCTGGATCTTCTTTTTTGGCGGAGATCTCCTTCGTCCTCAGATTCAATTTCAGAGGTTGGACACATAGTTGAGGTGTACTTGGTCTCTCGTTTTTTGGCCTCATCATGGGTCTCTGGAAAGAGCAGAGAGAAAATGACAATTAACATATCTGCAGTCCAGTGTTTAACGAAAAAATATATGTACCTCTTATCATATGTGCATCGTCACAATTTGCGTCCTCACTTTTTGTGTATGTGTTGCACGAAATACTCACCACACGTAGTAAGCTCACGTACATCCTTATAGGTGATCCATTTATCATCTGGTTGCAGTCCATCTCGAAGGGCTTTTGTGAGCTTTATGTGTTTAGGGGGCCATAACACAGTCTGGTCTTTAGCATTAAACCAGCTCCCTAGAACTACTGCTGTCCCACCATTTGGGAACTGTACAACTGACCACAGCACCACCTCACCATTCATCTTCAAAGGGCTGAAATGAGAATTTACGGTACTCATAATGATCTCTCCTTACAAGCCATTCCCATACCGTCCTAAACTAATATAATCCAGCCTTATTTCTGTCTGTAGTCGTCGGTGTAGGTTATCCAGTGTACATATCCACACGGTCCTCGTCTAGGGCTCCTCGGGTGAAAGCGCCAGGGTAAGCAGCCCAGCCTGGATAAGCACACTAGCTGGTACGAGGAAACGTTGGTAATGCTGGTCACTGTAGAACGGTAGCCGCACGATACACTATACATAATAGACTAATAATAATAGAATAGGTCGAACTCAACGATACAGCTTTAAACTCTGACACTTCAGCTATCAATTTGCACGCGGTCTCAAGGCTCTATTTTGGGGCAAAACGGGCACACTTCACAGCACGTTGTATCGTGGTGAAGGCTTCAACTTATTGGGGTAACTAACTGCTGTATCCACCTGAAATGTATTTATACGTAAGGTGAATAATCTATAGTACCAGCCTTATTTCTGTCTGTAGTCGTCGGTGTAGGTTATCCAGTGTACATATCCACACGGTTCTCGTCTAGGGCTCCTCGGGTGAAAGCGCCAGGGTAAGCAGCCCAGCCTGGATAAGCACACTAGCTGGTACGAGGAAACGTTGGTAATGCTGGTCACTGTAGAACGGTAGCCGCACGATACACTATACATAATAGACTAATAATAATAGAATAGGTCGAACTCAACGATACAGCTTTAAACTCTGACACTTCAGCTATCAATTTGCACGCGGTCTCAAGGCTCTATTTTGGGGCAAAACGGGCACACTTCACAGCACGTTGTATCGTGGTGAAGGCTTCAACTTATTGGGGTAACTAACTGCTGTATCCACCTGAAACGTATTTATACGTAAGGTGAATAATCTATAGTACCAGCCTTATTTCTGTCTGTAGTCGTCGGTGTAGGTTATCCAGTGTACATATCCACACGGTCCTCGTCTAGGGCTCCTCGGGTGAAAGCGCCTGGGTAAGCAGCCCAGCCTGGATAAGCACACTAGCTGGTACGAGGAAACGTTGGTAATGCTGGTCACTGTAGAACGGTAGCCGCACGATACACTATACATAATAGACTAATAATAATAGAATAGGTCGAACCAGCTCTCTAGAACTACTGCTGTCCCACCATTTGGGAACTGTACAACTGACCACAGCACCACCTCACCATTCATCTTCAAAGGGCTGAAATGAGAATTTACGGTACTCATAATGATCTCTCCTTACAAGCCATTCCCATACCGTCCTACAAAGCCAAAGTGCACTACACACATTGCATTTTTGAAGCATTTAAAGGAAAACTCCAACATTTTGTGAAATTAGCTTATTTGACATCTTCCCTGGAGTTATAAGAAGATACATACCTTTTTCGTCTCTCTGCATGCATTGGGCTTAGGGAACGCCTGGACAGTTAGCCTAGCTTAACTTCATCACTGGAAGTGGGGCAGACATCTAACCTAGTTCACTACAGTCAGGAAATATACTCCAAATACAATCAAAATACAACTCCCAAACGTTCCCGTAAACATGTTGTGACCTGTGTATTTACCACGTCTCCCAGTCACACAAGTCTCCAAGTCACACAAGTCTCCCAGTCACACAAGTCTCCAAGTCACATGAGTCACACAAGTCTCCAAGTCACACAAGTCACACAAGTCCAAGTCTCCAAGTCACACAAGTCACACAAGTCACACAAGTCACACAAGTCCAAGTCACACAAGTCACACAAGTCTCCAAGTCACACAAGTCACACAAGTCTCCAAGTCACACAAGTCTCCAAGTCACACAAGTCACACAAGTCCAAGTCACACAAGTCACACAAGTCCAAGTCTCCAAGTCACACGAGTCACACAAGTCTCCAAGTCACACAAGTCACACAAGTCACACAAGTCACACAAGTCACACAAGTCCAAGTCACACAAGTCACACAAGTCTCCAAGTCACACAAGTCACACAAGTCTCCAAGTCACACAAGTCACACAAGTCACACAAGTCTCCAAGTCACACAAGTCACACAAGTCTCCAAGTCACACAAGTCACACAAGTCTCCAAGTCACACAAGTCACACAAGTCTCCAAGTCACACAAGTCTCCAAGTCACACAAGTCACACAAGTCACACAAGTCACACAAGTCTCCAAGTCACACAAGTCACACAAGTCTCCAAGTCACACAAGTCTCCAAGTCACACAAGTCACACAAGTCACACAAGTCCAAGTCACACAAGTCACACAAGTCTCCAAGTCACACAAGTCACACAAGTCTCCAAGTCACACAAGTCTCCAAGTCACACAAGTCACACAAGTCACACAAGTCCAAGTCACACAAGTCACACAAGTCTCCAAGTCACACAAGTCACACAAGTCTCCAAGTCACAAAAGTCTCCCAGTCACACGAGACTCATGTGACTGGGAGACTCGTGTGACTTGTGTGACTGGGAGACGGGGTAAACACACAGGTCACAACATGTTTACAGGAACGTTTGGGAGTTGTATTTGGAGTATATTTCCTGACTGTAGTGAACTAGGCTAGATGTCTGCCCCACTTCCAGTGATGAAGTTAAGCTAGGCTAACGGTCCAGGCGTTCCCTAAGCCCAAAGCATGCAGAGAGACGAAAAAGGTATGCATCTTCTTGTCCAACTCCAGGGAAGATGTTAAATAAGCTAATTTCACAAAATGTTGGAGTTTTCCTTTAAGCGTTTCAATTGGCCAGCCAAACATGTTATCTGTGTACATGTAATATTGTACTAATTGTGTATTTATTAATGAGGTAAGTTATGCCCCGAAATCCGACGTTAGAGTCAGTGTGTCAATATAGTTACTGCACTTTAGCTTTGTAGGGCAGTATGGTTATGCTGTTAAATGAAGTAGTGGTATTGCAATGGCACCATCTCCGTCTGGAGAGAGAAGACATTTGCGCTTGATATAGCGAAGTTTACCTATCCCTATATCTTCTTGCAAGCCACTGACCTTGTATGTACCAATGTATGATGATTCACAGGGATACATGTAGTATGGCTGTTTGTGTCTGTACTTTCTGTAAATTATATATACCTCTTCCTCTGATTTAAGAATATTCTCTACTAATGCAAATCCATCTCCAACCTCAATACAATTGTCTCCTTTCTTTGTGGACAAAGTAAACCGATGAGTGGAGACCTTCCTGTACTGTTGTGAAGAAGTAAACTGTGGGGGGACAGGCCCATCAGTGTGAATATTACGCAAAATTGGATCATCTGTGGGACATGGGGATCCAACATGTGGAATTTCAGACAACCTTTTCACTACCTGTTGTAGAGGCTGATGTGGCTTGCGTAGAAGATGCTTAATTTGTCCAAGATAGTTCTCAAAAGGGAATCCTGAGATATTATCTAGAGTGCCAAACTTCCTGTATTCCTCAGCCAAATGAATAAGCTGGTGTACATTGTACACAATTTCACCTCTTCCATACACTGTCCCAAAGTGTTCAACAAAAGAAACCATCAGCTTGTGCGCAAAGGCCAACATTTCCTCAGAAATACTAGGGGACAGCAACAAGTACATTCCAACAGAAAACAACATGAAGTTGTCATACAGCTCACTGGGGAGGGAATCCTTCAAAACAACAGGACCCCAATACAACATGAAGGATCGCAACTCAGTAGCTTTCCAGCGATCTAACTCTGACAGTTCCCTTGGTTTACGGTTAAATTCACAAGGCATGTAGGGACGTAGCTTTAGCAGTTTACCTGAAATGGCTTGTACAGTTTTGGAAGGGACCCTTGTTGCCAAATTCTTCCCCTTTAACCATATATTAAGCAGTGTCCTTGTAACTCCGAGACAACAGAGATGCATGTAATCAGTTGGAAACATAGAAACCATCTTAACTAAACCTGTTAAAGGGCTCGTCCCATTGTGATGTGCCTCATCAACCATGTCTGAGAAATGTCTGTCCTAAGTCTGACTTTTGTTTCAGGATATGTCATTTTATTTCTCCATACACCCTCCTGAAAACACTTGTCACAACCAGAATAGCCATTAAATGCCTTGGTCTGCTTAATATAAGCTCTAGCCGGGGCATCACAAATGAAAGAAGAAATCTGTACATCAAATTGCTTGTCATTATAAATAATGCCATTAGACAGTACATTCTGAAGATCTTTGACAAACTGCTCTAGGTACTCAAAAACACTCTTTGGCTTGCTTAGACCACAAAAAATGCCAACAACAAATGGGGACTTTGTGTAGTCACATTTGAGACTTCCAAGTATGGGCCAAAACTGAAGTTTAGAACTTTTGAATAAAGGTAAACCATCTATATTAAACTGTAAATTAAGAGTTGTCAGAGTTGCCGGTAAAATCAAACATGCCAACCGTGAAAGCACCCCTTTGACTAAACCAAAATGATAGTATTCTCCCCCTTCAATCTTAGTGGTAGGCACATGTTTTTGTGTTCCTAGCAATGTTCTTCCATCTTTAGGAAGGGTGGGGTGAAACATCTTCAAAAAGGACAGCAAAGATGATAGTGCAACCAGAGAGACTGAATAGGATGTTGCCCAATATTTTAAACTTGTCATGAGGAAATCTTCATTATGCTCATCACTGTCAAAGACATGTTCAGGTTCAATTTCGTCATCCCCAGCTATACTTTCAAAATGTGCATTTGACTCACCTGGTGAGTCAATATTTTCACTTTGATCACTGATAGTTAGTGGTCTGTTTAGTGGCAAGTCTGAAGTTGATAAATCTAGTGGCAAGTCTGATCTAGTTGTTAAATCTAGTGGCAAGTCTGTCTTTGGTAAATCGAGCAGGCACTCAGTATAGGCTGTGACAGGATCTGTGTTCTCTAAAGAGTGATGGTTTGTCCTTGAATTAGCATCAACAATTAACTTATAATCAGTGAGGATAGCCTGCTCTGTCTCTCTCACTAATTTGTTGACTCTATGTCTTTTAGCCCGAGAATAAGATGACATAGTGATGAGGTGCTGTAGTCAATGTAATGGTACATACATTGTGCTATTTACTTGGCTAGAACAGGGCCCTGTTTCTTGTACCTGGATAACTGAGTTAGCCGGATAACTTTAACTGGATAACTGAGTTAGCCGGACTTTCCGGTTCCCTGTACGTGGATTTTCCAAATCACCATGACAACAGATCCAAAAGTTTGAGCCTGGTCGAAAGCAGAGTTTAAGTTCAAGTTAGCCTGACATATCGCCACGCCCCCGCAAAGAAGTGACAGCCCGTTTCCTGAAACTATTCCCACAGTCTACGATCTGCATTATACCATTCTGAATTACGTTTTTGTGCTCCATTCTTCCAGAGGGGGCTTTTGAAATGTAAAATAGACCCAAAATGCTGATACTAAATTCACTTTGTCCTAAATAATGCACGTTATATATACCGTGGCGACGGTGGCGCTCGCTCGTGCGATGTACACATTATGTGGTTATTTTAATTGTAACTGGGATTAAGATGTCTGATGAGATGCGCTGTTTGACGGATTTGAGAAATTGAATGAGCCGTTGACGTCACATTAATGAATGAGGATAAAGAGATAAACTTCATTCAAAACAAAGGATATTCCAAAGTACGGGTCTCTCGTTCATTAATGTATAAACAATGAATTTATCCCATCTGGCACAGTGGTGCAGCGGTAGTGCTCAAGCCTGCCAACCCAGCGACCGGGGTTCAAAACGCAGTGTTTCCAATATGATTTTTTTGAATATAATATGAATGATTATACGCCAAAGTAGCCTGGTTTTAAGTTAAAATATTATAAATCTGCATGCATTGAGGATGTCATTCTTTATATAGCTCTCAACGTGCACCAAATTGAATTATTCCTATATTGCAAAAAGAAGGAGACGACTAGGGTCTCGAACCCCGGTCGTCTGTGTGAAAGTCAAAAGAACAACCCGTTAGACCACATTGGAGATAAGTTAAAGATTGACTATACATCAATCAATGGGTAAGAGAGCCGTATCGTAATTCTGTATAACAGTTAACTAATTATTTTCGCTAGCAAGATCTCATTTGATTATTCAATCCAGCAGGCAAGTTTAAAGAAATATAATCTGATTGATTGAGGTAATGAGGGACTTAAAATTAGCCTATAGATAACGCATTTAACTTGTCGGCGAGGCGATTGAGCCGTATTGCAATCTGTCAATAAAGTCTTAAATCAATTAATCAATGCCGTTAGAGAATCAGGATCTCTGCCATCGATACGTGCTGGCTTTTCACCTAAAGCGGCCGCGCGCATTTAGCCTGAGTCGCAAGTCTGGCTTGAGTTAACGAGACTGAATCCACCTTCGTGGAACAGGAAAATCCCGGCTTCAAACATCGGGTTAACTGAAGCTGGATAATGACATCTTGATCGACTTAGTTGAACCACGTACAAGAAACAGGGCCCAGGTCTTTGCTTCAATTGCTGCAACGTGCGGCTTCTTGAAACTGGTACGTGATTCTGGAAAAAGAAAGAAAAAAGAGAGGAGGGTCGACATTAATGTGCTGCATTGCAATGTGCAGGGTGAAACGCTTGCATAATTCTACATTTTGAACAATATCAAGAGAGTCCATTATTATATTATTGTTATATTGTTCATTAGAAAATACCATGTATATAACCAAACGTCTAACTATATAGTCAATGTAATGGTACATAAATTGTGGTATTTACTTGGCTAGAACAATTAAGTCTCAAACAGCCTGCAAACTACCTGGCGTTCTATCGCCATGCTCTAAGACAAACTCTAACCTTAACCAACTTAGAAAGAGTGCAAGGGGAGATGAAGCATATAGCGATATAAACATAGTCATAGCATCAAATTAGTATTTAGATAAGCCACAGAAAAAAATCACGTTATAAATATAAGCAGTTTCTAAGAAAAAACGATTTGTTATGTGAAGCGCTTTATCAACATGGGCGCCGCCATTTTGTTTGGTGACATCACCGTCGCGGTGCATTTAGCTAGCTGGCTACCTAGCCGCAGCCGGGATTCAAAGCCAACTAACCGGCTAACCCAGCTCGCTAAATACTGCATGTAGCTAGCAGAACTGTAAAATTAGTTTGAACAGCCATACAAAAAGAAACACGCGGTCCCGTTGTTGTCTGGTAGGCAACGTTGCATTTACGGATCCACGTGTTTACTAGGCCAGCTAGCGCGTGCTTCCTTGACTACTTCCTGTTCACCCAATAAGCATGCTTTTGATTGGCTGAGTCGCACAACGTCATTCAGTAACAACGCACGCAATTGGACCACGCAATTTCTAATCGTTGGCGCTTTAATATTAACATCGAAATAACTTAAACAACCGTAATATTAACATCGAAATAACTTAAACAACGGTACGATTCCACTTGCACACTCTCCAGAGTTATATTAAGCACACGCTACGAATATTCATGAATATTTATCTTAGTTGACATATATATATATTTACCTACCAAACTGCAGCATATCACATGCACAACGCCGTCAAGATCCACTGGTGCACACTCACAATAACGTTATTTTTCACAGAACACAGTTAAGATAAAAGTAATATAGCCTAAACTTACTGTAAAGCACTCAGTAGAATCAAATCCGGGGGGAACCAGACGTGCTGTTCTGAACAGCAGTTCACATTGAGAGATCGAGTGCTCAGCTGCATGCTGGGACGTACGTCTGTTTAAATTGGGGGGGGGGAATTCGGGCCAACGTAATGACGACAAACAGCATACGTTGAACAGCATCCGTTGATTCAACATTTATTAGATATTGGCATTTCAATCATTAAAATGCAACCACAAAACAATATTGATTCAATGATATGTTTTCAACATTAGTCAATTGCTTTAGCGGTTAATGGGTGATTCAACATCAATCGTCAACCTTAACCAAAAAGCAAGCATTGTGACCATAAATCAACATTGAATTAACACCTTTTGCTATCTGGGTAGTGGTGTAGTGTATCTTGTAGACCAGGCCCATTGCAAGTTGCTGTACTCTGTCGTCTACTCTAAGCCATCCTAGGTAGTCAAAGTGGGCAGGGGTGAGTGGGTTCTAGCAGTAAGGTCAAGTAGTAGTCTGACCAGTTTGTTTTGTGATGTTTGTAATCTTGTTTTTAGTGCCTTTGAGGTGCTTTGGTACCATGAGGTGCAAGCATAGTCATAGTACCCTTGAATGAGTGCCCCTGCCAGAGTCTTCAGGGTATTCTTGTTTACCAGAAAGGAGATCCGGTACAAGAATCTAGTTCGTTGGTTGACTTTTTTTATTACCTTGGATGCCATTTTGTCACAGGAAAGATTTTCCTCTAGGATGGAACCTAGGTATGTAATTTCATCTTTCCTTGTGACAATATTGTCACCCACTGTAACTGAGAAGCCGTCGGTCTTGCTGAGTTTGTTATTTGATCAGAAGAGTATGGACTCTGTTTTACCCAGGTGTAATGATAGTAACGTATCTTCTTCTGATACTCTGTACTCGCATTGTTGTCAAACCATATGTAGTATTCTTGTTAAGAATGGATGTCCAAACAGTCCCTCCAATTCTTCTTGACTGAATATTTATTGACTAAATCAATCAATAGTTGCTTGTAGCATCCCTGGGAGAGTGATGGATGGACTCCTTTACTGGTGTTTCATGAATGTTTATTTTCATTTCACAACATAAGAGCTGAAGTGAAAAGACAAAGAAAGACAAAGAAAAGATACTCAGATATATACATTATATATATACAGAATACATTAGATATACATAAGTGCCACATTCACATTGTTCAATAAAGCTAACATAACACTTGACACAAATGGCTTCCAATAACACATAGCCAAATACATAAATGAATACAAATATAAAATAAACAGCCCATATCACTAAATAGGATAATTTGACATCCTGTACCTTGTCCTCTCTCTACAACAGGGGGCTTAACCATAAACCACATGAAAGTCTTCTTTCCAGATCTATAAGCAAACAAAACTCTTAAAATGCTGGTACTTTGGACCTTATTAAATGTGTAGGCAAGCTAGCAAATGCAATGACCAAGCTAGCAAGAAAACAACGTATTCCTCACAGTAAGTTAGTAACAGGAATAACTTTAGGTTGTCAAAAACACAAACAAAAGTGAGTTCAAACCAATATTAAAACCATAGAAAGTGCACAGAAGTTACCTTGTAAACCATTTCCAAATAACAAAAGAATAACGAAGATATTCACGGAGAACTCTTTCCTTTTAGCCGTGACCTAAACCTTCATTTAAACCGTCAAGCTGAGCTCATGCTCGCAGTAGCTGCTTCCGGTTAGGCGGTGCTTCAAAATAAAAGCTGCTTCCGGTTTGGCGGTGCTTCAAAATAAAGGTTCCCTATCACACACAAACCGAATGACGCTACCTAGAGGGTCATTTACATTGCTCTTAAAAACACTTGATGTAGCTCAAAAACAATTGTTGTTTACAACAGTTCAAATTCTGAACGGCATCCAAACTTAGTCTAACAAAAATGTCCCCTGATCTTATCAACAAAAGTCTTCCGTGATCACGTCCTTGGCAGCGTGAATATGATTCGTCCTTAATCTGCGAGGTGTCCAGTCTTGTCTTCTTTCGCCTTTCTCTCTGATCTGCCATCTTAGTTCCCCACAACCATATTTATAATGAAATAATGGGCCGGCTTAATGACGTCATTTCAAAGCGGCCTTATCACGCCGACCCAATCAGCGTCGAGCCTTTGGTAGATTCAAACAAACAATAGCCATTGAACCTCCACCTTTAGCCAACGTCTCCATTAAACCACATTTTGTAATTTAGGTCCAAATCCACTTGAATTAATCTTTAGTTTCCTACAATATACAAATATTATTCTCGGTCTAGTTCTAAATAACATCCCAGTGTGATTAAAAACCTTTTACTCATATTTTTACCCAAGTCTGTTAAAGTCCTTTGTTCTGATTTATTCAATTCACTCTAGGTCATTCTCAAAAACAGGTTTACTTTCAAACAGTGGTTTCCTAGTTATCTACAAAAAACAGTGATGGGCAGTAGCTAGCTACAAGTAGCGACGCTACATAGCTTAACTACAATTCTCAGTAGCGTGCTGGTAGCTCGCTACTTTTTAACCAGGGTAGCGATCTCTGTAGCGGAGCTATTTATAGAACGAAGTAGTAACGTAGCGACGAGAAAACGTTACACGCTACTTTCGGGAGAAACAGTCTAGACTAGAAGATCTGCGAGGAGAAAAAAAAACTCCCCGTAAAAAACCCACTATGATTGGTTGGTTTGTTTAGATATGAGTGACTCACGATTGGGTATGGTAGGCCAAAACATTACGGGTAGGCCAATCAGAGGCAGGATAGGGCGGGACTCCAGCCGCAAAGCAGGAAGTGAAAATCAAAACACAGACGTATTGAATGAATGCAATTTAACGGATTACATGAACCAGTCTGCGCGAAATGGCAGAGGGGTTCGATGGCATTGATGAAGATGATGATGTCAATAACAACAATGACTCTCCATGGCCCTATCTGGGACACATTTATGAGTTTGACTGAAAAAACGGCTAAAACATATGCTGCTCTCTCAACACGTCCAGCACTAACTTGAGGACACATTCAGGTGAGCTGATGAAAATCAACTGTTCCCAAACAGCACACAAGTCAGTACACTTTTTGTCTACAGCTTTAACTAAGATAGCTGCTATCATGATGTTTCACTGTAAGCAGAAAATTAACAATATTATTGGGGTGGAGAAAAGAAAAAAAGAGGGAAAAGCAGTGGTTCTCAACCTGTGGGACAGGACCCCCAGGGGGGTCCCCACATGATTTTGGGGCCATGGAATGTTTTGTGAGTTACACATTTAAATACATTTGGTCATTTAGCTGACACTTTCATTCAAAGCAACTTACAAATTGTGTACAACAAGTCAGTAGGAGTGGTACATATCTAGCAGCCAAGGATAAGTAGTATTGTTTGTCAGTGTCAAGCTTGAGTGTTATACTCTGAGTACATACTGTAGTAGTATAGACATATTAGCATAGTTGGTAGTAGTATATACATGGTAGCATAATACTAGTAAAATGAAGTAAAACAATTCAGATATTGAAGAAGTGTGTAATACAAGTTCATGTTAACACTTTGAGCGCCACGCCGGGTTTTCCTTTTTACCGGCTGAATGCCACCATCGGCGCCAATGTTAACGTTAATATCGCCTAATCTATGTTTTAAATTATGGCTATGTGTCTAATCTGCCCATCGCATTATCAAAGACTATTTTCCAGTCAGTGCTGTCAAGGCAGATTGTTTTTTTATCGCTGCATTTCCGTTTCAGAGCATTTAGAAAAGCACCCGTTTTCAGATAAAAACCAGCCCATTCTGGAGCATTCTATGAAAATCGCCTTTTACTGGAATATTCCACAACGTTGATATTCGTCGGCCTTTTTATGAATCGTTTTCAAATAAACGCTAGATGATCAATATTATACGTGCACGCAAGTACATTCGAGCCGCGCACAGATAATCGCCCCGTTGATTTCCTCATGGACTTTTACAGTGAAACCGAAAGAAGACATTTCACAAAACAGCTTATAACTTCATCAAACTTACTCTGATTATCCTAACACTGATAACATAGAGTCCTTACCTGACATCAGATGGTATCCAACTGGTGTATTCCAATTCCTGATCACCATTCGAAAAAATCGATACGTGTATGGATCCAACGCGATACAGTAGAACTCCATGATCAGCGGGGATCTGAGGTTCCAGAATGAACTGTGGTAACCCCGGCTGGATCAGTGGACTGGAAAATGTGGATTACCGGATTTTTTCCCCCATTCATTTTCATTGAGTCCATTCCAAAATCACTTATGTCATCTGGGAGACGACAGGGGGCGCTTTTTTCCACAATGATCGCCGGCGCCGCTCGGCTATACTCGGGTAGGCTCGGGTGATGCAATATGATTTCAGATCGCTAAAAAAAAAAAAAAAAAATCCGAGAAATGTCGTGAGTGGCTTTCAACCACCTATAAAAAAACACGAGAAATCTCGTGAGTGGCACGGAAAGAGTTAAAAGGATGACACAAAAAGCCAGACCGAGGGCTTGTTTCAGTTTTATAATAAACAATCAAACTGAGAATTTTTTGTCCTGCCTATTTGTTTGGTGGAAACTTGGTCACGAAGTAAAAAAAAAAAAAAAAGTAGTGCCGATGTAGCTAGCTATTTTTGCCATGTTCTTGTAGTGTAGCTTGCTACATTTCTCTGGGGATAGCTTCCATTGTAGTTGAGCTATATTTAATCGAGAGTAACTTGTAGTGTAGCTTGCTACATTTTCCAAGTAGCTTGCCCATCACTGACAAAAACTATATCCATAAAAATACATTTTAAACCATTTTTCCATCTCAGAATTTGCACTTTAGTCAAATCACTTGATCTTTCTTATATACCCGTTTCTAAACCAGATTTACTTTATAACACATAATACTTGAATATATTTGAAGATGTACTGCTGTAAGTCACTTCTTTAAAAATACTTTATATAATCAGGACCTCAAACTTATATGTTATTTTTGAATGTCACAAAACAGCCATACCATTTGTGCCTAGGAGCCACAGAATACATTAACTTCACATCCTGATAGGAAGCTTCACATTTGACATGATCAAAACCGGTTTCTTTGTTCCAAAGTCTTTGAAGCTCTGGTATGTGTGAGCTTTAATCAAGAGATTCAATAGTCTACTGTTTTCCTAAGCTAGTTGCTAGGTGACCAATTGTCCTCTCAGGCACAGCTGGCCTGTATGTAAATTTGATGCTTCAACTACCCCCAAAGAGCCTGTCACCTGTAATATTCCTCTGGCCAAATTTACTTGGAAATGCAACTCAAAGGTCTATTATCTTATATTCCAAAAACTGAACTTCATCTTTGATTTATACACTCAAGTATAATTAGTCAGATAATTATACTACAATATATTGTTATCAGCGAGCCAGGTGCAGATTCTGCCGAGTTCTGAGCTGAGGGTTTTTTCAACCTATAACTTGTTCTTGTCAGAGACCAGCAGGGCTGAGTCATCCGCAAACAAGAACAAGTTGCAGTCACAAGCTGACGACATGTCATTTGCATAAATTAGGAACAGTAGCGGTCCTAGTATGCTTCCTTGTGGAATACCACAGCTCACTGTGGGGGGGGGGGGGGGGGTAGAGTACCGTTTACCTCCACCATCTGTTCTCTCCCCTCAAGGTACTGTAGGATTGCATCCAGCTCACTGATAAACCAATTGCTTTTAGCTTGTCAATCAGAATGGAGTGATTGACAATGTTGAAGGCCTTTTGTAGGTCCAGCATGACCATGCCGCAGTATTTGCCCGCGTCCACCTCTTGTTTGATGTGGTCGTTCAAATAGAGAAGGCATGTGTCAGTGGAGTGGGATGTTCTGAAGCCAGATTGGAATTCGTAGATTTTGTTTTTTTCCGCTAGGTACTTTTCGACCTGTTCGTAGAAAAAAATTTCCATGACTTTCGAGATGGAGGTAAGAATAGAAACAGGGCGGTAGTTGCCTGGGTCAAATTTGCTGCCCTTTTTGTGCAGAGGGGTCACTCTCGCAATTTTGAAGTCCTTGGGGACGTGTCCCTGTTTTATGGATAGGTTTATTATGTGTGTGATGACTGGGGTGATGGCGGCTGCTGAGTCTCTGAGGAATTTGGAAAGGATGTTGTCATGGCCAGTGGCCTTGTTAGGTTGGAGGGCGCTCAGTTTTTTGAGTAACTCATCTGTTGTTACCATTTCCAGTTTGAAGTCGTCTTTGCGGACCCCTAGGTTTTTGTAGTATGCTACTATGTGTTCCTTATGAATTGAAAATGGGGGACCCTGATGTAAACAAGACGAAAGTCTTTCTCTGGTCTGCATCCCCTTAACAATTGTGTGTATTGAGATGTACTGTATGTACCCATTCTGCAATCTGTTAATAAAGTTTTCAATCAATCAATCAATCAATCAATCAATACTATGTGTTCTACTATGTGTTCTACCCCATAATGTGTCACTCTCAGTGACACACAGCCCGGTTCTGTCGTGTGTCTGTTCAATGGTAAATACAGTGAGCTATATAAGCAATTTATTGACCCCCGTCTTTATCAAGGATCGACTGGTCCATATTAGCATAATGACAATACATTTCTTTGATAACAAAAGGAGGACTTTCGCCCCAGACATTAATATGGTAATTCAATCAGTCTGGCTCAGTGTCGAATGTGATCTGGTCAAACCGGTGTGTGTGTGACGTGTGTGTTCCTTAGTCTAGTAACTAAAGGTCATTCAGTCACACCCTAATCAACTGGTTTTGGCCTCCAAGTGGGGACTCTATCTCTGGGGAACCTGTATTCGACTGGCCATTATGATTATGCTATAATAATGTATAATAACCAATCAAAAATATACTACAATACAAACACAGCAATGTTATAATGATGATTTGTTTTAATGGTTATGGTTACAATATAGACCCTACAGTTAGGGTTAGGGATAAGGTTAGGGTTAGGGTTCAACATTTATGGTTGGGGTAGGGTTCAGGGTGAGGCATAGTAAAAGTGTGTCTTGGTAGTCTTGAGGTACAGGCACGTGCCTCCCATGCGAGCGCCCGAGTTTGTTCCCCAGCAGGGGAGTTCAAATGTTTTCTGAAAACATTAAAAACTAAAAAAATATTTATTATGTAATACATGTACTTATTTGTACATAGGGGCGACAGTGGCTCGGTAGGTAGAACAGTCGTCTGGTTATCCCGAGGTTCCTGATTCGATTCCCACTCCTCCCGGGCAGCGTGTCGAAGTGTCGTTGAGCAAGACACTTAACCCCTAATTGCTCCCGATGAGCAGGTTGGTACCTTGAATGGTTGCCTTCGATGTGTGAATGTGTGTGTGTGTGAATGGGTAAAATGTGAGGAACAAATTGTAATGCGCTTTGGATGAAAGCGCTATATAAATGCAGCCATTTACAATTTACATTTACGTAAATACGTCAAAATAGTACTTATGGGTATAACATAACGTACAGTATGTACCTTTCCTGTGGTGGATCGAGCTGAGCTAGGAGGCTAGGGACAGGGGAATGTGAGGAGATGTGAGCAGCTGCACAATCCCACAACAGATCACCAGCACCAAGCCAAGACCTGATACAGCAGTCCAACACTCAGCCGACTTGCTCCTTTTGTAGATCCGACTGTGCCGTGGAAAGATGAAGGAGACATAGAGGAAGATAAGCTTAGATACAATGAACTGAGGCTCAGCAGTGAGGCTGGAAAGACGACGGGGTGCAGTCTTGTGGAAGCTGGATTTGTGTCAACATCTACCACCGTGTTACCTATAAGAACTGAGGGATTTGTGGTCAGGCCAGGTCACAAAGGCGGCTTAAAAAAACCTGAGAAAAAGAGCTCACAGATCTGACCGTAAAGAAAAGGTAGCACCACAGAATAGAATGATCTTTATTGTCATTGTTACAGTGTTACAACGAAATTTTAAATGCAGCCCTAGGTGCTAGCCGTCACACAGTCCTAGATCATAAACACACAGTCCTAAACACAGTATTAAATATAAAAACAAGAGTAAGGCATAAATAGACATAACATAAACATAAACAGGGGGGTGTAAAAGATAATTGCACTATCCCTTAGTGTTGTGTGTGTGTGTGTGCGTGTGGGGGGGGGGGGTGGGGGGTGCAGGGGAGTTTGTTTTAGCTGAGTTTAGTGCACATTATGGCTCTGGGATAAAAACTAAACTTCAGTCTGTTAGTCCGGGTGGGCATGACGCTGAAACGCCTGCCCGAGCGCAGCCGTACGAGGTGTTTGTTGCCCGGGTGGTGTGGGTCTTTCAGTATTTTGACTGATTTATTAAGACAGCGGGAGTTGTATAGTTCTTCCAGTGAGGGGAGAGGGCAGCCGATGATTTTCTGGGCCGAGTTGACGACCCTCTGGAGCGCCTTCCTCTCTGCGGCTGTGCAGCTGAGGAACCGCACGTTGATGCAGTAGGTGAGGATGCTTTCCACGGAGCAGCGGTAAAAGGACACAAGCAGGTCTTGTCTGAGGTGGTAATTCCTCAGTATTCTCAGGAAGTAGAGTCTCTGTTGTGCCTTTTTCACAATCGCCTTGGTGTTGGTTCTCCAGGTCAGGTCATCCTCCATGTGGACGGCCAGGAATTTGATGACCGAGACTCTCTCCACGCATCCCCCGTCGATGTACAGGGGCTGTATGTCGGTCTTCTTCCTCCTGTAGTCCATGATCATCTCCTGGGTTTTTAGCTTATTCAGCTGCAGGTTGTTGATTTTGCACAGGGCTGACAGCTGCTCTACCTCATCGTGGTATGCGGTCTCGTCGCCTTTTGAGATGCAGCCCACCACGGTGGTGTCATCAGCGAACTTGATGATGGTGTTGCTGGGGTGGACTGCGGTGAAGTCGTGGGTGTAAATAGAGTAAAAAAGGGGACTCAGCACGCAGCCCTGGGGGGATCCGGTGCTGAGGCTGATGGCTGTGGAGGTGTGGGGGCCTATCCTGACCCTCTGGGGGCGGTCAGAGAGGAAGTCCTTGGACCACCGGCAGAGGGGATGGTTTAGTCCAGGGGTCGGCAACCCTAGGCACGCGTGCCCGCATTGGCACGCAGGACCATTTTCATTGGCACAGGGGGCAGCATTTAAAAAAATTAAAAATAAAAACTTTAAATACATTTTATTTTTTTTACTTTGCTTTGAAATATTATAGTGAAATATTTTGCACTGTTGTCGCATTTATCTTGTTGAAATCCTCCCACAGGTTCTTTTTTGTAAGTAGACTGTTTTGCACACCCCTATGACAGCTATACAGCTGTTCCCATGGTGCTCAGCTGTCAGCAGTCAGCTGGCCTCCCGCACCCGCGTGCAGTTCCCAGGTAATCACAGTGCCGCGGTTGCATTCTGTATGTGCCGTCTTTCATGATGGCAACCCCGCTAAGAAAGTTAAAGCAAAGGAAATTTGGGCATTCCAGCCCTCATGGACAGACGACTACGGGTTTGTGTGTCAGAAGGACCGTGCTGTGTGTACTTTATGTTTATAAAATGTAGTTTGCCGAACGTCAGGTGTGAAACGCCATTTTGAGACGAAGCATAAAAAAAGTTTCAAAGATCAGGCGGATAAGGCAGAATTGATTAAACGTGCCGTGGCCAGGTATGGAAAGCAAGTTAGCACCCTCAAAGTGTTCACGACTGCTAAAAACCACGCAACTGAAGCAAGCTATCGCATTGCTCATTGCATTGCGAAATGTGGAAAGCCATTCAATGATGGCGAGTATATCAAGGAGGCTTTTCTCTGTAGCTCAGATGTTTTGTTTGAAGGCTTGCCAAAGAAAGAGACAATCAAATCAAGGATAAAAGATATCCCCATGTCAGCTCGAAGTGTCGAGCAACGCATCAACGAAATGTCAGAAAATATCAGAGAACAGCAAACAGCTGGATTAAAAGATGTTCCGGTGTGCAGCTTAAAGTGACCAACTACAGCCCCCAGATAACGGAGCATAGTAAAGCAAAACAGGGCCAGGGATCTCACTGACAGCGACAGGTGGGCAGCTGTTTATTTTCCTACACATGGACATTTTCTTGTGCACCATGTCGCAGCCTCCACAAAACCCGACCCCCTAGAGAGGTCGAGGTCCAAGAGAAGGCTGACACGATTGGCAGACGTCATGAAAAGTGCAGGGGCACACTCGCAGGCAGACGGGGTCAAGCCCGGCCTAAACCCGAGAGTCGACTCTGCTACCAACACTCAATCAACCACCCCCCTATGTTTAGTTTAACAGGAGGCGGTTGTTCCCTTAACCCAGGCCCCTTAGCACAGCACAAGGTACAACACAATATGGACCAAGCCACTGCGAAGGATAACTCGTAGTGACATACCCACGACACACACCTCCATAACATCAATCCCTGCGACGCCCGGGCCAACCCGGCATTTTCCAGAACAACAGATTTGCGCCCCGGCGGACAACGGGTTAACTGACCTGGTCCGGCGCGACCAGAACCAGTCCCGTGTCCTAGTCACGCCGCCATCCCCAGTCCTAAGAGGGGGGTAGGTACGCGTGTCGATCTAAAACATCACAGAGGGCGCCACCAAGACGGTCAGAACACGAACGCACCATGCCGCACACCCCATGGGCGGGAGACCCCTCCGCCAATGATTTGATCTACTCGGTCATCTCCCCCCAGAGATGAGCGAGAGTTAGTCGAGACTAACCTAGTACACTGGCGCTCGGAAGAGATAAAATCTCCACCTCAGACACTCGTACAAAAAAACGCAGTTTTTATAATGAGCAACCAAGGCGCGCCAGCCCATGCGTGGTTCCACACTGAAAGCACCCAGGGCCAGCGCCATGTACACGTCGAGACGGGCAGACCCCAGGTGGTAAGAGCAGGCAACTGCACCTCCTCATCCATCACGCTCAACATAGGGGCCCCCCAGGGCTGTGTTCTGAGCCCCCTCCTCTACTCCCTGTACACACATGACTGTGTGGCACAACGGAACAACAACACAATCATCAAATTTGCTGATGACACAGTAGTGGTGGGCCTGATCTCTGCCAACGACGAGAGGGCCTACCTGGAAGAGGTAGAGAATCTGTCACAGTGGTGTCAGGAGAACTGCCTCTCCCTGAACGTCAGCAAAACAAAAGAGATGATTGTGGACTTCAGGATGTCGGGGGTCAGGGACTACAGCCCCCTCAGCATCGACGGAGCACCGGTTGAGAGAGTGAACAGTTTTAAGTACCTTGGAGCCCACATATCCGAGGACTTGACATGGACCACACACATTGACAGTGTTGTGAAGAAGGCACGACAACGCCTCTACTTCCTCAGGCGCCTAAGGAAGTTCCAAGTCAGTCAGAAGATCCTTAAGAACTTCTACTCATGTACAATAGAGAGCATCCTGACTGGCAATATCACCTCCTGGTTTGGGAATAGCACCGCACAAGACCGAAGCAGACTACAGAGAGTGGCACGTTCAGCCGAACGCACAATTGGAGGGGGGCTTCCCACTCTCCAAGACATTTACAGCAAGCGGTGCAGGGGTAAGACTAAGAGAATTATTAAGGACTCCAGCCACCCAAACAACTGCCTCTTTGAACTGCTGCGGTCAGGCAAGCGATACCGGAGTCTCATGGCAAGCACAGAAAGACTCAGAAGAAGCTTCTATCCCCAGGCCATCAGGTTGCTCAACGAACAATAACACTATGCAACAACCATCAAATGCACTCACAACACAACACACACAACACACACATCCATACGCACACACTCACTTTAAACAAACAACACACTGCAGCACCCACTCTCCACACTTTAGAACACCTAGACACACTTTATATTTATTGGTAAAGGATTTGCACTACAACCAGTGTTGTGCTAGTTACTGAAAAATAGTAACTCAGTTACTTTACTAGTTACTTCATTTCAAAGTAACTTCGTTACTGTACTAGTTACTTACACCCAAAAGTAATGAGTTACTGTGAAAAGTAACTATTTAGTTATTTAAAAAAAAAAAAAAAATTAAAATTGCTCAAGTCCCATGCCCCATATACTCAAAATCGGTTGATCAACTTGACAGTTTCCATTCACATCACCGAACTCTGCTAAGCAATGTGGTCTAGAGCGTTTCATTATATATTCCCTCCCCGCTGTATGTATATTTCTCTCCCACCCACCCACCCCCTCCTAATGTACAGTCCCCTCCCCATCATATGTATATACTCTGTCAGGATCTAGGGGTAACAGTACTGCATATTTGAATACCGCTTATGTCACAAATGTATCAGTACTAAATACCTATATGTCCCTATGCCATAAATGTCATGTATGTTGTGTATGTCATAAATGTCTATATGAATTGAAAATGGGGGACCCTGATGGAAACAAGACAAACGTCTTTCTCAGGTCTGCATCCCCTTAACAATTGTATGTATTGAGCCGTACTGTATTGTACCCATTCTGCAATCTGTTAAATAAAGTTTTCATTCATTCATTCATTCATCCATTCATTAATTCATTCATAACCATCTTGCAGCGTTGTTTAAGATATCAATCAAAGCATTGCAACGTTAGAATAGTTAGGATATCAATTGTGCATGAAAGGACTATATTTATATTGTTTGATTAGTATTATGAGATTCCCTGGCAGATTTCGTACAGTCAAAATCCGTTGATCTTGAGTTTCAGTGAACACATTGCACTCACCGTCACCAGTCTGCGGTGGTCGAGATGTAACGTTAGTCCAGTTGACTCCAGCAGCCCTTCAAACATGTTCTTTATCTCGTTTCCATGTTGTATATTAATTATCTCTCCAAGTAGTTGCTAAATGGTTTGTTAGTTCGTTATTATTACTGCGTTCTTATTATGTAGATTCATAGCGAGCGTCCTCTTGTTGTTTACTGTAGAGAGCGTCTATTTCTTTCAGAACGTCAGTGGTCAATCAGAAGTGCGAAAACCAGAATGAGGCTACGGAAAGAAATAATAATAATAATAATACTTCGTTTTATATAGCGCCTTTCAGTCTACAGTAAACAAAACAAACGCAGGCGAAATAAGGACGCTCGCTATGAATCTACATAAAAAGAACGCAGTAACGAACTAACAAACCATTCAGTAACGTAAGTAGCGTTACTGAATTTCAAAAGTAATGCGTTAGAGTACTAGTTGCGGCAAAAAGTTACTTCGTTTCTGTAACGCGTTAGTCCCAACACTGACTACAACCCATACCTCAGTTGTACCTCATCCCATTTCTGCTTTGCACTATATAGTATTGTATATTAGTATATTGCATAGTATATTGTATATTGTACGGTAACTCAGTTACTCTATTCTGCATCGAACATTGTACATGTATATACTGAACACTGTCTACGTACGTGACTTCTATTTTTACATGCTATACTATTTTATTTTATACTTATCTTTTGTCTAGCACAGTCTCTGGAGCATAACAGAAAGAAGCATTTTGTATAAAAGTATTCTGTACTTCTGTATGACAACTATTAAAGAAACTTGAAACTTGAACCCAAAACACATCAATGGTAATTCTAACAAGAAACCAGATAACGTTCCCTCTACGCCGCCTGGGACAAGCGGCAGGAAGCTGGCCCAAAAGACACAGATATGGGTCCCATATGACGCGTCTGAGGTTAAAAACCCTGTCAACACTGCTCTGTATAAAAGAGAGTAGACAGGGAACCCCCAGAGAGACCTCCCATGTGAGTAATAATTGAAAAGATATATGTAAACATTGAGCCACGTGACCAAAAGCTCAACACATATGCAATAGAGAGCAGAGCAGAAAACAACAGTTTCCAACGCACCGCATAACTCAATCTTGACAATGACAGCGGTCCACAACATGGAGCCTGAAAAAAACTCACGGAAGTCTCACGACCACCAGAAACGGACCCAGTGACGTATTCTATGGCCGGGGAAATTCTGTGAAATATGGCGTGGGACCAGGGAACTCCCTGGCCAATCAGTAAAAGGGGGGAGGGGTTTATCAGTTCACCCCGGATACGATGAAAACAACAAGCAGCGCATGATACCAGTTATCTAGCATGCTACATGAGAAAGCGGATATCCTCTAGGATAAGCTCAACCATTGCACGCCAGCCACAGACGATAAACTCGTTTGTGAAAAAAACTGGTGTATATAGAAGGCTTTAGTCTCATGTGCGAACACGTCACCCATGTTTTCAAACTTCACCAAGTAAAGAGAAAACAACAGACGTTTAAAGAGAGGGTCTTAAAGACCTCGGTACAAGCTACATATCGCTGCTGTCGGGACAAAACCTCATAACTCCAAAAACCCAACTTTTCAGCAGATGAAAAAAACGAACACAGATTTGAGGGTGAATAGAGTTAGGAGGTTTAGACAGATGATCGGTTTAATGCTTTCCCATTGTTTAAACTTTGTAAAACCCACACACACATATGGAGGATGATCTACAGAGTTGATTTATATAATAAAAAAAAAATTAAAAAAATGGAGTTATGAGGTTTTGTCCCGACAGCAGCGATATGTGATTACTTCTGCAGGCTAACACTCTAACCTAGTTGTGGACTCGATGCCATGTTTCCCAAACGTAAAAGAATACACACAACCCCCTCAGATAAAAAAGGTAAAGTTCACTCTTACTACTGCAAGAAGAACACCGTCTTCTTCATGATGAGGGAAGACAAGTCTTTCGACCGAGTGCTAGCCACAGGCCTTGCTAAGCACACATGTATAGCGACCAGAACACAATTTTCAAGAAAACTGTCCTACTCCCTAAGCAAACACACAACCCCACAGCTAGGTGAGGGTTATACATCGTATCCCCAATATATAGTGAATAAACACACATTTTGTAACAAAAACCAGTCCCTCACCAGGAGGGACTTTTTTATTTAATAACAAAATCATATGTTGGGGGGGAGGGGGGACAGGGGTAAACAGGGGAGTCACTAGCGGCGCCTGCCGTGTGCAGACTGCTGCTTTCCCCGACGGGGAGCCGGCCCGGACGAACGGTTCTGGGGAGCCTGGTCACGACGATCCCTACCGTTACCTCCGGGCGTGGGGCGGCTGGCTGCAGCGGACGAGGCACTCCCTCCACTCCTGGCCTAATTCCCCGAAGGTCCAGCAGCGGTGGCGGTTGTGGCGGAGGCAACGGTTGCGGTCCTCTGCCGGCGTTGCTTCTTCTGGACATCACCGGTGGCATCAGGTCGGGGGAAATGGGGCTGGAGCACGGAGTGCTCCTCCTCCATCTCCCTGCAGGCAGCCGTCATCTGTTGCATGGCCGACCCGAATAGCCCAGCATTGGAGAGGGGGGCTGTGAGCAGCGGAATCCTCCTCTGTTCCGGCACCCGCGCCTGCTCCAGCCAAAGATGGCGCTGGGAGAGAGTGGCCAGGGCGCGCTGCTTCCCGGCGGCTATCGCCTGCAGCTGGGTTAAGTGCAGGATGGCTCCAGCCGCCTGGGCGTGAAGGTATCGTTGATGGTCATCCAATACCGACCTGCCCGCCATCAGCCCCGACATGTAGCGCGCTAGCTGCGCGATGTTGGAGGTTGCAGCTAGGCTCTGAGTCGCGGCGATGTACACCTGGTCACTCCAATTAGCCAACTGCCTAGCCGATTTCCCTTGGGGAACCGGCTTTCTTAAAGGCTCCCACACCATTTCGGGACAAAGTATGGATGCCATCGGGCTATCAAGTCAAGGCACCCCGTCCTTTAGCCCCTGGACCAAACCCACCACCCGTGTGACTGGCACGTAGGCGGGGGTAAGGCCAACAATGCGGGAGATTACCTGTCCCTGTGTCACGTAGGCCTCCATTGCTGGGAAGAATGGGCAGACAACGCCCGTCTCTCTCACAGGACTACGTTGCCAGAGATGACCTATCATGTCATCAGGAACAGGTGCTGGCAGTGGCTGCGGCAACGCCACGCCATTAGTGGCTGCGGCGGCCGCCATGAGCTCGGGGAACAAGGCAAGCAATTCCCCTTGCGTACCTCCCTTCACGTCACTCGCGTCCCTCACGTATGGGAGGCTGCCTCGGGCGCCACCATCCGACGCGGCAGATAGCTGGGCATCTTGTCTCGAGGTCGGAGGTTCTAACCCAACCCTGGAGTACAAGGGACCCCAAGGAGATGCAACACTCCCTGCCACTCCCCGAGGGGGAGAGTGATACGTCTCTACTGGGGCTTCGAACAAGAGAGCTCTCGCCCCCTCCATGTAATCCTCAGTCTCCATTGGAAATGGAGACGAGGCAAGAGAACTCTCGTCCGGCTCCAGCGCAACATCAAAGCCAGGCCGTTTGCCCCTGCTGCTCGCCGCCTTACGGCGAGAGCGAGCCGAGGCGAAGAGTCTGCGTCGTAAATCCCCTGCCACCAGAGGAGCTGTCGGCCTATGGGCCGACTGTCCACTGGCGGGGGAACCAGGGCCGGAACCAGGCCTTCTCACAGGAGATGGAGGCAAACTCACCACCGGGCGCCGCCCAGACGTATCTGGCTGCCACGACCGCGGAGCCAGAGATGCCCCACGATGCACGGAGGACGCGCAATGGTGGTGAAGTGCTGGTGAAGGGTGACGTTGCGAGCCTCTAAACCCTCTGAAGGTGCAAACAGTATCTCTTAGTTTTTCTCATAAAATTGCGAGAGAGAAAAATAAAGATACAATGTCAACGTAGCTCCTTTCCAACAACTATTTCGGCACTAAACTCAAAGTGGTGTATACAGTCACTTCTACGGTGGTGAAAATTGGGAAGGAGCTGTTAGTATGGCCACGACCCCGCTTATGTAGAGGAGCGGATGTGGGTGTGGCCAGGCGAATGGGTGTGTACATGTGGAGAAAAATTATTCAGTATTAGATTGATAAAGGGATAATTCCACTAGAGTGCAGAGCGTAAGCTATACGATAATATAACAAGGCTTTATGATATCCTCCACAACACATATATAAGCACAGCAAAACTATGTTTCATCATTTTGAAAATTCTGAAGGTATTAGGTGTTAAAGTCATTCTTGACCCGGCAAGGTAAAACTATACTATAAAAATACTAAATATAAATAAATAAAAGAATAATAAATATACTAAACTTTTTTTCAGTAGTTATATTCTAATATTGTTCTATTATAGTCAGAAAACATTATTATCTATGGGTTTCACATTTAGTATATTATGCTTGAACAACCTCATTTTCATCTTAAAAATAAGGGACATGATGTGTCTCTGGGGCCATAAAATCAAATTACAATGGGATTATATGGTTATGAATGCATATAATGTTAGTTAGGATGTAGTATTAACTATATTGAGTGATACTCCTTTCTTTTTAGTGGTCAGGACTGAGTTAGACCCCGGGTCAACATTGACCAGCTAACAACGGTCAGTGGTGCAAATTCCTAACACAACATGAAGGTTAAAAGGACATAACAGAGAGAATAGTCCGTTATAGGTCTGATACTTATTGTGGTAATGTATTATGTAAATACCAATTTTGATCCAATATTACTATTTTAATCTCATCATATCATCCAAATTCACTAACTAGAAATCAGGAGACACTTAATGTAATTATACAACGGCATGCAAATTTCGAGATTCTGATTGGCTGAAACAGTCAACTTACACATGGGTATTTGTCATAACCCAACGCTCTTGGTCCCAGGACCCGCCCACAACCGCATTACTATTGCCGTATATTATGCTATTTATGGCTCATAACACATGTTGTGAAATGTCCCTAGGCAAAGGTTTAAGTACATAATGGTTGGCAGCTGTCCTTTCAAGTGACAACCACTATGGGTCAGAGACAGATGTCCTCGGCAGTCACCCAAAGCTACAGGGGGTCAAAGCTCGAGGCTCTACATTATTACATCAACAGATGTCTGTGCTGATAAAGAGGAACTTTGTAATTATTCATAGTCAGTTTATTTAGGAAATACAACTGTGTGAAATATGAATGCATTAGACTTTCAGTCTTAAAACAGTCAAAGTGTAATGATTGACACAATCAAATATACTTGTAAACTGGATTAGGTTTTAGTTGCCATAGAGTGTGTGGGGGTTTACAGATGGTTTGAGAATGTGGTCAACTCCTAGGTTAATTTACATACAAGTGTTGTCAACAGCTAGAACAATGAGAAGTAAGTCTGCGATTGAACCTTTCTCTGAACCAATCTGGAGAATACCCATAATACTGAATATTAGCTGTTTAAAATAGATATAGATCTAAGCTAAAAGAAAATGGTTAAAACTGTATAAGAGGGCTTGATGGTAGAAGACGGTGATCCTCATCTGAAACATAACGCTTTTAAGTAAAGAATGATATGTCTATATGCCATCACATTTCATATATGAATAGTTTGGAGCTTAATACTAAAAGGTATTAAGCTTATTTTAGACTATTCAATTCTCTGACTTTACACAAAGGAGTAAGTCAGGTGGTCTGTTTAGAACAACTCACTTCCAAATTCGAAAACTGTGAAAGCTTGTGATTGGAGGAGAA
This sequence comes from Notolepis coatsorum, assembly GCF_963971535.1. Lineage (NCBI taxonomy): Eukaryota > Metazoa > Chordata > Actinopteri > Aulopiformes > Paralepididae > Notolepis > Notolepis coatsorum. The sequence goes on along the minus strand of NC_140167.1, from coordinate 134,669,171 downwards.
CATATGCGTGATGTCACTGATGACCTCACGCCAAGGGTTTTCAGCTGATTTATAAAAGAGACTGACGGAGCAAGGAGGAGAATAAGACTCACACCCTCAGAGACTCTCACTCACACGGAGGGCGGAAAGACAGCAAAACGAGAACAAAACGGAGGGAAATCCCTCACCATGGAAACAAAGGACAACAACTAGACAAAACAACAGCAGAGCTTCTGGCTCCACGAGAACAAATAACTTTATGACTTAGCTAGAAGATCCAATGCTGCTGTGAACATTCTCATGCTTGAGTTTGCTGAAAGCCACACCTTTAGATTAGTTATGTGTTGTTTTTGATGCAATTAAACGCATTGATGTTTGATTTGAGCTGCTATCCGTCTGCCAATTAATTCCACCGCCGTCCAAGGCCTGATTCTTCTCCTGTATCTGGTAAATGCAGCAAGTAGAATATTGTACACCACAACGGCAGAGTACTCTAGTAGTATGACTATCGATCACAAGACAACCTAGTTCTGTTACGAAACTATCACTCCGCCATGCGAGTTTTTAAGAAGTGAAAGCAAGATGGCGGACAAGCCGGACAGTAACATTACGAAAGGATATGGTGATATGTAACGTTCTGGATCCTATCCTCCTTAGGATAGTATCCTACTGTCTGCCTGGGTTACTTCCTGTTGTTTTGGGCTCACTTTGTATGTCACCACTGATTTGCTGTCTACACTAATTGTCTGTCACACCTGGGTGCTGTCACTGGCTGTCTGACTGCTGTCACTAATTGACAGCGTGGAATGTTTGGTATGTGCCCATTTAATGTCTGCCCTCTCTTCTGTCATTTGCTAGAGCTACGGACAAGATTGCTGGAACAAGCTCTGACCTAAGCTCTAACTCTTGTTACCTTTTGTAATAAACAGTGGAACCTGTTTTGGAAGAGTACACTATTCTCTGTCTCATTTCCTCGACTACTTGGAACGCTCACTTACCTCGTTCGTAACAGTGATAGGGTCATAAAGACTAAATGAAAAACAATTCTGTCACGGCGAATGTCTTAGTTTCTTAAACAATGTTGGATGATGTAATTGATGGGTCATGAGTCATTGTGGAACAAAATAAAAATTGCGTGAATTGATTGATTGATTGATTAACACTTTAATCGCCAAGGACGCCTTAACTCGTCATTCCCCGCCATGCTAATTCTGCCAATGACGCCGTAACACGTCATTGAGATCAATATTTCAAAAATCTGTGATCGCAATCATATTTCTCCCGCGGAAACTTGAGATCTACTGTTGATCCCCTCTCAACTCTCCAATGGTTCAAGAGCGCCATCTGGTGGCCGATCGGCGGATCGCCCAAACCGGAAACCGGAAACGGAAACTGGTGCTCATCCAAATTCAGTCCGATCACTCGCTATAGTTCCCGGGACTCGAGCTCGACACAATGGATAGCGATCCGTTACCAATAACTCGATAAACAACATGATTTGGACATATATACTATTATACAACCTGGAGATGGATCGCATATTTCAACATCCCATAATAGGAATATTTTTGCTCCACGCTCATCGCCCAACGGCCCGAGGAGACTGGGGTAAGTTTCAGCTTTTATTTTTACCGTGTTCGATACAAACTGCTCTAATGATCATATCACCTACACTACATGAATCATCTAACATTGGCCACGGAATTATAAACGACCCCCCCCCCATCCGGTCAACATCAGATGATAAGTAGTAACTTCTAGAAGCACGTCCATTTGAATTTTTTTTACTGGTGCCGATCGCTATCAAACTGTATTTGATCATCAATATAATGCATTTAGGGCTATAAATCACGTTCTGCAGAATGCTGCAGAAAATGATAAAAACATATTTATACTTTAGACCGTATTTTAGTATGAATATGTGAATGAAAAAGTATAACGTTCCTACATCCTGAACGATAGATAATTGACGTTGAATGGGCCATAGTAATGTCAATTTAGCAATACAATTTTAAAAGTTATAGCCCTGCAAAGAAGGGGAACTTCTCCATAGACAAATAGAGCTGGCAGAGGATGGTATAAGGATGTACATAAGCGTTGCAAAGAAAGTGTTAATTGCACATAAAAAAAAAATATATTATCTACTTTCTATAGAAGCAGCTGGGAGGTGCGCTGTTTTAAGTGAGCGTGGACTATAGAATTGATTGATTGATTGATTGATTGATTGATTGATTGATTGATTGATTGATTGATTGATTGATTGATTGCAAATTTGATTACTGTCTGCCTTGTTTCCAACTGGTTAAGTTTAGGCACTCTTTCGAAGTTGGTTAAAGTTAGAGTTTGTCTTTAGAGCAGGGCGATAGACCACCAGCCCTGATTCCAAACTCTAACCTTAACCAACTTCGAAAGAAAGCAACTTCGAAAGAGTGCCTAAACTTAACCAGTTGGAAACAAGGCGGACAGTAATAAAATTAGCAATCAATCAATCAATCAATTCAATAACCCACGCTCACTTAAAACAGCGCACCACCCAGCTGCTTCTATAGAAAGTAGGTTAAAATTTTTTTATTAAAAAACTCTTATAGGAAAAGAACCCCCCCCCCCCCTATATATGTCATGGTTTTTGCCTTATTTCACCTTTCTGTGAGGGACAGCTGTCTATTTTTGCTTTATTTCACCTCTCTGTGAGGGATAGCTGTCAATCCCTGTTCCCTGTGGTTAATTGCCTCATGGGTCGGCAGGTGTGTGGGCTGAGCTGACTGTGACCTAGCTGAGTAAAGTAAGTTAGTACCCAATCCATTGTATATTTTTGGTAATTGTTTGTTCTCTCTGAATCAATCAGCTCAGTTCACCCCATAGGGATTGACTTGAGCAGCCTGTGCTAATTAGTCCAATCAGTCAGAGGCAAGGCCTGTGTTAAATACTCCTGCCTGTAGCTCACTTTGCACTAAGCTGAGCTGACTACACTGTGACCTAGCTGAGTAAAGTAAGTTAGTACCCAATCATTTGTATATTTTTGGTAATTGTTTGTTCTCTCTGAATCAATCAGCTCAGTTCACCCCATAGGGATTGACTTGAGCAGCCTGTGCTAATTAGTCCAATCAGTCAGAGGCAAGGCCTGTGTTAAATACTCCTGCCTGTAGCTCACTTTGCACTAAGCTGAGCTGACTACACTGTGACCTAGCTGAGTAAAGTAAGTTAGTACCCAATCCATTGTATATTTTTTGGTAATTGTTTGTTCTCTCTGAATCAATCAGCTCAGTTCACCCCATAGGGATTGACTTGAGCAGCCTGTGCTAATTAGTCCAATCAGTCAGAGGCAAGGCCTGTGTTAAATACTCCTGCCTGTAGCTCACTTTGCACTAAGCTGAGCTGACTACACTGTGACCTAGCTGAGTAAAATAAGTTAGTACCCAATCCATTGTATATTTTTGGTAATTGTTTGTTCTCTCTGAATCAATCAGCTCAGTTCACCCCATAGGGATTGACTTGAGCAGCCTGTGCTAATTAGTCCAATTAGTCAGAGACCAGCCCCCTACAGGTGTGGGACAATATTCATTAGGGATTTAAGTGTAGTTTATTCCAGTGGTTCCCAAAGTCGGGGGTGCGACCCAAAGGTGGGCCGCGAGCAGCCACGGGAGGGCCGCGAGATGATTAAAAAAAATAAAAAATAAAAATTGTCAGGCCACTGAACTTAGAAGCAGGCCAGGACAGTGTTTCTAGTTGTATTCTAAAATTCGATTCTATTGTATTCTAAAATGTGACTATATGGTTTTATATTAACTTAATAAATAAACAAAAACGAAAAATCTACTTATTTCAACGAACATTTCAAACTAAATAACAGATTATGCACATAAAACGCTGAAAACAACCGAAGCAACAATAGTATTTTAATGAGGCTATTATTATTATCATTATTATTTTGCAACAAGTTAGCCCTCTCATAAATAGCACATATAAATGAATAACTAACTTGAACTAACTTAACACTTTGATCGCCATGGTTCAAATTCATAATTTACCATCCCTAGCCAGCTCTATTTGTCTATGGAGAAGTTCCCCTTCTTTGCAGGGCTATAACTTTTTAAATTCTATTGCTAAATTGCCATTATTATGGCCCATTCAATGTCCTATATCCACTGTTCAGGGTGTAGCAACGATATACTTTTTCATTCAGATATTCATACTAAAATATGGTCTAAAGTATAAGTATGTTTTTATCGTTTTCTGCAGCTTTCTCCAGAACTTGATTTATAGCTCCAAATGCATTATATTGATGATCAAATACAGTTTGGTAGCAATCGTTGCCAGATGAAAAATTTCAACTGGACGTGGTTCTAGAAGTTACTACGTATCATCTGATATTGACCGGATGGGCGAGGGGGCGTTTATAATTCCATGGGCAACGTTATACCATTCGTCTAGTGTGGGTCATATGGTCATCAGAGCAGTTTATATGGAATACGTTAGAAAATAACGCTGGATATTACCGTATGTTCCTCGCACCGTTGGGGGATGAGCGTGGAGTAGACAGTTTTCGATTATGGGATGTTGATCCTGATGAACCATTTCCAGGTTGTATAATACTATATACGTCCAAATAACGTTGTTTATTGAGTTAGGGCGAGCGATTGATTATCCAGTGTGTTGAGATGGGGTCCGGCTACCGATCGCGAGTGCCCGGACGGATTATGGATGAGCACTTCCTGTTTGGCGCGCCCCTCCCTCTTGGCCGATCTGCCGATCGGCCACCGGATGGCGCTCTTGAACCGTTAGACAGTTGAGTGGAGCTCACCAGTACATCTCATGTCTCCGGAGGAGAAATATGATTTCGATCACAGATTTTTGAATTATTGATATCAAAGACGAGTTACGGCGTCTTCGGCAGAATGAGCATGGCTAGGAATGACGTCTAAACACGTCATCGGCGATTAAAGTGTTAATATGATTGAAGTGATATTTGGCTTAAAAAAATCGGTCGCCTGGCAACAAAAAAATAAAAATAAAAGCCTGACGATGTGCATTGGGCCGCGGCTCTCCGACGCCTTATTTCCTGGGTCCCGGCCTGAAAAGTTTGGGAACCCCTGGTTTATTCAAGCGCCAGCAGAGCGCCGGCGACCGACAAAGACAGACAAAGACTTGGAGTTTTCCTGCTGGAGTTCTCCGAGGAGGCAACCGAGTGCATTTGAGTATCTACTGCCTCTTACTTGCCCTCCTCCAGCAGGCCACCCTTTTGTATCTGCATTTTCTGGTCTTGCCTTGTTAGCTTGTCAACTAGCTCAACCTACTGGTTTTAGCTCTTTAGCTAAACCTTTAATTGGCTTCATACACATAGCCTTTAGCAGTTGATCCATAGCACTTCCTATTTTTATTTGTTCCTGGTCTACCACCGCCACCTGGTGTAAGCATGGCTGTGTTCTGTCTGTCCCTCTCTCCTAGAAAGGTTAACTCGGTTAGAGAGTCGTGTCCTTGAACTTGAGTCAGGAAAACAGTCAGCTTTAGACGTCACGGACACTTTAGGCTTTTCTAAGGAGCCTCTAGCGAGGTCTTCTTGTCTGGAGAGTCCCAGACATAGTGCTCAGGATGTGGTCTTTGTGCCCAATACGGAGCGGCAGTGTAACCGCTCGGTCTTGGCCTCAACAGCACCTGCTCCGCAACATGATCTTACACGTGTTGCGGGTTCCGGTCCCAGCACGCAGCGGCGTCCACTGAAACCCCGTCTTCCTGTCCTTGTGATTGGCGACTCCATCACCCGGCATATTAAGCTAGACAACGCAGCCGAGATCAAATGTTTTGGGGGAGCCAGAGCTACCGACATTGAAGCCAACCTGAGATTTCTGGCGAATAGCATAGTCAAGGGAAAAGTTAACCCAGATCTCACACCCACTGAAGATAAATTTGACCATATTGTTATACACATCGGAAATAATGACTGTAGGATGAAAGTCTCTGAGGTCACAAAGATCAACATAGTTAGGCTTTCTGACCTCGCCAGAAAGATGAGTCGGCATCGAGTAATCTTCTCTGGCCCCCTGCTTGTAAACCGGCATGATGATGAGTTCATGAGTAGGACAGCTTCTCTACACCGATGGCTGGAAAAATACTGTAAAGAACAGGGCTTAGGGTTCGTGGATAACTGGTCCTCTTTCTGGGGGCGCCCTGGCTTGCTGAGAAAGGACAGCGTGCATCCTAACATGCTAGGCGCCTCTCTCTTATCTAGCAATATAGACAAGATTATAGCTTTGGGCTGACAGCCACCCCACAAGCATGCCAGGGTGCAGGCTCTTAGCGAGCCTGCTAGTCATGCTAAACCGATGGAGCCTGCCAATCCTTATACCTTTCCTAACCATGCTGGGTCCCTCCTCCACCAGGCTCCCCACTCCTCTCTTTCTATCTCTATCCTTAAACCGGTATATCCAATCAAAACTAGAATATCTCATTACGCTCCGCTTTACCCAGCTCGTCCTTGTGCGATAAACCATGCCAACTTAATTGCGATTAAACCTACCCGCATGGCTGAAAATCGCGCTGTTAAGTATACAGAGTGCGTGAAGGTTGGCCTTATCAACATCCGCTCTCTGCCAACCAAAGCTCTTTTGGTAAATTAACTGATAACAGACCATAGTCTCGACATATTGGGCCTCACTGAGACATGGCTTAAACCTGACTTTCTGTCCTTAAACGAGGCTTCACCCCCTAATTTTAGTAGCTCCCATATCGCACGCACCTCCAAGAAAGGAGGCGGAGTTGCTCTAATTTACGACTCTAAGCACAACTTTACATCCGACGCAAACTAAGTTTTCCTCGTTTGAGGTGCTCCTGTTGCGTCCCTCTCCACCCAACAGAAAATGTTGCGGTCTGATTCCTACCTCCACTGCATCCTTTGTAATGGCTGTCCTTTACCGCCCCCCAGGCCCTTACACCCTCTTCCTAGATGAGTTTTCAACTTTCATCTCTTGATTGATTGATTGATTGAAAACTTTATTAACAGATTGCAGAATGGGTACAATACAGTACAGCTCAATACACACAATTGTTAAGGGGATGCAGACCAGAGAAAGACTTTCGTCTTGGTTACATCAGGGTCCCCCATTTTCAATTCATCAGGACATATATGACATACATGACATACAGATAGTCAGTACTGCTACATCTATACATTTATGACATACCAGATTTGCAAATACAGTACTGTTTGTGATACAGAAGGAGTCAAGAAAAGGGAGTATATACATTTGACGTAGAAACTGTACATTGGAGGAGGTTGGGTGGGGGGGGTTGGGTACATTGGGATATTGACAACCATACTGGGTAATTTACATTGGAGGTGGTTGGGGGGGGGGGCACACTGTATAAACAAGTAAAACTGTACATTGGACTATTGACAAAACCATACTAGGTAAATGACTGTACATTGGAGGGGGTTGGGTTAGGATATTTACAGGGGCCAGTGTTGAGTTGCAGTCTCCCGTAGGTGTCCCTTGAGAGAGGTTTTGAAAGTGGGTAGTGATCCACATTCCTTTACAGCTTTGGGTAGGGCGTTCCACATTGATGTGGCATAATTGCGAAACGTGTTTAGTCCCTTATTTGAGCCGAATCTGGTCTTGGCTTGTTACGCGCTCAGATAACATTTTAATTGTTGGTGATTTTAACATTCATTCCAACAAAACTCTAGATCCCCTAAATAAGGCTTTTACCGACATCATTGACTCTGTCGGTCCCATTCAAATCGTTGACCAACCCACTTACAGCGGTGGGAACACCCTTGACCTAGTCCTAGCCCGCGGTCTCACTGTGTCAAATTTGACCGTTTCCCCCTATGTTCCTGCTCTCTCAGACCACTACCTCATCAAATTTCAAATTGATCTGACGGTTTCTTGCCCAGACAGTGTAGAATCCTACATGAGCCGTCGTATTAACGCCTCAACTGTCCCAACTCTAGTTAACTGCCTACCAGACACCCTCTCTCCCTTCCTCTCTTACTCTGGCCCCCTTGATCTCTTTACAGACAAACTTAACGCCGCCCTTCGTAGCACGCTCGACATTGTCGCTCCCCTTAAGCCTAAAATTAAACGTGTTCCGCAAAAACAAACTCCCTGGTTTACGGAGGAAACGCGCTCCTTTAAAAAGGCTTGTCGCAAACTTGAACATAAATGGCGTTCGACCAAACTCGAAGTATTCCGCCTTGCCTGTAATGATAGTTTACGTAACTACAAAAAGGTACTCTCATTTGCGAAAACCTCATATTTTTCCAGGCTCATTAATGAAAACAAAAACAACTCAAAGTTTCTGTTTGACACAGTTGCAAAACTTACTCAGAAACAACCACGTGCCCTAAACCATGCGTTCTCGGCTAACGAATTCATGAAATTCTTTACCAAGAAAATTGACCTCATTAGAGATGAAATTGTTGCTTTACTCAACAATCAGAGTCCCTCCCAACCTCTGATGGGCCTTCCCCCTGACTTTGATTCCAGCCATACGCTATGCTGCCTTGAAAACGTCTCACTTAGTGCCCTCTCTAAATTGGTTGGCGCGGCTAAACCCTCAACCTGTCTGTTTGACCCTCTTCCAGCAACTCTCATCAAAAAACTCTTCCCAACTCTAGGCCCTGCCCTACTCAATATCTTCAACACCTCCTTGTCTACTGGCGTGGTGCCCCTGGCCTTCAGCCGTCATTAAACCACTACTTAAAAAACTGAACCTCGACCCTCTAATCTTGAAAAATTACAGACCCATCTCCAATCTTCCGTTCCTAACCAAAGTGTTAGAACGGATCGTCGCAACGCAACTTACTGACCATTTATCAAACAATAATCTTAATGAATCTTTTCAATCTGGCTTTAGAGCCTTAAGGCCTCTGCATGCTACAGCAAATTCAAAGCAACTTCGACACAACATCGACAAAGCAACGGTGTTGCAGACACTCTACCTTTATGCTTCTGCAAAATCAACGCGCAGCCTATGTAACATTGTACCCCGTATGTAGCTAGGTTCCCTAGATAGATGACGCTTCCCTTCTCAACCAACCCATTGATAAAAGCAGAAAAATAAGCATAGTTTTTACTTCCGGGCGGGGGGTTTCAAAATAAAAGAGCGAGTCTAAAAGCACCGTAAATACGTTTATTTTTTACAATATCTAACGTTACACGAACCTAAACTAATCTAAAGTTAGTTTAGGTTCGTGTTAACGTTAGATTATGTACAAAATAAACGTATTTCCGGTGCTTTTAGTCGTCGCTCTTTTATTTTGAAATTCCCCGACCGGAAGTATTATAGTGTCTGTTGCTAGCAGCTTAACCTTTGTCAGCCGGTTCTTTGCTTTTTAACGTAACTTTTTTTTTAACGTAACTTTAACGTAAGACCGGCTCACATGCAGCTCAAACTACCTATTGGAATAAATTAATTGATTGATGTTTAACTTGTCCCTGTGTGTGTCCAGTCATTTCGACTAGCAAACGTTGTATTTAACGTTAAAGTTACCTCAGGATACCATTGTATTTAGCTATGCAGCTAATGTGGATAGCATTTTGTATAGCACCAATGCTAGCTGGCTGGCTACAGCTTTATTTACTAAATTATGGAGGCTTTTTTATCGTCAAGGTAAGAGAGGATTTGTCATGATCAACTGAAGGCGTATGCTATGGAACAATATGTGCTTGGGTTTTCAGAAAAAGGCCAGCTATGTGACGCTAATTATTTAGCATCAACGCTGGCTGGCTACAACAATGGCGGATGGTATTCTCTGCGATACCTATATTATTCTATGACAGCCCCGCCCCCATTCGCTAACCAACCAATCACTGCTACGCAATATCAACGCAACGGTTGTTTAGGTTAGATTTTGGAGACATGTACGCAGATTCCTCGCAACACAGTCTACAAGACCCTAAACAACAACCGCGCTGAAATCGCGCTGATGTTGTGTTGAAGTTGCTTTGAAGTTGCTGTAGCATGTAGAGGCCTTTACACTCCACCGAAACGGCGGTTACCAAAGTCACAAATGACTTACTGCTCTCTCTTGACTCAAACCTCACTTCTGTGCTCTTATTGCTTGATCTCAGTGCAGCCTTTGACACTATCGATCACTCGATTCTTCTAGGTCGGCTTGAGAATCATGTTGGCATTCGGGGTCTCGCACTAGCTTGGTTTAAATCCTATTTAACTGATGGAACACACTGCGTGGTCTATAATGATTTAACATCTGAGACCCTCCCAGTGCAATGTGTTGTCCCACAAGGCTCTGTCCTGGGCCCTTTGCTATTTTCGATTTACATGTTACCCCTCTGCAATATCATACGCAAATTTGGCATAAACTTTCATTTTTACGCTGATGACACGCAATTATATATACCTATTAAGCCAAATGATTCCTCCCAACTACAAAACCTTGAGGCCTGCTTGCTTGCCGTCAAAAAGTGGATGTCGCAAAACTTTCTACTCCTTAATGCAGATAAAACTGAGATGTTAATTGTTGGCCCCCCAAACCACAGAGGCCTGTTTCAGGACATCTTCCTCAACTTTGATACTTGTCATGTATCCCAGAGCTCCACCATAAAAAACCTCTCAGTAATTTTTGATTCCTCCCTCTCATTTAATGCACATATAAAAATGTTCACCAAAATTACATTCTTCCATCTTCGTAATATCGCAAAAATTCGCCCCATTTTAACTCTGGCTGATGCTGAAACCCTGATTCATGCGTTTGTCTCATCACGTTTGGACTACTGTAATGCACTTTTTTCAGGCCTACCTAATTCAAGCATCAAAAATCTTCAACTCGTGCAAAATGCGGCTGCACGGATACTAACTAGAACTAGACAATTTGATCACATCACACCAGTTTGTCTGCCCTACACTGGCTTCCTATTCAAGCCCGATCTGACTTTAAAGTGCTACTCCTCACCTACAAAATTTTAAATGGGCTTGCACCGCTCTATCTATCCGTCATCAGGGGCGCCTGCTCTGTCGAAGCTTTTAAATCCCTGCTTAAGACCCATCTTTTCTCTCTCTCCTTCAACCTACCCTGATCTCACCTGGTCGGGGACTGACCTTTAGATTAATCTGTCTAGTTTAGTTAGGATGTCTATTTACCCCCATGTCTGCTTTTTTGCAGCACCACAAACATGGGAACTCTCTAACTCCTAATTTGTTGGACCTTATGGTGTTCTTGACTTATTGTTATGTTTCTTCTTGACTTGTTTAAAGAAGACGTGTACGGCCCATGGGGACATTAACATGTGTTGTCGGGCCATACAAATAAATTTGATTAGATTTGATTGCACCTGATGCAGTGCAGCTGTGCCTATGGCCATGTGGAGTCTATTTAAGTTTGGAGATCGCAGTGTCAACTGCTTTTTCATTTCCTAGTGTTGGCTGTCCTTTTTGTCACGCTCATTATATTGAAGTGTAGTCTGATCTCTGATTCAGAATTGAGCTTTATGGTAGTCATTCTTATTTTGGGCTACTCACGTGATTCTACACATAAACTCCCTTAGTGGAGGTTTATTGTTTTACTTTTTCCAATATAAACTCCTTTATTAGGAGGTGTCCTTGTGGCTTATTTACTTTTATACTATACCTCTTTATTGAGAGTAGTCCTGTTTTTTGGGACTTGATTTATTTTCTTAATTACTCACTTTGAGATTTCCACCTGTAAAGGTTGTTTTCTTGTTTTTCCCCTCTCCTAAAATATCTGCGTAAGCAGTCTAGTGGTTGTCCATTTCACGGATAACTTTAAGAGTCCCTGTTATCTGCTCATGACCCACACACACACACACACAGCCCTCACAATATATGGCAAAGAAATTTAATTTTTTCCCCTATAGGGCAAATAAAACTTTTTTGTTGTTGTTTTACCTACTTTCTATAGAAGCATCTAAGAATGGAGTTCTATAGAAAGTAGGTTAAAAAAGAAAGGAAAAGTTGGATGTGTTAGTTTGTTGGATGTCTAGTTGAAAGACAGTTGGATGTCTTAGTTTGTTGGATGCCTAGTTGAAAGACAGTTGGATGTCTTAGTTTGTTGGATGTCTTAGTTGAGAGACAGTTGGATGTCTTAGTTTGTTGGGTGTCTTACTGAGAACTGTTGGATGCACTTCCGAGCTGCTTCCAGTTGTATAAAAGCCATTACACCACGTGCAGTCGTGGGTTGTGAGAATTAGACCATGCCTAGGGGGGTCTAACGACCACCCCTAGGCATGGTCTAATTCTCACAACCCACTCCTGCGCATGATGTAATGCTTTAATGCAAGACTGCATTTTCTTTTGTTTATGATCAAGTACATATGTATACATTGATATGAAGCTTGATAGCCTTGATGACTTACTTATCCACACTAAACCTCCTCTAATGTTACCGTCAGCCAGGTTTTTGTGTAAGCACTTAACCAGCCTAGATAGCCAGATCTTGTGCATTTGGGAATTGAAAGCATTCACAAAGCTAGCAAAAGAAGAAAAATAAACAATAGTAATGTATTATGTGTTGTCCAAAAATGGCCCAGAGGAATGCATGTTACTATGAGGTGGAAACCAGTAAACAAATCCCACACTGTACATTGAGTGCATAATTTATGCTTACCAGGGGAAATGTTGTTCACTCATATTGGAGATGAGAGAGCAAACTGAGGATGGGATTCAGACCACATCTAAAAATGAATTGTTGTTCAGTCATTTGCGTGAATAAACACTGCTTAAAATGCAATGCCCAGGGCCTGCAAAGAAATAATGTTGACATTTGGAAGATTTTTTCAGGTTCACTAATCCCATTAATTTCTGGCTCATCAAATGACATTGTGTGTCATGAATTATATAGCATTTTCATCTCTCTTTCCAGTTGATGTAGCTCTGGGAGGCATGCTGATGTATCCTTGATTCTTATTACAGCGTGTGACCTATTGGTTATTTCTTTCCACAGACGCTTGTCATTAACATGTTCATGAATCATCCAACCCCCACAGTTAGAACCATACCGTATGCCTCGCTGCTACCATCACACTGGGGTAAATAATTAACCACCTAATAATCTCATCTATGCTGCGCCTCTATGCTGCTCTGGAACACTGGTCCGCACTTAACACGCTCCAGTGATTATCTAGTTCTTCAGGTTCCCCGTGCTGAACTCATCTTGGAAGGACTGCTGTTTGTATTGATGCGGTGGAATCGTGGAATCTCTTACAACGTGACCTAAAACTAAGTACTCTTTAGATTCTTAATTTAATAACCATCCTACTTCGACTTGTAATAGCTTTATCTGACATGATATTGTATATTAAGCTGTATTTATTTTTGACTGTATGTTGGTGGTTGATTTATTTTATGTTTTAAATTAATTGTGTGTTTTTTGTTTTCTCATTATGCCATGTACACTTAGCACTATTGAAAATGTGGGTCTCCCTCAATGACTTCTGAGTTAAAAATGATTAACAATTTATTCTATTTACATAAAAATTAAGATGCAAAAGGAAGCATAGGCTTCGGAGTGGACCTTGACCAAAATAACAAACAAACAATCTTACCTTTTTAAATAATAACTAAGAAATAAACAAGTGTTTTAGGTCACACTCTCTGGGCACAGCCCAGCTCAGTAGGCTGTGCGGGCGTGGCCTTCTGTTCACTGGACACTGTAAAAAATAGAAGTTCCTCAGAAGTTCCTCTAAGATCCCCTGGGTTCCCTCAAAAACTGATGGGTGCCTCAAAGCCACAAATGGTGCCTGTGAGAACCTTTTGGTGCAACATGTCCTCTCAGCTATCACTGTAAAAATTAACCAGCATTTCACAACATTTAACAGTATTATCTTACAGTAACATATTGTAATTAAGACCTCCTGTAATATCCCAACAAATACATGTAAAAAAGACTTCACATTATATTATTCTTATTTCACAATAAAATACCGCAATCAAAATCCTCTGTAATATCACATCAGATGTTGTAATCTCACAGTAACATAAGAATATTTCACATCATTTATTTATTATTTCACAATAAAATATTGCAATCAAAATCCTCTGTAATATCGCATCATATTTTGTAATCTCACAGTAGCATATGAATATTTCACATAATTTATTTATTATTTCACAATAAAATATTGTAATTTTATAAAAAAACAAGACAAAAGTCTTTCTCTGTAATATCACATCAGATGTTGTAATCTCACAATAGCATATTGTCACATAGTAATGTCTAATGACAATATAGAATATAAGCTGGAGCGGGCCGTATGTGAAAACCAGCCCCTCCAGTAGTGCATTAAGCAAGGTCCCGAGCAGGTAATAAAGTGAACACAAGACGTTGATCCAAATAGTAAATTATATTTATTCTTGGGGAAGGAATTCAAACCTTCATAAAGTATAAATATAATTTACGTCTTGGAACAAATAGTTCCAGTGGAACAGTGGCAATTAGGCACAAAAAGCCAACAATAGGATACTCCCACACAATAGGGTAAGTCACACAAAGTGACAAGTAAACATAGCAATCGCTCCACACAATAGTGGCAACCAACGGCAACCTCACTCCTACTCTGGTCACTGGCACATGACAGAATGAGGCGCCCCGATGTGTGCCACCTCCCAATCTCTTAACCACCCATCTCCACTGCCTGTCTTGAAGATGCACCAATCAGGGGCAACCAATCCAATCAGGGAGATGAGTGGCATCTGCGGAAACAGAAACAGCGATTAGGAGATGACACAACACCACACATAGAAAACACAAATAATATATTACCCTGATGTTACATGGTGTTAAAATATATGGCAATAATGATAATGAACAACCCACGTACGTGACACCTCCCCCCATAGAAGCGAACCTACTGGGTGAACAAAACATTATTCCCTATACAACCAACATCAGAGCAGTACCCCCAGACCTACCCTCTGGATAAGGCATTGTCCACCCCCTTTTTGTGACGGATGACAATGTTGTAGCCCTGCACCAACAGGGCCCAACGCATCAACCTCTGGTTATGGTTATACATATGAGCCAAGAACACCAGGGGATTGTGGTCCGTGTGGACCAACACCGGAATAGCGCTGGAACCCACGTACACCTCGAAGTGCTGGAGAGCGAGGAGCATCGCCAGCGTCTCCTTCTCAATGGTCGAGTAGTTCAACTGATACAGCTTGAACTTCACCGAGAAGTAGCAAACCGGATGATGCACCTCGCCCTCTCCCGCCTGCAACAGCACAGCTCCAGCCCCAGCAGCACTCGCGTCGACCTCCAGCTGAAAGGGCAACGCAAAGTCAGGGGCTGCCAGAACAGGAGCACTGCATAGGAGAGACTTAGCAGCAGGGGCGGATTTAGGATTGTAGGAGATCCGGGGCTTAGCCCAGATGGGCCCCCCTTCCTTTTTTTTTTTTTTTTTTTTTATTTTTTTTTTATTTTTTTGGCAGGCAATGGGTGGTTTGGAGGGGGTCCGGCACAACCCCCTCCACGACAGATTTTTTTTGAATTTAATGAACCTGTACGTGCAATTTCCTGTAATATAGAGCCTTCAATCTTGACCAATAAAGCTGCTCTTTTCACTATAAAACTCAGTTAACCATAACATAGTTATGGTTAGATTTATATATTGGGGGGGGATATATCATATGTTTCATATAATCAAAAAGTGGTGGAGCAAGATCATACCTTTGCTCCCCCAAGTTCAATAGTGGGAGAGCAGAGATGCTCCGAATGCTCTTATGGCCAGGCGTCTATGATTCACTGATACAAAGTAAAATAGTGCAGTGCAATAAAATAGTTAGTCAAATAGAATAAAATAATGCAATAGTGCATTGCAATAAAATAGTTATCATCGTATTTTTTCGGGAGGCCGGTAAGGAGTGCATTACAGTAGTCGAGTTGGCTTGAGATAAAGGCATGGATCTGGTTTTCAGCGTCCTTTTGATTTATAAATGGCCATACTTTAGCTATGTTTCTAAGGTGGAAGAATTAAGTTTTTGTCAACTTGTTGATTGTGATTTAAAGCTTATGTCTGAGTCTACCATAACACCAAGACTTAACTCACTCAAATACAGTTAGCAGCTGGATAGACCACAGATGGAAATTAGCTTCTGCTAAATCTGGTGCAAACATATTTTCATGTAACAATGATGAATTGTAAAAAAAAAAAAAAAAAAAAAAATTATTTTTTAAATAGATTCGGGGCTTTTCAGAATACATCCGGGGCTTGAGCCCAGGTAGCCACCCCCTAGCTCCGCCCCTGCTTAGCAGCCTCGAAGGCGCACTGACACTCCTCGGACCACACAAAAGGTACAATAGGACTACATAAAGAAGTGAGGGGAGCCACCACCACAGAAAAATTCTTACAAAAACACCAGTAATACCCTGCCATCCCCAGGAAACGCCGTAGCTCGCGTCTCGTGGAAGGAGCCGGATACGCCAGGATCGCTGTCACCTTAGCGTCCACCGGGCGGACCTGTCCGTGACCCACCTGCTTCCCCAAGTACGTCACCGTGGCTTTCCCAAACTCACACTTGGCGAGGTTCAGAGTTAACGAAGCCTCCGCCAAGCGTGCAAAAACCACCCGTAATTTATCAATGTGCTCCCCCCAAGTGTCCGAGTACACCACTACATCGTCCAAATAGACGTTACACTTAGACACACCCCCCAACACCATGTGCATCAAACGTTGGAACGTGGCCGGTGCGTTCCTCATTCCGAAGGCCATAACGGTGTACTGCAAAAAATGGTCCGGTGTAACGAACGCCGAAATATCAGATGCTCGCTCTGTCAGGGGAACTTGCCAGTACCCCTTCAGGAGATCGAGTTTCGTAATAAATACAGCGGGACCAATACTGTCAATGCAGTCGTCCATTCTGGGCAATGGGAACGAGTCAGGCACCGTCACCGCGTTCACCTTCCTGTAATCAGTGCAGAACCAGGGAGACCCATCAGCCTTGGGAACCAAAAGGCAAGGAGAGCTCCAGGGACTACGGCTATCCTTAGCCATCCCATTATCCATCAGATACTCAGCCTCCTTCCTCATCACCTCCCTCTTCGCCACCGGACACCGATATACGTGTTGTTTAATGGGGGTCGCACCACCCACATCAATATCGTGCTCCAGGACGGTCGTTCTGGAAGGCACATCAGACAACAACACAGGACAGTTGACGTACATCATCACTCTGTGACTCGGGCAGATACAACAGATGGGCAGTGACCTCACTCATGAACTCCGAGTTAGTCAAACGCCCCGTCTGCTGACCCTCGGACAACGCCTTCAAATCGTCGTCCGGCAGGGGATTAACACATGTCAACAAAACAGCTGGAACAGCTCCTGGGCTGCCAGACTGCACCTCCTGCTCACTCTCACCAGCACGGGTGAGATACTTCTTCAACATGTTAATATGACACAACCGTGTCTTCCTGCGCCTCTCGGCGTACATATAACATAATTGGTGTCTGATACTTTCCTCTCCACCTTATAGGGCCCTGCAAACCGGGCAGAGAGAGCTGACCCAGGCATGGGCAGCAAAACCAGCACTTCATCGCCAGCCTCGAACTGCCGCCCCACCGCCTTCTTGTCAAACCTCACCTTCATCTCCCCCTGGGCAGAGGCAAGGGTCTCCCTAGCCAGCGAGGACGCACAGCGGAGACGCTCCTTGCACCGGGAGACAAAATCAAACACAGTCGATTTAGGAGAAGAACCAGACAACATCTTCTCTTTGAGCAGTTTCAATGGACCACGCACACTGTGACCAAACACTAACTCTGCTGGGCTGAACCCAAGTGACTCCTGTTTAGCATCCCGAATAGCAAACAGTACAAATGGCACACCCTCGTCCCAACCACAACCCGTATCAACACAGAACTTTTTTAGCATCGCCTTCAGCGTCTGGTGCCAGCGCCCCCTGTGATTCAGGATGGTACGCGCTAGACACCGTGTGAGTGATACCCAAAGCCTGTAATGATTGATTAAAGGTCTTAGACATGAAATTCGAGCCTTGATCACTTTGCACGGTTTTTGGTAAACCGTAAGTTGCAAAAAACTTGTTTAATGCCTTGGTAATTGCTGGGGCAGTAATCTTCCTCAGCGGTATCGCCTCTGGGAAACGGGCGGCAAGACACATAATAGTCAACATGTATTGGTGACCTGCCTTTGTCTTAGGCAGGGGGCCAACACAGTCAATGATCACATGTTCAAAAGGTTCCCCTATCGCTGGAATGGGGTGCAAGGGAGCTAAAGGAACCCCCTGATTTGGCTTTCCCACAATTTGACATGTACTACAAGTACTACAAAACTTTACCACATCGGCCTTCAGACCGGGCCAAAAGAAATTTTGCAGTATTCTGTCATAAGTCTTTGAAATACCCAAATGCCCAGACCAAATATGTTCATGAGCTAACATCAAAACGTGACGTCTACACTCCACTGGTAATACAACCTGGTGCACTACATTCCAGGCATCCCCACACTCTAAGCCTGTCACACCTGGCCTAGCTACCCAAGTTCACATCAACACCCCTTCCTCTACTAAGAAGGTGTGTTTCCTACTATCAGTAGTGCTGGCTACTGCCGCAAAACAACTTGTTAGGGAGGAATCATTTTTCTGAGCGCCAAACAACGCTTGACGCGTTAGAGGCAACGGCATGTCGGAAAACTTGGGATTTACCAGTTTCCCCTGAACGCTACTCACACCCCTTTTTATCTCATCACTAGACGGCCACCTGTCCTCAGCGAGCGCCTCGCCACAGATGGAGTCACGCAGCGTCACCGCCTGCCCTCGTCTCGCCTGAGCCCTAGTCACAGCACAGATAGGAAAAACATTTGGGTGACTTTTAATCAACGCATCGCACAAAAACTCAGACACTGGGGCGTCCACCATCTCCAGAAATGGAATTACCTTCCCCCCAGCTATATCATTCCCCATGATAAAATCAATTCCGGCTACCGGAAATGAGGAACGAACCGCCACGGAAAAACAACCTGTGACTAGTTCTGATCTCACATGTATCATATGTAACGGAGCGGGTGTGAAGCCCATTTCTATCCCGCGCACAATAGCACTTGAGTTACAAGACGACTTCTCATTTAACGGCAATACATCCGCCAGAATAAAGGACTGCGAACCACCTGTATCACGAAGGATCCTCACCTCGCGTTGGTCACAGACTTTACCCGACAGTGACACAAAACCAGAAAATATAAAAGGTTCGAAACAACTGTCTGGTTTCTCCTGCTCTGGGCGTGAGACAGTGCTAATCAACCCCACCCCCTTTGGTTTCTGAGCTGGCCTTTTAGTATCTTGCCGATCGTGCACAAATGCATAACAGTCCGCCACCAAATGACCTGGCTTCTTACAATAATTACAATGTCTCTTTTCAGACGGAGGCGAGCGTGGCCGATACGCACGCTCGCTATTTCCCCGAAATGGTAATTCCCGAGAGGGAAACGCACCGTTTTTAACACACACAGTATCGTTACGCACAGAAGCATGTTTGTGCGTCAACGCCAATTCATCCGCCAAAACAGCAGCGTCTTGGAGAGTAGACACTTTCTGTTCATTCAGATACAGCTCGGTTTGTTCAGGCATACAGAGTTTAAATTGTTCCATGAGTACCAACTCGCTCATGGCTGCAAGATCCTGCACCTTACTCGACGCGCACCATCATTCAAAAAGATTCCTCTGTTCACGGGAGAAATCTGTATTTGTCTGAGAAGGGGATTTTCTGAGCGAGCGAAAACGCTGTCTATATGCTTCGGGAACCAACTCATACACACGTAAAACAGCATTCTTCACCCGCTCATAATTTTGACTGTCAGCCATAGTTAATGATGCTACCGCTGCACTGGCTTTGCCAGTGAGCCTGGTCTGAAGTAAAATCACCCACATATCCTCCGGCCAATGCAGAGCCTGTGCAATCCGCTCAAAAGCAGAAAAATAAGCCTCTACCTCTGACTCTCGGAACATGGGCACCAGATTAACGTGCTGGCCGATATTAAAGTGAGCCGGGGAAATCCCAGCTGGAGAGGAGGTAGCACTACCAGCTCCAGCCTCCAACCTCATCCTCTCTATGGTCAGTTGAAGTTCCCTGTCCTTCGCCTCCTTCTCCTGCAGCCTGTCTCTCTCCTCCATCTCCTTTCTCTCCAGCCTGTCTCTCTCCTCCACTCTCTCCTCTCTATCTCGTACAGCCGCTTTGTCCTCTCTGTCTCGTACAGCTGCTCTCTCTTCCCTGTCTCGCTCCTCCCTGCGCAACATCGCTCTCTCCTCCATCTGGAGACGGGCAAAACGCAGGCTAGAGCGCGTATGGCCAGAAGACGTGGATTCTTTATCTGAATCGCCCGCGCCCTCACTTTCAGCTCTGTGAGTACTACCATGTCTCCTAACAGCACCACCCTCCGGGTTAAGATCACCTAAGGGAGATTTATCGCCAGTGTTTTTAACCTCCTGGTCCACTAACAGTGAGTCACTATGACTTACTACTCCCCGAGCCGTGCTGAACACCTGTTGCTCCACTAACCCAGCTATTACAGCCGCCTTCATATCAGCCTTGGACTGGGAACTTTGCACAGTAATATTATAATGTTTAGCAACAAGGCATAATTCCGCCTTAGTGCAACCGTCCAAATGACCCTCTGACGGATCCACTACAAAGATCTCCAAAACAAACGCCGACGCAGCCATAATATGTCCTTATGCGTGACTATCATACAAAAAAATATATATATATATAACGTCCTCACTATAACCATGACCGTGCGCAATAATAATAGACACATTCTGCATTTATACCTCTTAACCAAAACAATCCAACTGACCACATCTACTACCAATGAAAACAATAACAAATGTTCCTAACCACTCAACTAGGGTTACCTGTGTCACTCTAGCCTATCCCAGCTAAACTACTCCCCTAACGGGATGAGGGCTACACATATCTTCAGTCGCTTACCGATTTCATTGCGCGCTCCACCGGAATCACGACTCGTGCCCCCCACCCCCTAGCCAGGCAGGCGACCCCCCTGTTACCTATGTGGTAGAAAAAAGAGATCTGGTTAAGAGCATACACGAATGGTTAATTATTATACAAAACACTGCATGGATACATAAATACCAAAAAACAACAACGCCACTTTACCTGACACCATCAGCCCCTATGTCAAATGTACACAGCAGACCGGCATTGAGCCCCCCATGTCACAAGGACATGAAAGACCGGAAATGAGCCCCCATGTCACATAGTAATGTCTAATGACAATATAGAATATAAGCTGGAGCGGGCCGTATGTGAAAACCAGCCCCTCCAGTAGTGCATTAAGCAAGGTCCCGAGCAGGTAACAAAGTGAACACAAGACGTTGATCCAAATAGTAAATTATATTTATTCTTGGGGAAGGAATTCAAACCTTCATAAAGTATAAATATAATTTACATCTTGGAACAAATAGTTCCAGTGGAACAGTGGCAATTAGGCACAAAAAGCCAACAATAGGATACTCCCACACAATAGGGTAAGTCACACAAAGTGACAAGTAAACATAGCAATCGCTCCACACAATAGTGGCAACCAACGGCAACCTCACTCCTACTCTGGTCACTGGCACATGACAGAATGAGGCGCCCCGATGTGTGCCACCTCCCAATCTCTTAACCACCCATCTCCACTGCCTGTCTTGAAGATGCACCAATCAGGGGCAACCAATCCAATCAGGGAGATGAGTGGCATCTGCGGAAACAGAAACAGCGATTAGGAGATGACACAACACCACACATAGAAAACACAAATAATATATTACCCTGATGTTACATGGTGTTAAAATATATGGCAATAATGATAATGAACAACCCACGTACGTGACAATATCAACATATCACATTATATTATTCTTATTTCACAATAAAATACCGCAATCAAAATCCTCTGTAATATCACATCAGATGTTGTAATCTCACAGTAGCATATGAATATTTCACATAATTTATTTATTATTTCACAATAAAATATTGCAATCAAAATCCTCTGTAATATCACATTTTGTAATCTCACAGTAGCATTTGAATATTTCACATAATTTATTTATTATTTCACAATAAAATATTGCAATCAAAATCCTCTGTAATATCACATCACATTTTGTAATCTCACAGTAGCATATGAATATTTCACATAATTTATTTATTATTTCACAATAAAATATTGTAATTTTATAAAAAACAAGACGAAAGTCTTTCTTCTGTCTGCATCCCCTTACAGTTTTTCTCGATTGCTAAAGCACAATTTCTAGATCTCTGAGCACAATGACCAGTTGCCTAAACACATTTAATAAATCAGGCCCCCAGGACACATTTCACCTCAATCTCAGATTTCACAAAACTCTGAACACATTGGCATTTGCCACAACACACGTTGCAGAACTCTAAACACATTCGCACTTACTCTAAACACTTCCGCACTTTCTAAAACACACGTTGCACAACACATTCTCATTCACTGAACACATTTTGCTCACACGATGCAAAATGATAGACTCAATCATCAAAAATTTAACACAATGAAAGCACGGGTGTCATTGCTTAAACACGGTGACTCAAAATTGAAGACACCTGCAAATAATGTGACACCATCCATATTGGCCAGTTTAGAATGCACAACCTCATTGCTTAAACACAATGACTCAAAATTGAAGACACCTGCCAATGATGTGACAACACCTATATAGGCCAGTTTGGAATGCACAGTTTGCTGAAGGTGCCAAACAGCCGGCATGCCAGAGCTTTCTTCCCCCGCTGCCTGGCGAGGAAAAACATAGCCTGCGATGTCAACGAGGTCCTGTGGCCTGACCCCGCCCGACGACGTGATGCACAGGCCCCTCCACAGGCCCCCCACAGGCCCCCCCACAGGCCCCTCCACAGACCCCCCCACAGGCCCCTGCACAGACCCCCCACATGCCCCCCCACAGGCCCCTCCACAGGCCCCCCCACAGGCCCCTGCACAGACCCCCTGCACAGACCCCCCCACAGGCCCCTGCACAGACCCCCCCACAGGCTCCCCCACAGGCCCCCGCACAGACCCCTCCACAGGCCCCTCCACAGGCCCCCCCACAGGCCCCCCACAGGCCCCTGCACAGACCCCCCACAGGCTCCCGCACAGACCCCCCCACAGGCCCCCGCACAGACCCCCCCACAGGCCCCCCACAGGCCCCCCCACAGACCCCTCCACAGGCCCCTCCACAGGCCCCTGCAC
This sequence comes from Notolepis coatsorum, assembly GCF_963971535.1. Classification (NCBI taxonomy): domain Eukaryota; kingdom Metazoa; phylum Chordata; class Actinopteri; order Aulopiformes; family Paralepididae; genus Notolepis; species Notolepis coatsorum. The sequence goes on along the minus strand of NC_140167.1, from coordinate 134,645,988 downwards.
AGGCCCCCCACAGGGTTGCTAGGGTGTTTCTAGGTGGTTGCTAGGGTGTTATAAGTGGTTGCTAGGGTGTTTCTAGGTGGTTTCTAGGGTGTTATATGTGGATGCTAGGGTGTTTCTAGGCGGTTGCTAGGGTGTTATATGTGGTTGCTAGGGTGTTTCTAGGTGGTTCCTAGGGTGTTATATGTTGTTGCTAGGGTGTTTCTAGGTGGTTGCTAGGGTGTTATATGTGGTTGCTAGGGTGTTTCTAGGTGGTTGCTAGGGTGTTTCTAGGTGGTTGCTAGGGTGTTATAAGTGGTTGCTAGGGTGTTTCTAGGTGGTTGCTAGGGTGTTATGGGTGGTTGCTAGGGTGTTTCTAGGTGGTTGCTAGGGTGTTATATGTGGTTGCTAGGGTGTTTCTAGGTGGTTGCTAGGGTGTTTCTAGGTGGTTGCTAGGGTGTTATAAGTGGTTGCTAGGGTGTTTCTAGGTGGTTGCTAGGGTGTTATATGTGGTTTCTAGGGTGTTTCTAGGTGGTTGCTAGGGTGTTATAAGTGGTTGCTAGGGTGTTTCTAGGTGGTTGCTAGGGTGTTATATGTGGTTGCTAGGGTGTTTCTAGGTGGTTGCTAGGGTGTTATATGTGGTTGCTAGGGTGTTTTTAGGTGGTTGCTAGGGTGTTATGGGTGGTTGCTAGGGTGTTTCTAGGTGGTTGCTAGGGTGTTATAAGTGGTTGCTAGGGTGTTTCTAGGTGGTTGCTAGGGTGTTATGGGTGGTTGCTAGGGTGTTTCTAGGTGGTTGCTAGGGTGTTATAAGTGGTTGCTAGGGTGTTTCTAGGTGGTTGCTAGGGTGTTATGGGTGGTTGCTATGGTGTTTCTAGGTGGTTGCTAGGGTGTTATAAGTGGTTGCTAGGGTGTTTCTAGGTGGTTGCTAGGGTGTTATATGTGGTTGCAAGGGTGTTTCTAGGTGCTTGCTAGGGTGTTATGGGAGGTTGCTAGGGTGTTTCTAGGCGGTTGCTAGGGTGTTGTTATAGGTAGTTGCTAGGGTGTTTCTAGGAGGTTGATATGGTGAAAAGCATGGTGAAGAGGTCGTGACCCGGGTGGGCGGGGTCTGCCATGATCTTCCTCGCCCTCCTCAAGGCCCTGGAGGAATGTAGGGACTCGAGGGAGGGAAGGGGGTAGCCGATCACACTCTCCGCTGATCGTATCACCCGCTGCAGCTTGGCCTTGTCCCTGACCGTGGCTGCAGGGAACCAGGTGATGATGGAGAGGGTGAGGATGGACTGGATGATGGCAGTGTAGAACTGGACGATAATAGTCCTCGCCAGCCTAAACTTCCCTAACAGGGGAGCCTAGGCATCATTGGGACAGGTCTCTGCTCATCAGCAAGAAAAGGTACTGCTTTGGGGAGAAAGTATATCATCTATCACTACTTGCACCTCATGGTACCAAAGCACCTCAAAGGCGCTAAGGCCTAGCAGGCCAGCCTGGGTTAAGTACACATGATTGTTGTGTGATAGCCCAGCATTTCAACCCTAACAGGGGAGCCTAGGCATCATTGGGACAGGTCTCTGCTCATCAGAGTACTGCTTTGGGGAGAAAGTATATCATCTATCACTACTGCCACCGGGTGTGGGAGGGTGCGGGTAGTATTAGGAGAAGTGTGGGTGTGTGGGGAATTACTGCGAGTCGCCCTGGAGGGCAAGAAGGACCAGCGCACTACCCCTAGGTTAGTAAATCCTAGGCCCCATCCACTCCCTCTGCTAAGGCTCCACTCTAATACTCCTGCACTAAAGTCGGGGATTCAGTTGGACTCAGATCTGCATGCTGCGTTCCCCCTACATGGTGACAGTGTACATCTACTCTCATAAAGTAGGGATAATCCACCCTGCTACACAAACATCTCAAAACAAACTGGTCAGACTACTGCTTGACCTTACTCCTAGAACCCACCTCACCCCATGCCCACTTTGACAACCTAGGATGGCTTAGAGTAGACGACAGAGTACAGCAACTTGCAATGTGCCTGGTCTACAAGATACACTACACAACCAAGGTACCCATGTGTACATGTCAAAATACTTCCCAAAGGTCAGTGAATACCACGACCACAACACCATGCAGAGGGAGCTCCACAAATCACATTAAACCCAGATTCGGCTCAAACAGGGACTAAACACGTTTCGCAATTATGCCACATCAATGTGGAACGCCCTACCCAAAGCTGTAAAGGAATGTGAATCTGTCATGGTCCCAGCCAGGCATCATGCTCGAACAATGTGAACAGTGTTTTTCTGCCGCCCTCTGGTGGCCAAACGCAGCAACTCCAGATCCTGGACTCTCTGTGGCATTCGAGTCTAGGTTTGCTGGATTCCTTTAATGCTTTGTTGTGTTCTCTGTTCATGTTGTGTGGTGCGTTTTAGCTTTTGTTTTTAATAGGTTTATCTTTACATATGTTTCCTTTAAAGGTTAATCTCTTTTGCATATGTTTTTATAAGTGTTAATACTTTACTTGTGTTTCCTTAAAGGCTCATTCCCTTTACACATGTTTTTAAGTGTTAACATCTTTACATATGTATGTTCCTTTAAGGGTGGCTTGTTTTACATATGTTTCCTTTTAGATATTCCTGTACACTTGCTTTTATCAATGATGTGTGTTCTGAAGGATCAGATTAAACCGAATATATATATTTATTTATATATATATATTTAATTGTATTTGTATATCCCCTGATATCCCTTGTATATTCCTTGTACAATATGCATTGAATATCCCTTCTAGTCTACTGAACATCCCATAATAGTCTCCATTCTACCATTGGACGAGACCTTGGTGCCAGGTCGCCATACCCCTCAGACCAGGTTCAATCGTACCGCTCAACATGTATGGACAAGTCCTAGTTCCGCGTAGGAATATGTCTACCGCACCACTAATGGTACTATTTGTTCATAGTGCGTATATATACTGCGCTATTAAAGTAGAGCTTTCTTTTAGTCCAGTTCATTACCCTCCAACAGAGTGACAGACGCAAAAGCCTCCCCGCGAACCACGTGTGGGCAGTAAGGCCAATTCGGCCCAGTATCGGCATTGAGACATTGTGTATATTAATATGTGAATAGTCATATTTGGCACTATATCGTCGAGTTGGACGTATTCTATTAAGCTAATAATAGTCTATTCATATGTAGTGCCTCGTGCGGTAAGAGTTCTATAGTAATCAGCACCCCCATCGTTTCGGGCATCAGCTGGACGCTTATCCAGGGTGGTTGACCCCACGTGAAGCTGCACCCGAGGAGCTCCAGGCCAAAGAGCGAGTGGACCTGTATATTGGATTATTCTACCGACGACGGCTAGCCTTCCCCGGCTTGGATTATGCTTTGAGTACTTTGATTATTCTATGGATAAAGGCCAACACTGCGGTGTGTTGGAAATACCCCCCCCGGAGAGGACGACAGGTGAGAAGACGCTCTACACGACGAGGTCGCCTCACGTCTCTCCATCGTGGACCGGAGGACGCCGGCCACAGAGAGTCCAACTGCTTTCATCTGTGGATCGAGGATCGCTGGGCACCGGGTCGCACGACTGTGGGCTCTCCCAGGATACCCTCGGCCAGACGGGATACAGCCAGACTCTACCCCCCCCCCCCTCCAGCTGTCCTACAAGCAGTCGGAACCTTCCCCTAGTGTATCCAGCTATATAATCATTCAAGTATCATTGCTATTGTTCCCTAAATATTCCAGGTTGCATATTTGCTTCCTGCGCAATCAGAGATTGGACATTCGATATTGATCTACCTACGAATACTCATTTGCCATAAAAGTGCATACTATTTCAAATCATAAATGTAATTAAGTGATCGTTGTACATACCTTTTGCTATGTATTATTAATAAACGCAGACTTTCGACTTGGTACATTTGTGTTGGATCCGTTTCATCAGGTGGGAGTGTTTATCATAATTATTTATACCTAGTACTGGGTGGCCAGAGTCTAAAGTACAAGAGGTAGTGGTAGTAAGTATCATATCTAACAATACAGTCAGGGAATTGTACCCCTCAGTTACACAAAGACAATGCCCAAAAAGCCGAGTGCCAGATATGCCAGAAGAAAATGGCATATCACAACTCTACGACAACTTTGTCAAATCACCTAAAAAACGTAAGTATCGTTGTACACGACGGCGACGCCACACAAAACATTAATAAGGCTATGCCTATGCTGCTATGACTAATGTGTTACCGAGTTGGCTAATTTAATTGTAATCATCTGCTTTTGTAGGTGCATTGTCTGATATAATTATAAATTATAAATTAAATATAATATATTTGTTTGCTTGATAAGGTTGCTTGAAGGTTGCAACATAATTATGTAATGTCATGTCGTTGGCTGTGACAGCAGCCCCACTGCACCCATGCAGCGCAGCCGAGTGAAACCTGCGTCACAGTCACGAAAGGGGCTACTTAATTAATTAATCCAATCCACTTTATTTATAGAGCACATTTAAAAACAACAAAGTTTACCAAAGTGATGTACAAGTCCCACAACATGAAATAAAAAATGTTCTTAAATTAAAAGTAAAAAATATATTATAATAAAAAAAATATATAATTTTTTTTCTCGAAGCTTCGAATTAAAATCAAAGCTCAGCCCCGAAGCTTCGATTTCCAAAAAAAGCTTCGAAGGTCAGCCCTACTCCACGTGACCCCAGAACCCACCCACAACCGAATAACTTTTTTTCTAATAACTCTGCCATTCATCCTTTTTGTGATTGAAACCAAGATGGCGGACAATAATCTTAATGAATGGATGTATTGATTGCGCCATAACGACTCATTAAAAAAAAGTACAGCCAAGTGGAATACGTTAGTTGTTTACACAATGTTGGATTATGTAATTGGTATGGTTTGTCATGACTCATTGTGAAACAAAATATAAATCACGGGATTTATATGAAGTGTGTTGTTAGATGGCATTCGTTGTACAACCTCCCTCTCCTTCAAAAGGACACTGTCACACAATTTCACTGTCCCAGGTTTATTTGTAAACACAAGTTGTTCAACATGTCTGATTACTTTGTAAATTTTGATCTATTTGGTGGACTGACCTTTGATGAATGGGATGCACAGCAGGAGAAGCCGGATAAGGAAAGAAGACATGCTGACATTGACGAAAACGAAGTTATCATTGGAAATTTTGATCTATTTGGTGGACTGACATTTGATGAATGGGATGTTCCAGCTAAGAGGCAAAATAACGACACAGATACTTTTTTCACAAACTGCACTATAACCGGGAATGTTACCATCAATGTAAATAAACCATAATCACCCTACAAAAACAGTATTGTATTTGTAAATCTGGTATGTCATAAATGTATAGATGTAGCAGTACTGTCTATCTGTATGTAATGTATGTCATATATGTTATGATGCATTGAAAATGGGGGGACCCTGATGTAAACAAGACGAAAGTCTTTCTCTGGTCTGCATCCCCTTAACAATTGTGTGTATTGAGCTGTACTGTACTGTACCCATTCTGCAATCTGTTAATAAAAATGTTCAATCAATCAGTATATATTTGTTATAGTGCTTAACAAGCATAATTTAATGTTGCCCAGTTGTGGCCTGTTGAGGGGCAATACATATCAAAAGTTCCAAAACATCTATTGTGTTTGTATTTGTATGATCCACTATATAAACATAGTAATTATAATATCTACATACATGGCATTTGATTGGAGGCTAGTCTCACTTTGTCCCACAGCAACATTAAAATAGTTTAGATTTGTGTATGTTGTTTATGTAAAAAATGTACTTGAAAGTAACGCAATAGTTAGCTACTTTCTGAAGTAACTAGTTACTTTTATAATTTGTAACTGAGTAAGTAACTTAGTTACTTTTTGGAAGAAGTAACTAGTAACTGTAACTAGTTACTTTTTAAAAGTAACTTGCCCAACACTGTACCTTCTGGCTAAGGTAAGGTCTATTCTATGTCTATTTTACCGAACCTGAAACATGTTTTTGTACCGATCACACTGTCACATTTTACCGGACATAAAAACATGCTTTTGGTAACAATCGCAGTTTTGAGTTAAAACAACCCCCCCCTTGATGATTTTGTGAAGACATATTATAGCTGCTGTCGGGACAAAACCTCATAACTCCAAAAACCCAACTTTTCAGCAGATGAAAAAAACGAACACAGATTTGAGGGTGAATAGAGTTAGGAGGTTTAGACAGATGATCGGTTTAATGCTTTCCCATTGTTTAAACGTTGTAAAACCCACACACACATATGGAGGATGATCTATGGAGTTGATTTATATAAAATAAAAATATAAAAAAAATGGAGTTATGAGGTTTTGTCCCGACAGCAGCGATATGTACATGGTATATACCTTTGATTTGGAAGTATTTGGGGTTTCAGGCGAGCAACCCGAACGATTTGGGCATATTGCCGCATCATATCTCGCGATTTATGAAAAAATACTGGATTATTTTGGAAACGGGCGATGCTTAGCGTGTAATAGTGCACAAACTACAGTATATAGAAATTAACTGGTTAGTCAGTGATTGACTATGAACAATGCCTGCAAATTAGCTATACTATTGTCTCCATAGCTATAATACAGAACACAAACATCGCTAAAATAGTCAATAATGCTGGCACCATTGAGTAAAGATGGGAAAAGAGCGTGGCGGTCAATGAGTTAAGCACTTTTCAGCTTGACCTCAGGGGATTAGTAAAGTATCTATCTAAAGTATCTGTCTGTCTATATATCGCTGCTGTCGGGACAAAACCTCATAACTCCAAAAACCCAACTTTTCAGCAGATGAAAAAAACTAACACAGATTTGAGGGTGAATAGAGTTAGGAGGTTTAGACAGATGATCGGTTTAATGCTTTCCCATTGTTTAAACGTTGTAAAACCCACACACACATATGGAGGATGATCTACGGAGTTGATTTATATAATAATTTTTTTTTTCAAAAAATGGAGTTATGAGGTTTTGTCCCGACAGCAGCGATATATCTATTGTAAATACATGTAAATGTATTGTAAATGGGTATGTGTCACTTTTCTCCTAATAGGTTGGTCCAAGGTTGTCTATGGAATCAGACACATAAATCAATAGGACTATTGAGAACTAAAGTATAGTTACTCTGTAGGGAAATCAACGCATGGACTTTTATCACCTGCTGTAACCTTGAACAGAATCCTAGACATTAAAATCCAATAAATACTAGGCCTCCTAATGCAACAACCAGGATATATTTTTAGGACACATGAACAATTCAGAAAAACTAAAAGGAAATAATTATGTAACTTTGTAATGGTGTGCATTCTTGACCAGGTCTCACTCGAAAAACAGATTTCAATCTCAAGGGACTTCCTGGTTACGTAAATAAATAAAGAAATCATATTTTAGTCCACATCATTTTACATTGAATCCCTATTAGTTGCTGTGTCTACAATATGTTGAGTACAGTCACCTCTGGTTTCATCAATATGGAGCAGAGATCCATGAATAGTGATCATGTCTATCCCTCTAGGGATTGAGGGAGTTCTAGGTGATGCTGTAAATATAGGAAATCAATACAGGCAAGACGTTGTATCATGCTGATGCATTAGTAAAGTCGACATTTACATAACAAACTGCAATCTATAGTCCTGCACCATTCGTGTCATGATTTCTACTCGTATTCCCTAATTGTGATGATTTTTTGTTGTGTCTTTTTGTTAAAGGGCCACTTATGTTGCACATAATATCACACACATTCAAAAACAAGTTTTGCACACATTAATTTAGTTTGACAGTTATTGATAGTACATTGATTTGAATATGGCCACCAGTGATGTCATCAGGTCATTGAATCCTTGTGTTAATTACAGCTTGATAAAAAGATAAGGTAGGACAAATATTGTTCCCGATAGGACAAGGTGTTGCTATTGTTTCATCTACATGCACATCATTTCATGGAGCTGTAATTAACACAACACAAGGATTCAATGTCTCCAATGACATCACTGGTGGCCATATTCAAACTCATTTACTCTCAATAACTGTCCAACTAAATGAATGTGTGTAAAACGCATTGAGTTTTTGGATGTGTGTGGGATTAGGCGCAAAATAAATCAGCATTGCTTGTTGGTCTAATATAACATATAATATCATTGCGGCCAACAACTAGGCAGGACTGAATCACAATTAAATAATTGTCTGGTAAATACATGTAACTGATCAATAGCATTGATTTTGATGCTGTTTTGAAAAAGCCTAACATACTTATTGTCAAGCATTCAAAAATGTTTATGCATATTAGATTGACTTGCACCAATTACTCCAATGGGTTTGAAAAATGTACAGGTCAGTTAATGGCATAATGGCAGTGGTTCCCAAATGTTTTCAGTCAGGCCCCCCTTGGGTAATTGGACCCCCCCCCCCCCCACACACACACACACACACACACTAATATACATTTTGATTATTTATTTTTTACAGAACTTGAAAAATGGCCAAATGTGTTAGTCAGAAAAGCGTTTAAAAGAAAAATTACCACACCATCAACATCTATTTTGTATTTATTTATACTGGTCTCTTTTAATTTGAACATTAAACTTGAGGCTCCATAGTGTTCTGATATGCATTTATTGGGTCTCATAGTAAGGTGATTCCTTAAAACTAAAAAACAAAACTAAAAGAAAACACTAAATTGTGCCAACCTCAGTAAGGGACAGATGTGCCTTGTCATACTGTCTTGCTTTTTACTTTGTAAGTGTTTGTAAGTGATCAATGTTAATGTTACCTGGAACACATGTCATGGCTGCGTGAACTTTTCTTTCAGATCCTGGTGGTGTCAAGAACTTTTCCTTTTTGTTTTCTAATTTTTATCTCGTCCTGGTTGGATAGCTAACATAGCGTCAGTTAGCTAGATTGCTACCACATGTCATGTGTGATGACAACTGAGCAACAGTGTTTACAGCTCTCATGTACAACACATTTACATTTAGTCATTTAGCTGACACTTTTATCCAAAGCGACTTACAAGGCCTGTACAACAAGTCATCAGGAAGGCCCCAACTCAAATCCGCTGAGTAACAATGTTCATATAAGTGTTGAGTGCTACAGTGTAGTGAAGGAAATCGATGATTTGCATTTGGTTTACAACATAGCAGCCAGCAGTACGAGCTCATCAGCCGAGGTGTTTTAGAAGAGATAGAGAAAAGGGCGTTTGATTAGGGTCAGAGGTGCCACCGCTGTTGCTATAGTAACAGTAATCAGAGAGAGAGAGAGAGAGAGAGAGAGTTCGACATCGCGAGACTTGAAGACAGTAAGCTGTGAGTTCTTCAGAGGACTAACCAGACTAGGAGACGAAGCAGGCATGTAGACACGTCGACAGAGAGACATCAGTAAGCTGGAGGGTGGGGGTTGCCACGAGATAGCTAGCTTCGGCTAACAGGGAAGGCTTTTGGCTAACCACTGGGCCTCAACAAACCATCGAGCTGATAACAGGAGAGATCGATAGAATAATGAATTTAATATATTTTTCAAAGACTTTCAGAACGGTTTCCATCTTGTACGAGTCTATGTTTATGGAATAAACATCAACATCAAGGAAAGGAATCACGTTTCCAGTGTGTCGATTCTTCTGATTACGAATGCATTAACGGGGGAGCCAGAGTGTGACAGCCAGTACGATGAGATAATAAACACAACGCAGACTTCACGGAACCACAGAGAGATTACTGGCTGACAACACGAGAATCCAACAGTAATGGAGAATTATCCGACGTTTTTCCCAATATGTTCATTATTATTATTATTCATTATTATCATAAGTAACATTTATTGTATGCGTTTATTGCATGCGTTAGTTATTATCTGATGCCGCCTAGTGGACGCACTTTGGAACACGTATTGTGACTCTGGACAGGTAAGCTGTCTCTGCGCCGGCGCGTCGCGTCGCGCTATTTAAGTGACACTCTCGACCATAGGCTGTAAGGTGAAAAGCCCTGTGGGCGAACTCTGACTGGCCAACGGTACGTTGCATTATATGCGCCGTTAATATCCGCATTTATCCTTTGATTCATATATCTAGTTACTAATTAATGCCGTTTATTTCCTTTCCTTTGTATAGGTAAATAATCTGACTAACTGTAACCTGGCTGACTGACGTCTGAATAACGTTGCTGACTAAACGCTGACTACACGTTGACAACTGACTAAATGCTATCAACTACTGGCAGTTGCTAACTGCAACCTGACTATCAACAAACTGTTATCCACGTCGACTTGGCTGAACATTACCAAATGCCATATCGACCTCTATACTGACATTATCCACTAACGCTTGAATGCAAGCTGCTACTAACTACCAGCTACAAGCTAACTGCTTGCTTAATTAACCACCTGGTGATTATTGCAACCAAGTAATAACGGGATGTTTGGACATTGGAGTCCTAATAAATGAGCATTTTTACAAAGTCCGAATTGTGTCTTTGGTTTAATTATAAGTAATTTGCCCACACCCTTCCAATGGGGACATTTAGTTGACTCATTGACTGAGACCGCTAGATAATTGGACAATTATTTACCGTACGCGCCCCGCTATGAGACGGGACGGACGGAACGCAGAAGGAAGTGCCCGCGTGAGATACCACCTCAGTGTCAAGGTGGAACCAGGACGGAGGGATACACACAACGGGGCACATCGAGAGGACGCAGTCAGCTCAAGGGAAGTGATAACGTTGATGTTGACTGCTTTCTGGGGTGGAATCGCCGCATTCCATCCAATGCTAACTGCTAGCCGCTAGCCATCCAATGCTAGCTGCTAGCCACTAGCAAACCAATGCTAACGCCGCTAGCCATCCAATGCTAACTGCTAGCCACTAGCAAACCAATGCTAACACCGCTAGCCATCCAATGCTAACTGCTAGCCACTAGCCAACCAATGCTAACGCCGCTAGCTAACCAATGCTAACGCCGCTAGCCATCCAATGCTAACTGCTAGCCACTAGCCAACCAATGCTAACGCCGCTAGCCAGCCAATGCTAGCTAAGTGACTTTACCACCAATTGGCTTTGCTCGTTGTATAACGATACCGACCAGCCAAGCATCAACGCAGGCAATTATAGTATTGCTACAAATGCCATGAACATTATCATTGACATTGACACACCTACACCTTGGCTGTGCTGAACCTTGCAATTATATTATTGCTCCAAACGCAGTGAACATTATCATTGACACACCTATGCCTTGGCTGTGCTAAACCTTGCAATTATATTATTGCTCCAAACGCCGTGAACATTATCATTGACACACCTACACCTTGGCTGTGCTGAACCTTGCAATTATATTATTGCTCCAAACGCCATGAACATTATCATTAAACACACCTATGCCTTGGCTGTGCTGAACCTTGCAATTATATTATTGCCCCAAACGCCGTGAACATTATCATTGACATTAACACACCTATGCCTTGGCTGTGCTGAACCTTGCAATTATATTATTGCTCCAAACGCCGTGAACATTATCATTGACACACCTGTGCCTTGGCTATATGCTTCAAGGTACCACTAATGAGATAGTATAACTGAATCACCTCTTCATGTCGTGAACGGTACCATTGATGAACTGACCTAAAGTAACTATGTTTCATCCGACCGTTTTCGAATTGCTCCTTCACGTCGTGAACTATTTATGAATTAACCAAAGGTTGTAACGGTGCTCACGAACTCTTTCCTACTTGCTCACTCACATTGTGGACTGTACCTCAAGTTTCAAGTGAGTTAAGCAAAACTACGTTTGACCCACCTTACGGTCCCATCATTAACCCCTGCTGGGGACAGTGTCATTGTAATCATACTGCTACACGCCAACTGTACAACTGTGCTTCTGACTGTTGACTCCATTATTTACTACTACCTGCAACCAGTGACCAGCCGCAAAAGGAGCTCCAGTTGGGGCAACGGCTGACTGGGACGAGATGGAGGGTGTTGATGTGGAAGAGCTAAAGAAGAGGCATACTGCAGCGCAGACAGCTTTCACAAGGAGAGCCAACCAGGTAGCTGACAATGTTGACACCCCATCGCCAGCAGAGCTCGTCAACGACAGGAAAGCTCTTCAAGTAGAGTTTGCGAAGCTCGTTGACACGACGGGAAACTATGTTGGAGCATTGGAGGAGGCCGACGGAACCGCACATGCTACCGTGATAGCCGACGCCACAGCAAAGATAGACGCGAGCAAGCAGAGGAAAGCGGAACTGGAGAAGAATATCTTCTCGGAGGTATGGTCCCGCTTCGTTCAACCAAAGTTAGGTCCCCTTGAAGTGGAGTTCGAGGAGGCCTTGGAAGAGACAAAGAGACTTGGGACCCAATGGGCACCCAAAGACAAGAGAGCGTTGGAGGGGAACAAATTGGAGAGAAGACTCAACGCCTTCGAACAAATGGTGAGAGAGTGGAGATACCTTCTTCCAACTCCCAACATAACTGAATTAGAGAAGCGGTACGGGCACCTTGACGAGGAAAGAGCAGCACTAATGGACAGGTGCTCGACCCTCCTAGAGCCTGGTGGAAAGGGTGACATTGGAAGTGCTTATGAGGATGAAGAGGAGGAAAGGACACACAACATTGAAAGGGGCGGTGACGTGACCAGCCCACTTGATATTGCAAACGATGTTCTGCAACTTGCCGCCGAAGCTAAACCTTCCCCGTCCACCGACGGCAAAAGTGTAGTCCTTTCCCACATCCACTCGTCATCTCCTAAGCTTGACAGCAGTCAAACAGAGGGCACTTACAAAGACTCTCCCTTACCTTTCGGGAGCCACTAATGCCACCCACCTCCAGCTTGGAGAAGAGACCGCAAGGAGTGGGCCTCACAAGTATATCGGAGGGAGTTCGCTCCCACGGATGAGACAACCCGGCAGCGAACAGAGGAGGTGACAGACGGTCATTTACCAGAACGACAGCGAGCGAAGTAAGAAAAGAGCCCCAGAGGGACTCGTGCACCATGTGTGGAGAGGAAGCACATGGAAAAAGACTTTACTTCTGCCCGGCCTTCAAGAAGGCTAAACTGCTTGAGAAACGAGCCCAGGTGAAGAAAGCTGGAGCATGCGCCAAATGCCTCGCTTATCACAGGGCCAATGGCCTATGCGAAAAGAGATTCCTCTGTAAGAAGGATGAGTGTGTGAAGGGCACTGTCAACCATCATTTTCTCCTCTGCTCCAAGACACAGAGCAGGAGCGAAACAACCAATGAGCCCGGTTCTCGTAGAGGGCTCCGAGGCTTTACGGCTGAGCAGGAGAAGGGTGTCACGGAGTCAAAGTTGTCAACGCTCCAAATGGAAGCATTCAGGAAAGCCTTCACCAACAAAACGACCTCCCAAGTGTGCGCCGGCAAGAGCCTGTTGGACAAAAGCGGCATAAAAGAATACCCAGTCCTCATGATGCTCATGGACATCACGACAAGGGGAGGAGACTGTGTTGGAGCATTGATGGACCTCGCCTCCGACACCAACTACATTACTCACAGAGCCGCCAAGAGGGTCGGGCTGTCCGGCAAGCCTATCACACTGGTCGTGTACGGTGTTGGGAAGATGGCAGTCAGAGTTGATACCAAGAGGTATGTGGTGGCAATAAAAGTATGGACCCCGAAAGGGACCTTGAGGGCCCACGAAATGCTCTGCCATGGCCTTGAGGACATCGCCAAAGTAGACAGAGTGGTGGACTCCAAGAAACTAGAACTGTTTTTCCCATGTGTCAAGCCAGGAGAATTGACCCGGCCTGAAACCATTGATCTGCTCATCAGCACCTGAGAAGGTCGCTTGGCCCCACAAAGAATGGAGAGAGCCGGTGATCTGGTGCTATGGGATGGCCCACTGGGCAAAACTGTGAGCGGTGCACATACGGACCTCTTCGAAGATGTAAAAATGACCACGCGTCATTCATTGACCCACTTCGCATGCTCCATGGGAACAACAGTCGTGAGAGAATGCAAACACCTCGCGGTGGACTTAACCAGGAGGAAAGGCATAAAAGAAGCAGGAACTGCCGCAAGCAATAAGGAAGTCTTCGACTGGCTGAAATGGGACAGCATAGGAGCAGCCTGTGACCCCGTCTGTGGGGGGTGTCACTGCGGTAACTGTCCTCCTGGAGGAAAGGAGATGACACTGGCTGACGAGAGGGAGCTAGAGACCATCAAGGCTGGCTTGACCTTCAAAGAGAAAGACTTGCACTGTGGGGACTCCCACTGGGATGCAAAGTACCCCTGGAAGGAACAACCAGCATCTCTCCCTAACAACCACCGAGCTGTGGAGTCAACCTTCCTCAGGACGGAGAAGCGCCTCGAGAAAGACCCCTCATGGAAAGTCGCCTATACCAGGCAAATCCACGAAATGGTGGAGAGAGGAGCTGCCGTGAAACTAACTAGGTCTATGATGGACCAATGGAAAAGAGCAGTATGGTACGTGAGTCACTTGACCGCACCGAACCCACACTCCATCACCACTCCAGTACGCATCGTCTGGGACAGCAGCCAAGAGTACAGAGGAGTAAGCATGAACAACATCCTACTGAAAGGTGCTGAACCCAATCCGAGCGGTACTCCTCATATTCCGGGAAGGAGAACATGCAGCCATCGATGACATCAAAATATGTACAACTCAGTGTGGCTGGAAGAGGAGGAGGTTCATGTACACCGCTTTCTGTGGAGAGACTCACCGCAAGACGAGATAGAAGATTACGCCGTCGTCAGGGTGAATATGGGAGACAAGCCGGCCGGATGTATTGCCCAAGTTGCTATGCGAGAGACCGCATACCTTCCTCGGTTCTCCCATCTGACTCATGAAAGATCTGTCATCGTGGACAACAGCTACGTGGACGATCTCCTCGTGTCGCACAATGACTCACACAGACTGGAAGAGATCCTGAAGGGGGTCGAAGTCATCTTGAAGGCAGGCGGCTTCCACCTCAAACCCTGTGTCCGATCTGGTCACAGTGGGAGGCATGACGCCGCGGAGACCAAGCCAGAGACACTAGTTCTACCGAACCAACTCAAAGAGGAAGATAACAAGGCTTTGGGAGTCGGCTACCTTATCCATGAAGACAAGCTCTTCGTAATGGCATCCATCAACTTTTCCCAGAGGAGGCAGAAGATGAGGATGGAAGCAGATCTAGCCGAAGAAGATATCATAGAGAGGACGCCTAACCCTCTGACACGCCGAGTCCTACTCAGCCATGTCGCAGGACTGTATGACCCGATTGGTCTCGCAACTCCACTCAAGCAGAAGGGAGTGATCCTAGTGAGAAGAGCATTTCAGGAAGCTGGAAAGATGACCAAGGACACTTGGGACCAGCCACTATCAGAGGAGCTCCGAGAGAAAGTAGTGGAGCTGTTCAAAGAATATGCTCGCCTGAGCCACGTCACATTCCCGAGAAGTATCACGCCCGCCGGCTGGTTGGGCAAGCCATGGGGGATCACGTTCTCAGACGGGAGTTGTGATTCCTATGGCGCGGTACTATACCTCTTGCGCATGAGAGGCCTGGATTCTGCAAGGGCCAAGAGTAGCCCGAAGTACGATTGACTTGTGTATACACTGCCGAAAGAACAAGGCAAAAATGTGCCGTCAAATCATGAGCGAACTCCCCCCGGAGCGCACAGAACCGGCCGCACCATTCGAGTATACCACATTGGACCTCTTTGGTCCCTACAGGATCAAAGACTCAGTGAAAAAGAGGACAAGCAAGAAAGCCTGGGGCGTAGTTTTCTGCTGCATGACGTCCAGAGTGATACATGCCGACTTAGTGGAAGACCTCTCGACCGAAGGTTTCCTAAAGACGTTCCAACGCTTCAATGCATTGAGGGGCCATCCTAGGAAGCTCTGGTCCGATAAAGGAACTAATTTCGTGGGAGCAAAGCCAGCGCTGGAAGAACTTTACAAGTTCCTAGCAAATATCGACAATAACAAGGTACAGAAGAAAGCCGCAGAGTCTGGAACAGATTGGACGTGGGTGTTCCACCCCGCTGACTCTCCTCATAGGAATGGCGCGGCTGAAGCAGCTGTGCGAGTATTGAAAAGAGCACTGAGCAGCTTAGGCGAAGAAGGGAGCCTTACGGCCCTGGAGTTCCAAACCCTCCTTTACCTAGCTGCCAATCTATCAAATGAGAGGCCTATTGGCGCCAACGCCCAGCTTCGGGATGGCACCATTGAGGTCATCACTCCCAACACTCTCCTACTGGGACGTGCAAGGCCCTGTGGAGACCCCAGAGGTTTCAAGTCCACTAGCTACCCCATCGTCCGTCTGAGAGCAATCCAGATTGAAGTGGACAGGTTCTGGAAATGATGGAGCCAGCTGGCGGGACCAGAACTCTTCGTCCGGAAAAAGTGGCACACTCCCGCTAGGAATGTCGCTGAAGGAGCCCTGGTCTGGCTTGCGGACCAGAACGAACTCAGAGGCCAGTTTCGACTGGGCCGAGTGATAAAGACCCACCCTGACCCGAAGGGTGTCATCAGAGACGTGGAAGTAAGGACTTGCCATAGCCTTCCCGTTACCGCCAGTCATCCCAAGCGTGATCGTCACGTCGGGGTGTGCCCCACCACCGTCCTCCACAGGGACATCAGGAGGTTGGTGGTACTTCTACCATTCGAGGAACAATGACCAAAGAAGGACATTGAAAGTCGCCTGTTTCTGGCACAAAGGACGTCGAAAGTCGCCTGTTTCTGGCACAAAGGACGTCGAAAGTCGCCTGTTTCTGGCACAAAGGATGTCGAAAGTCGCCTGTTTCTCGCTCAAAGACATCGAAAGTCGCCTTGTTTCTGGCACAAAGAAGGACGTCGAAAGTCGCCTGTTTCTGGCACAAAGAAGGACGTCGAAAGTCGCCTGTTTCTGGCATGATTGAGGACGTCAAGAATCACCCGATGCCGACGTAACCTGCGTAGTTTTCGCGGGAGCCGTTTGTGCTACCACCGTAAATGGGGCATAGTTTAATTCTTCGTTCCCCTGTAAATGAATAATAATAATATAGACCGGGAACACACTGTATAGTTTGGGAAGTTTTATGAGCCTGACGGTCAGAAAACTAAGTTGGAGGTGGAGAATTATCCGTTTTTCCCAATATGTTCATTATTATTATTATTCATTATTATCATAAGTAACATGTATTGTATGCGTTTATTGCATACGTTAGTTATTATCTGATGCCACCTAGTGGATGCACTTGGAACACGTATTGTGACTCTGGACAGGTAAACTGTCTCTGCGCCGGCGCGTCGCACTATTTAAGTGACACTCTCGACCATAGGCTGTAAGGTGAAAAGCCCTGTGGGCGAACTCTGACTGGCCAACGGTACGTTGCATTATATGCGCCGTTAATATCCGCATTTATCCTTTGATTCATATATCTAGTTACTAATTAATGCCGTTTATTTCCTTTCCTTTGTATAGGTAAATAATCTGACTAACTGTAACCTGACTAACTGTAACCTGACTGACGTCTGAATAACGTTGCTGACTAAACGCTGACTACACGTTGACAACTGACTAAATGCTATCAACTACGGGCAGTTGGCGGTCAGGTGGCGTAGCGGAGATTGTGCTCATCACCAATGCAAGAGGCTGCGGTCTCGACTCCCGGAGAGTCAGCATTGCCTTGGCTCGGGCTGATCGCTATACTAACTCGTTTGGCTGAGTTAGTGGGGGGGGGGGGGGGGGGAGCCGTGGGTGGGTCCTGGGCATTGTGGAGAGCGACCCCTACAGTTCGGTCAGGGCGCCTGCTCAGCGAAGGTAGGATCTGGTGAGAGGTAGTGCGGCCTCCCACACGTTACACTCTCCCAGTGAGAATCTGCGCGGCCAGGCTGGCTGCACATGCGTCGGAGGAAAGCATGTGACAGTCTCCGGCCTCTCGGACCAACAGTAGGGGAAAGTGCGCAACAACCAGGAAGGGGGTTGGGAATTTGGCATAACGACTAACAGTGAGATGGGAGAAAAATCGGAAAAAAAGAAGGAGGGGGAAAAAAGATTAAAAAAGATAAAAAAAATTACTGGCAGTTGCTAACTGCAACCTGACTATCAACAAACTGTTATCCACGACGACTTGGCTGAACATTACCAAATGCCATATCGACCTCTATACTGACATTATCCACTAACGCTTGAATGCAAGCTGCTACTAACTACCAGCTACAAGCTAACTGCTTGCTTAATTAACCACCTGGTGATTATTGCAACCAAGTAATAACGGGATGTTTGGACATTGGAGTCCTAATAAATGAGCATTCTTACAAAGTCCGAATTGTTTCTTTGGTTTAATTATAAGTAATTCGCCCACACCCTTCCAATGGGGACACTTAGTTGACTCATTGACTGAGACCGCTAGATAATTGGACAAGTAGGTTAGTATATTAGGACAAGTGCATGACAGTAAGGTTAGTTAGGGTTATTTTTTATTTTATAATTTCAGATATTGGTCGAAGAAGTGAGTCTTTAGTCGACGGCGAAAGATTGGATGGGTTTCGGCTGTCCTAACTGTGGTGGTAAGTTAGTTCCACCATTGTGGGGCAAGGACTGAGAATAGGCGGCTTCTCTTTGATGACCCTCCCAGAGCTCGGATAGGAGTTGGTCTTGAGGGTGTGTAGTTAGACCATTGACGGGAGGTAGGCGGGAGCCTTGAAGTGGATTCGTGTGGCAATGGGGAGCCAGTGCAAGTCCCTAAGAAGTGGGGTGACATGGGCTGACTTCGGTAGGTTTGAGATCAGGCGGGCGGATACATTCTTAATGAGTTGAAGAGGCTTGGTGGCAGTGGACGGAAGGCCAGCAAGTAGTGCGTTTCAGTAGTCGAGGCGGGAGATGACTGATTGGACGAGGAGTTGGGTGGCTTCTTTTGTCAGGAAAGGGTGGATCCTTCTGACGTTGCTCAGGAGGAATCTGCAGGTTCTGGTTGTCGCTGCGATGTGAGCAGAGAAGTTCAACTAATCGTCGAAGACGACACCAAGGTTCTTGGCGGTCGGGGACGCGGTCACTGCTGCATTCTCGACTGTGATGGAACGGTCGGTCAAGAGGGAGGATTTGGCCGACAGGTGAAGCAATTCTGTATGTAAATGTACCCAGGTTTCAGATTCATAACTAACAGTTATGAACATAAATAGTTAATGCTATTGTATATGAACATAAACAGTTAATGCTATTTGGTTATATATTCATGCAAGGTTAACAACGTTTTGACAAAATCCTTTGAATTGCCTCACTGCCCCTTTAAATCATCTCAGAACGGAAGTAGGTAAACAGTTTTCGCGCCGTACCTCTCAGAACGGAAGCAGATAAAATATATTGCACGAGAGTTTCACACACAAAACCGGGGTGGTTTGAAAGCTCGGCGTTGCTAATAAACATTTTAAATAATTTTTATAAACGAGTAAAAAAATCCCTGAGCTAGCCTTGGCTAAAATGGCTTCTTCCGCATTTTGACGCCGGAGCGCTGTGATTGCTGGTTGCTTTGTCACATGCCTGGTGCGCCCAGCAATCACAGCGCTCCTGCGTTTTTCATTGTCGAATGTGTAATATCGCTAGCTCAATGCTAACCAGCTAATAACGTTATCGAAAGGTTATGACTATAACCTAGTTATATGAGTACTGGCTGAGCGGCTCGCTCTTCGCCATACCGAGATATACCCCTATCTCCAGTACCTACTGTACTTCATTAACGAAAACAATGCACCCATGCACTTTACCAGGCCCGCCCCAGTGTCCCCTATAAGACACCGGACATGGTCATACTCGCCCTTCCTCGGGAAAAAGTTTCCATCATAGAAAACCCAACCAAGGGACCTCAGGGCGCGCTAAGAGCGAGACGCTCAGACAGTACTCATATAACTAGGTTATAGTCATAACCTTTTGTTATATAGCGTACTGGCCAATCGCGTCTCGCTCTTCGCCATACCGAGATATGGGGCAGAGCAGACGCGTGGCCCGACAAATGTACCCCCTGAGGACCCGCAAGCCCTACCACCAGGGGGGAGGGGAGTCCCGTTGTCACATAGTAATGTCAAATGAAAATATAAAATATAAGCTGGATCGGGCTGTATGTGAAAACCAGCCCCTCCAGTAGTGCCTTAAGCAAGGTCCCGAGCAGGTAATAAAGTGAACACAAGACGTTGATACAAATAGTAAATTATATTTATTCTTGGGGAAGGAATTCAAACCTTCATAAAGTATATTTATTATCAGGGAAGGGATTCAAACCTTCCCTTGGCTATGAGGAAAACAGAGGGGAAGTAATCCCACAAACATTTAACAAATAGGGAAAAAGGTAGTTGGAGAACAGACAAGTAAATATAATAATTAAGGCTAGTATGGGCTGTGTCCTCAGACACCAGCCAACCAGGTTGGCCCTGGGTTATCACCCAGCACTAAAGCCAATACAGTGAACAAATAGTTCCAGTGGAAGAGTGGCAATTAGGCACAAAAAGCCAACAATAGGATACTCCCACACAATAGGGTAAGTCACACAAAGTGACAAGTAAACATAGCAATCGCTCCACACAATAGTGGCAACCAACGGCAACCTCACTCCACTCTGGTCACTGGCACATGACAGAATGAGGCGCCCCGATGTGTGCCACCTCCCAATCTCTTAACCACACATCTCCACTGCCTGTCTTGAAGATGCACCAATCAGGGGCAACCAATCCAATCAGGGAGATGAGTGGCATCTGCGGAAACAGAAACAGCGATTAGGAGATGACACAACACCACACATAGAAAACACAAATAATATATTACCCTGATGTTACATGGTGTTAAAATATATGGCAATAATGATAATGAACAACCCACGTACGTGACACCTCCCCCCATAGAAGCGAACCTACTGGGTGAACAAAACATTATTCCCTATACAACCAACATCAGAGCAGTACCCCCAGACCTACCCTCTGGATAAGGCATCGGCCACAACATTGTCCACCCCCTTTTTGTGACGGATGACAATGTTGTAGCCCTGCACCAACAGGGCCCAACGCATCAACCTCTGGTTATGGTTATACATATGAGCCAAGAACACCAGGGGATTGTGGTCCGTGTGGACCAACACCGGAATAGCGCTGGAACCCACGTACACCTCGAAGTGCTGGAGAGCGAGGAGCATCGCCAGCGTCTCCTTCTCGATGGTCGAGTAGTTCAACTGATGCAGCTTGAACTTCACAGAGAAGTAGCAAACCGGATGATGCACCTCGCCCTCTCCCGCCTGCAACAGCACAGCTCCAGCCCCAGCAGCACTCGCGTCGACCTCCAGCTGAAAGGGCAACGCAAAGTCAGGGGCTGCCAGAACAGGAGCACTGCATAGGAGAGACTTAGCAGCCTCGAAGGCGCACTGACACTCCTCGGACCACACAAAAGGTACAATAGGACTACATAAAGAAGTGAGGGGAGCCACCACCACAGAAAAATTCCTACAAAAACACCGGTAATACCCTGCCATCCCCAGGAAACGCCGTAGCTCGCGTCTCGTGGAAGGAGCCGGATACGCCAGGATCGCTGTCACCTTAGCGTCCACCGGGCGGACCTGTCCGTGACCCACCTGCTTCCCCAAGTATGTCACCGTGGCTTTCCCAAACTCACACTTGGCGAGGTTCAGAGTTAACGAAGCCTCCGCCAAGCGTGCAAAAACCACCCGTAATTTATCAATGTGCTCCCCCCAAGTGTCTGAGTACACCACTACATCGTCCAAATAGACGTTACACTTAGACACACCCCCCAACACCATGTGCATCAAACGTTGGAACGTGGCCGGTGCGTTCCTCATTCCGAAGGCCATAACGGTGTACTGCAAAAAATGGTCCGGTGTAACGAACGCCGAAATATCAGATGCTCGCTCTGTCAGGGGAACTTGCCAGTACCCCTTCAGGAGATCGAGTTTCATAATAAATACAGCGGGACCAATACTATCAATGCAGTCGTCCATTCTGGGCAACGGGAACGAGTCAGGCACCGTCACCGCGTTCACCTTCCTGTAATCAGTGCAGAACCGGGGAGACCCATCAGCCTTGGGAGCTAAAAGGCAAGGAGAGCTCCAGGGACTACGGCTATCCTTAGCCATCCCATTATCCATCAGATACTCAGCCTCCTTCCTCATCACCTCCCTCTTCGCCACCGGACACCGATATGCGTGTTGTTTAATGGGGGTCGCACCACCCACATCAATATCGTGCTCCAGGACGGTCGTTCTGGAAGGCACATCAGACAACAACACAGGATAGGACAACAACAGTTGACGTACATCATCACTCTGTGACTCGGGCAGATACAACAGATGGGCAGTGACCTCACTCATGAACTCCGAGTTAGTCAAACGCCCCGTCTGCTGACCCTCGGACAACGCCTTCAAATCGTCGTCCGGCAGGCGATTAACACATGTCAACAAAACAGCTGGAACAGCTCCTGGGCTGCCAGACTGCACCTCCTGCTCACTCACACCAGCACGGGTGAGATACTTCTTCAACATGTTAATATGACACAACCGTGTCTTCCTGCGCCTCTCGGGCGTACATATAACATAATTGGTGTCTGATACTTTCCTCTCCACCTTATAGGGCCCTGCAAACCGGGCAGAGAGAGCTGACCCAGGCGTGGGCAGCAAAACCAGCACTTCATCGCCAGCCTCGAACTGCCGACCCACCGCCTTCTTGTCAAACCTCACCTTCATCTCCCCCTGGGCAGAGGCGAGGGCCTCCCTCGCCAGCGAGGACGCACAGCGGAGACGCTCCTTGCACCGGGAGACAAAATCAAACACAGTCGATTTAGGAGAAGAACCAGACAACATCTTCTCTTTGAGCAGTTTCAATGGACACACTGTGACCAAACACTAACTCTGCTGGGCTAAACCCAAGTGACTCCTGTTTAGCATCCCGAATAGCAAACAGTACAAATGGCACACCCTCGTCCCAACCACAACTCGTATCAACACAGAACTTTTTTAGCATCGCCTTCAGCGTCTGGTGCCAGCGCTCTAGCGCCCCCTGTGATTCAGGATGGTACGCGCTAGATACCGTGTGACTGATACCCAAAACCTGTAATGATTGATTAAAGGTCTTAGACATGAAATTCGAGCCTTGATCACATTGCACGGTTTTTGGTAAACCGTACGTTGCAAAACACTTGTTTAATGCCTTGGTAATTGCTGGGGCAGTAATCTTCCTCAGAGGTATCGCCTCTGGGAAACGGGTGGCAAGACACATAATAGTCAACATGTATTGGTGACCTGCCTTTGTCTTAGGCAGGGGGCCAACACAGTCAATGATCACATGTTCAAAAGGTTCCCCTATCGCTGGAATGGGGTGCAGGGGAGCTAAAGGAACCCCCTGATTTGGCTTCCCCACAATTTGACATGTACTACAAGTACTAAAAAATTTTACCACATCGGCCTTCAGACCGGGCCAAAAGAAATTTTGCAGTATTCTGTCATAAGTCTTTGAAATACCCAAATGCCCAGACCAAATATGTTCATGAGCTAACATCAAAACGTGACGTCTACACTCCACTGGTAATACAACCTGGTGCACTACATTCCAGGCATCCCCATACTCTAAGCCTGTCACACCTGGCCTAGCTACCCAAGTTCGCATCAACACCCCTTCCTCTATTAAGAAGGTGTGTTTCCTACTATCAGTAGTGCTGGCTACTGCCGCAAAACAACTTGTTAGGGAGGAATCATTTTTCTGAGCGTCAATCAACGCTTGACGCGTTAGAGGCAACGGCATGTCGGAAAA
Organism: Notolepis coatsorum; assembly: GCF_963971535.1. NCBI lineage: Eukaryota > Metazoa > Chordata > Actinopteri > Aulopiformes > Paralepididae > Notolepis > Notolepis coatsorum. The sequence continues at coordinate 134,622,254 of NC_140167.1, read as the reverse complement.
CTTGGGATTTACCAGTTTCCCCTGAACGCTACTCACACCCCTTTTTATCTCGTCACTAGACGGCCACCTGTCCTCAGCGAGCGCCTCGCCACAGATGGAGTCACGCAGCGTCACCGCCTGCCCTCGTCTCGCCTGAGCCCTAGTCACAGCACAGATAGGAAAAACATTTGGGTGACTTTTAATCAACGCATCGCACAAAAACTCAGACACTGGGGCGTCCACCATCTCCAGAAATGGAATTACCTTCCCCCCAGCTATATCATTCCCCATGATAAAATCAATTCCGGCTACCGGAAAAGAGGAACGAACCGCCACGGAAAAACAACCTGTGACTAGTTCTGATCTCACATGTATCATATGTAACGGAGCGGGTGTGAAGCCCATTTCTATCCCGCGCACAATAGCACTTGAGTTACAAGACGACTTCTCATTTAACGGCAATACATCCGCCAGAATAAAGGACTGCGAACCACCTGTATCACGAAGGATCCTCACCTCACGTTGGTCACAGACTTTACCCGACAGTGACACAAAACCAGAAAATATAAAAGGTTCGAAACAACTGTCTGGTTTCTCCTGCTCTGGGCGTGAGACAGTGCTAATCAACCCCACCCCCTTTGGTTTCTGAGCTGGCCTTTTAGTATCTTGCCGATCGCGCACAAATGCATAACAGTCCGCCACCAAATGACCTGGCTTCTTACAATAATTACAATGTCTCTTTTCAGACGGAGGCGAGCGTGGCCGATACGCACGCTCGCCATTTCCCCGAAATGGTAATTCCCGAGAGGGAAACGCACCGTTTTTAACACACACAGTATCGTTACGCACAGAAGCATGTTTGTGCGTCAACGCCAATTCATCCGCCAAAACAGCAGCGTCTTGGAGAGTAGACACTTTCTGTTCATTCAGATATAGCTCGGTTCGTTCGGGCATACAGAGTTTAAATTGTTCCATGATTACCAACTCGCTCATGGCTGCAAGATCTTGCATCTTACTCGCCGCGCACCATCGTATTTGTCTGAGAAGGGGATTTTCTGAGCGAGCGAAAACGCTGTCTATATGCTTCGGGAACCAACTCATACACACGTAAAACAGCATTCTTCACCCGCTCATAATTTTGACTGTCAGCCATAGTTAATGATGCTACCGCTGCACTGGCTTTGCCAGTGAGCCTGGTCTGAAGTAAAATCACCCACATATCCTCCGGCCAATGCAGAGCCTGTGCAATCCGCTCAAAAGCAGAAAAATAAGCCTCTACCTCTGACTCTCGGAACATGGGCACCAGATTAACGTGCTGGCCGATATTAAAGTGAGCCGGGGAAACCCCAGCTGGAGAGGAGGTAGCACTACCAGCTCCAGCCTCCAACCTCATCTTCTCTATGGTCAGTTGAAGTTCCCTGTCCTTCGCCTCCTTCTCCTGCAGCCTGTCTCTCTCCTCCATCTCCTTTCTCTCCAGCCTGTCTCTCTCCTCCACTCTCTCCTCTCTATCTCGTACAGCCGCTTTGTCCTCTCTGTCTCGTACAGCTGCTCTCTCTTCCCTGTATCGCTCCTCCCTGCGCAACATCGCTCTCTCCTCCATCTGGAGACGGGCAAAACGCAGGCTAGAGCGCGTATGGCCAGAAGACGTGGATTCTTTATCTGAATCGCCCGCGCCCTCACTTTCAGCTCTGTGAGTACTACCATGTCTCCTAACAGCACCACCCTCCGGGTTAAGATCACCTAAGGGAGATTTATCGCCAGTGTTTTTAACCTCCTGGTCCACTAACAGTGAGTCACTATGACTTACTACTCCCCGAGCCGTGCTGAACACCTGTTGCTCCACTAACCCAGCTATTACAGCCGCCTTCATATCAGCCTTGGACTGGGAACTTTGCACAGTAATATTATAATGTTTAGCAACAAGGCATAATTCCGCCTTAGTGCAACCGTCCAAATGATCCTCTGACGGATCCACTACAAAGATCTCCAAAACAAACGCTGACGCAGCCATAATATGTCCTTATGCGTGACTATCATACAAAAAATATATATAACGTCCTCACTTAGCCAACCATGACCGTGCGCAATAATAATAGACACATTCTGCATCTATACCTCTTAACCAAAACAATCCAACTGACCACATCTACTACCAATGAAAACAATAACAAATGTTCCTAACCACTCAACTAGGGTCACCTGTGTCACTCTAGCCTATCCCAGCTAAACTACTCCCCTAACGGGATGAGGGCTACACATATTTACGCTTACCGATTTCATTGCGCGCTCCACCGAAATCACGACTCGTGCCCCCCACCCCCTAGCCAGGCAGGCGACCCCCCTGTTACCTATGTGGTAGAAAAAAGAGATCTGGTTAAGAGCATACACGAATGGTTAATTTTTATACAAAACACGGCATGGATACATAAATACCAAAAAACAACAACGCCACTTTACCTGACACCATCAGCCCCTATGTCAAACGTACACAGCAGACCGGCATTGAGCCCCCCATGTCACAAGGACGTGAAAGACCGGAAATGAGCCCCCATGTCACATAGTAATGTCAAATGAAAATATAAAATATAAGCTGGATCGGGCTGTATGTGAAAACCAGCCCCTCCAGTAGTGCCTTAAGCAAGGTCCCGAGCAGGTAATAAAGTGAACACAAGACGTTGATCCAAATAGTAAATTATATTTATTCTTGGGGAAGGAATTCAAACCTTCATAAAGTATATTTATTATCAGGGAAGGGATTCAAACCTTCCCTTGGCTATGAGGAGAACAGAGGGGAAGTAATCCCACAAACATTTAACAAATAGGGAAAAAGGTAGTTGGAGAACAGACAAGTAAATATAATAATTAAGGCTAGTATGGGCTGTGTCCTCAGACACCAGCCAACCAGGTTGGCACTGGGTTATCACCCAGCACTAAAGCCAATACAGTGAACAAATAGTTCCAGTGGAACAGTGGCAATTAGGCACAAAAAGCCAACAATAGGATACTCCCACACAAAAGGGTAAGTCACACAAAGTGACAAGTAAACATAGCAATCGCTCCACACAATAGTGGCAACCAACGGCAACCTCACTCCACTCTGGTCACTGGCACATGACAGAATGAGGCGCCCCGATGTGTGCCACCTCCCAATCTCTTAACCACCCATCTCCACTGCCTGTCTTGAAGATGCACCAATCAGGGGCAACCAATCCAATCAGGGAGATGAGTGGCATCTGCGGAAACAGCGATTAGGAGATGACACAACACCACACATAGAAAACACAAATAATATATTACCCTGATGTTACATGGTGTTAAAATATATGGCAATAATGATAATGAACAACCCACGTACGTGACACCCGTCCACCCGCCCTTCCTAGTGAAGAGGGTGCGGCAGTCAACTCCACCAAAGTGCAAAAGAAGAGGGAACTAGAGACCCCTAAAAACGGACAGCACAGGCGGGACTACGTGTGACACATCACCCTGTGGCACATCGAAGGGCGGGACGCAGGGAGGACCAGGAGGCCGCAGCACAGATGTCCTCCACCGACGCCCCACCTAACAAGGCGGCAGAGGCCGCCACTCCACGAGTGCAGGTCGCCATGACACCCCCAGGGGGGGCCAGTCCAGCCAACGTGTAGCAAAGGGCAATGCCCTCGCACAACCAATGTGACAGGCGCTGTTTGGACAGTACCTTACCAGCGCGAGAGCCACCGTAATAAAAACAAAGAGCTGATCGGTAGCCCTTAAGTCCTGAGTCCGACTGAGGTAAACCCCCAATGCCCGGACGGGACACGACAGGTGAAGGCTCGCCTCTAACTCACCAGCGTGAGGAGGCGGATGAAACGCCTGAACCACAATATCCCTGGAGCAAAAAGAGCTCCGGATATTTCTTGGCACGAAGACTGGATTACGCCTCAGAGTCGCACCGCTATTGAATAGACAAGCACTCAGGCCACACCGAGAGAGCACACAGCTCACCCACGCGCTTAGCGGAGGTGATGGCCGGCAGGAATGCAGTCTTGAAGACAGCTGTTCCAAAGACACCTGCTCAAGAGGCTCAAACGGGGCCTCAGACAACCAACCGAGGACCAGTTGGAGGTCCCAACTCAGAGACAGAGAACGTTCCACTGGCTTAAGACGCCGAGCGCCAAGCAGGAAACGCTTCACAAGAGTGTGGCTGAACAACGTTACGCCCTCAAACCCCAGATGACAAGAGGATATAGCCGCGGCATATACCCTCACCGTCGAAGCCGACAGTCTACCCAAAATAGACTGAAGGAAGGAAAGGACAGCGTCCAGGGGGCAGGACACCGGGTCCAAGCCCCCCACTCTACACCACTCTTGGAAAATACGCCACCTACCCGCGTAAGCCGTGGTAGAGGACGGAGCGCGTGCGTGCCGGATAGCGTTAACCACAGAATAGCCAAGACGCAACCCCACCAATTCACACTGACAGCAGCCAAGCCTAGAGGCTGCCCCAGAACAGGAAGGCAGAACAGAGTTCCGCATGCCTGAGAGAGGGCCCGCGGTGACCACGGAACAGGCCACGGCGGGGCCACACAGAGCTGAATCAGGGCCGGGGACCAAACAGCTGAGCCCCGGCCCGGCACGACCAGGACCAAGTCCCGCGCTCTCGACGTACCCGCCCCAACAGCTGAGCTATCAGGTGTAAGGGGGGGGGGAAGCGTACAGAATCCCGGACGGCCACGGAATCGGTCCCAGACCTGCCCGACTATGTCCGGACGTAATCCCCACTAGTCAGGGTGAGGACCGCCCTGCGACATCACACCTGCACCCACATTCACCCTGCCGGGGATGTGGAGAGCCCTCAGGCTGCGCAGATGGAGAAACGCCCATAGCCAGCCGACCGCCACCCGGTGCAGACGGGGGGAGCGTACTCATCCCTGTCTGTCGATATACAACGCTGACGTCGTGTTGTCCGTCCTGATCAAAACACCGTTTGAGGACCAGAAGGACTGCCTTCAATTCCAACACATTGAATGTAGCGCAGACCGGGCAGCATGGTCTTGCCAGCTGCCCCCTACTGCGTTGGCCCGACGCGTCCCCCCCCCAGTGAGGGAGGCGTCACTGAAGACCGTGACATGTGACAGCCTGCTGCCCATGGGGACTCCGCTGGTGAGGGCCCCAGGCCCTCCCCAGAGGGCGAGGTCCCCCAGTACTGACATGGGAACCTTAGCCGCTTCCACTTGCTTCTCACTGGGTCTATTTCCATACTGGAAAACCACCTCTGTATCCTCCTCATGAGGTGAAGAGGAGGCCAAGAGGGACCACGGAATGAGCAGATGCCATCATACCGAGCAGGCGCATCACGGACAGCGCCGTAACCGCCCTAGGACGGAACCTGCCGAGCGTGCCGAGAACACCCACTCGCCGCCGCTCCGAGAGGGATGCCCATATAGACCTTGAGCTTAGAATAAGCCCAAGTACTCCACCCATTGACTGGGAAGAGGAGTACTCTACTTCCAGTCTACAGCAAAACCCAGGCTGGTGAGGAATTCCACCACCTGCCTGGTATGAGACCTGACGATCTACCTTGACCGCCAAGGACCAGAACGTCGTCCAGGGCAGTATACACTTCGTAACCCCTGATGACGCAGATGCCAGAGAATAGCCGAACGGCAGCCTCTGGTACTCATACGCTAAACCCTGCAAAGGAAGCGTAGGTAATCCCTAGAATGGAAGATTGGGGATGCGAATACGCCCACCTGACAGCGTTCAACAGGTGGGAGACGGTCCAAAATGCTGAACCTTCCATAGGACAGGTCCAGCATGGGTCTGACACCCCCCCTCCCGATTTCTCGGGCACCAGAGAATACCGGGAGGAAACGCCACACATCACGTCCTCCTCTGGGACCACGACGATGGCTTGCTTCGCCCACAGAGATTAGATCTCGTTGGCCAGAGCTGTCACTGCTGGTGACCCTGACAATAGGGTCTGTACCAAACCTGAAAACGGGTGGGGTTGTGTAAACACAAGTCCCCGCCTCAGCGTTCTCTCCATCCACCTCGACATATGGCACTGCTGTAGCCATATGTGATGATAATCCCAAGCGCACCCGCCGCCACTTGGCGCTGGTCCGCCAGAAACCGTAGATAGGCCGCCCGGTCCCACCCGCTGTGCGTAGCCAACCTTGGACCCGCTAACCGCGCGAGCAGAGCGTTCCGTGGAGTCGGGACATCGGACCCTGACACTACCCACGAGGCAATCGCACCCAAGGGGGGACCCCGACAGAAAGGGCCGGTTTGATACGGGAGAAGCTGACATCATACTAGGTGACCAAAGCTCCCCCACTGAACACCCCTCCAGCATGAACAGCTGAGGAATTGTTCTACAGCTGGACATGCAAGGTGTGAGGCCCCCACACTTCCCAATAGGGTGGGTTCTTACACACCGTAGCCCTGCAGTGATATTACTACCACTCAAATCACGCGCGACTGCCAGACCACTGCCGGTCTTCCGGGAGTGGGAGGCACTAACGTGATACCCGGCCTGGCGAAGGCGAGGTCGGGGGAACCCGCACTGTTTGCCTCAAGAGGTCTCAAGCCCCCCTGCTGACAATCTTTGTAGTTGACAGACGTAACACCAGGCCCAACCAAACACAGACGCAGAACGTGTGGCGTGGGAGCCGCTTGACAGCACAACATTCTCACGGACAGACCCAGTTTCAGCCATCAACTGGGTGTCAGCCCCTGTCCCCATGAGAAGCGAAACGTGGGGCCGCTTGCGCTTCATTGAACACACGCGACCCGCAACCAAAGGAAACAAATCAGAGCCCTTATCCCGCTGGTGTTGGGGGGGGGAGTGACCGGAGAGTGAGCTGCACACAGCTAGATGGCGACGGTTTTTTAGGGCGTGCCTATCTAATGTAGCCGATCCCTCGGCCGCCAAGGCTGTCGGCCTTGCGGCCACCTGTTGACGTTGTGCCCAGGGTACCTCAGGCGGGGGAAACATGGCCGCTGGTGGCCGTGCTCTCACCTCTGGCTGCGCGGTGTGAGGCGGTGTGGGGCCTAGGTCAAATACCGCCCGTGCTCCTGCGGAAAGACCAAAGTCCCTCTGCGGAGAGGGGAGCCCTGAGGAGGGAAAAAACTTCTCACCCCCTCAAAGGGAGACTAATCCAACCAAGATGTCTGTAAACAAGCGTTGACAGCATCCTAGCCCTCCCTGCGGTTTTAGCTTGCGGCTAGGTCAAAGCTAATAACATCAAAACCTCGCGCGATGTTTCGACGTCGGCTGGCTTTCAAGGCCCCGCCACCCGACACCATTTTTGACCGAAAAAACAGCAATTCGAACAATGTTACTAATCGCTGCTAATTCTATACCATGGCGGTATAGGCTTAACAGCCCACCAGCCACCCGCCGGGCCGACTCACCTCATGGCGTCGGCCGGGCGGGGCACTGTTCCAACATGCCAGAGGCAAAGGACTGATGCTACCTGCTTCACAAGCACGGAGCACCAGTGGTGGTTGCAACCAGCAACCTTCACTGTGGTGTGCACCCATGAAGGGGTAAATTAATAAATGAACTAAAACTCCACCGACACACTGCAGAATGGGCTAGCCCATACACACAATGTTAAGGGGATGCAGACCAGAGAAACACCAGTCCCGCACACCATTCATAGATTCACAAAAAGCACACCAGCCCTAGGCCTCAGCCCATTCACCCATGAAAAAGGTAAACAAGCCCCCGTCAAAACTCCCAACAGTAGACACCGATTGACCGTCAGCATGAATGGTTAAGAGGAGGGAAGACCTTTTTTAAAAAGACAGCCCTCAGCGGGGAATCAAAAGAACAGTAACCCAGCATTGTAGCATAGCATTAGCCACGCGCTCCAGGACAGCCGGGAAAACGACAACATTTACCCAGATATCGTGCCCCTTGCGCCAATACACAACTCGGTTGTCTCACGGGACAACGAGCAGTATCACTAACGCAAGCATTGTTATGCCTAGTGGCGCAAGCCCTACCTGGGCGCGACCTAGCCACGACAGCTAGCCACCGCGCGACGTCCCTCGATCCGCTGTCAGAAGACGAGGAAACCCCAGGACAGGCCCGATGCGCTGTCAGAACGTGTCGAGAAGATTCCAGGGGCTGGCAAATCTCCGGCGAAAACCCAACATTGTTCAATTTCTCTCTGCATTTCATAACAACTAGTTACATGGAGTGCACTGCAACGTCCATGATGGAAACGGAAAAAAAAGAGGAAGGGCGAGTATGACCATGTCCGGTGTCTTATAGGGGACACTGGGGCGGGGCCTGGTCAAGTGCATGGGTGCATTGTTTTCGTTAATGAAGTACAGTACAGGGGTCTCAAACTCAATTTACCTGGGGGCCGCTGGAGGTAGAGTCTGGGTGAGGCTGGGCCGCATCAAATATTCCACAAAAAAAGGGTTTCAAGTATTCAAAAAAAAAGTACAACTGATCCAATCTTCTCAATCTTTAGCAATAACATTTCAGAACATGAACAGTTCTTCAGAACATGAACGGTTCTTCAGGCTTCTCAGTGGTGTCAGTGGACTCATCCACAGCTATGGAAATGCACTGTGCATTTTTTTTATTCTATCACAAAGCTGTTTATAAAAAAAATAGGTAAAAACCATATTATGCGTTTTTATCAATAAATAAATGCCCCACATTTTTTTTATAGATTGGGGGCCCACAAATTGATTCTTTCATGGGGCCCAGAATCTCCAGCTACGCCCCTGGCGGGGACTCAGGCTGAACGCATATGTTTCCGTCCATTCACCTTTGAATTGCAGTCGACTTTTCTTTTACTGACCATCTTTGAAAATGCCATATTTTTCTGCTGGCTGCCTGCTGGCGAAAATAGGCTAATAGCTACATTTATCTCACAGAGATAAAACTGGGAGCGAGTTTACTGTAGATGCGCTTTCAACTCTGCTCTGATTCGCACTGAAAGAGAGATACGACATGCAGTCCGTGAAGACCCGCCCTACTCCCCTACTCTGCCTCTGATTCGCAGAATGTGGGTGAGGGGGAAAAACGCTGACGGGACGCGTATGTGATTGGACCAGACTCGTACACAGACAGACAGTGGCAGTGCTGCGGGACATGCAGAGCACTGCTCGCAGTCAGAGGAGATAGCGAGGATGCATTTGCTTCCACTTTACTTGATATCACTCCGGAATCACGTTTCAACCAAGTCACTAACATAACGTTGCTGTCATGAGCCTGCGCTATGGTAGCCTACAAGTGACAAAATAAATAAAACGTCCTACTCTCGCGCAACGACTCGGCAAACAGTAGTGCGCGGGCCGCATTAACACTACACTTTGATGTCCAGTAGGGGGCCGCAAAATATCATCCCGCGGGCCGCAATTGGCCCGCGGGCCGCGAGTTTGAGACCCCTGAGGTACTGGATATAGGGGTATATCTCGGTATGGCGAAGAGTGAGACACGATTGGCCAGTACGCTATATAACCACCCGGCAAGAGCCACGTTACCAGTGTTGATAGATAATAATGTAGCTTCACCGTGAGCCATGCTAGCAAAGCTCTAAGCTCATTTTGGTTAAATGAAAACGAGAAACCATTTCAGAAGTGTTATATTTGAATTATAATTATTATATAATTGTATTGATATGCTGTATGATAAGAACATGGTCTATATATATTTCTGTTGCTTTTGAGAGTTTACTATAGAATGTGTGGAATGTTTCCATGTGCTATGGCACTATAGCCTACTTTAGCATAAGTCAAATGGGATGTTCCCACGTGCTGTAACATTGTAGCCTACTTTAGCATAGTCAAAAGTAGCCTAATTGATTATTTATTTTTAAAGCAATGAAAGATGATAAATAGCTTTTATTTTCTGCATGGCCTGTTATGCAGGCCAGGTTTTTCTACCCCCCTGTTTTCTACCCCCGGGAAGAGTTCCCAGGAGTTCGACGACCGACCACTGCTCATCACGTGTGCGCACGCGGGATGAGACAGTGTGTTGGACCGACACAAGATGGCGAGCCTCACCCAAGAACCTCAGATATAGCCCAGATCAGACATCTCAGTTACTCCACACAAACTGCCTGGGCCGTTGCCTCAACAATCAGGTAGAATTGTGAATTGCCTTTCTCACTCCCAGTGAGGAAGTGGATCAGGAATTAACAAACTAATTGAACTTGAATCACAAGGACTTCCAAGGGCCTTTGTACCCGTTGCACCTTTGTATTTTGTATTTTGTATTTTGATTGATGCACATTGTATATATGGATACTGATCCTGGTTGAATTTCACTGATGTTTCTCCTGTAAGGAAGGAGATTTAAAGGGTCAATTCACCCAATAAGATACTTGAATCTCACTGATGTTTCTCCTGTAAAGAAGGAGAGTTTAAAGGGTAATTTCACCTGATAAGGTACTTGCATCCCTGTACAGTATATTGAACGATTTATATTGGTACTTTTCTTGCTATTACACCTGCACAGGAATAGTTTAAAGGGTCATTTCACCTGATAAGGTACTTGCATCCCTGTATATTGAAGGATTTCTATTGGTACTTTGCTTGGTATTACACCTGCAAAGGAAGAGTTTAAAGGGTAATTTCACTTAAAAGGGTACTTGCATTCCCTGCACACTTAAAGGTTTAAATTGTGTAAATACTCGCCTACTAACTGAAAATTATAAACTAATATAAAGTTTACTGAAAATGATAAACTAATATAAAGTTTCCTGAAAATAACGAATATAAGGTTTACTGATCTGCACCTGCAGAAGAAAGATAAAGAGTTCATTCGTGAAAAGGATACATCTAATGTCCAACCTTAAATCTAGCTTTTAGCTAATAATGCTCCAGGAAATTATGGGTGCTGATAAAGTCCTGGATGCAAACTCCAAAGTAGACATTGAACAACTGCCTGTCAAGGTCTGTCTCATCCCACATGTACAGCGAGCCAACTTCAGAGTCGCCTGCTACAAAAGAGCAGAACAGCCAATATTCAAACGCCCAAAGCCTATGATCAAAGTATGGACTGGGGGAAACAATGGATGAGGAGGTGTTAGAGCCTGTCTGGATGGTTCGACCCATCCTCTGTCCTTCTCTTGTTGAGGTACTGGCCCAGAAAGTGGAGTCAGAAGAGCAAGAAGCTCTTGATAAGGAGGCAGATTACGCAAAAAATAACATGGATGAGGAGGATGGAGAGTACGAGTGTGATGAGGAAGAGATGGAGATCGAAGAGATAGACGTTGACAATTGTTTTAGCGATGATGATTAATAGTAGTTTAGGGCACAAAATAAAAATAGAAAAAAAAGAATGAATGTTGAATGTTGTGTCAACAAAGAAGATATCCAGTCCATGATATCCAGTGCATATGAAAACATATAGTTTGAACCTTAACAATAAATAAATCACTGATCAAAATCGCATGGGAAAATGTGTTAATTTGTCTCTATAGAATTGTTTATGCAAAACTATACTATTTAGGGCATAACAGCATGGAGACAATCTTTATTACGATATTATTTCCAATATTAACCTAAATCGATCTCGTCCAATGCACTACATTTTAGTAAAAATGGAAAATAGAGTTGTGATATGCGTTTCTTTCAGCGTTTTTAGCTTTTTCTCTCCTGAAATTAAATCAAGATGTGTTTGAATCTTAAAAATAACAATTGTACTGAATTCCTTGTGTCAAACTTGTTTGGGAAAATGTTTTAATTTGTCTCTATATGTTGTTAACTTCAAAAGTTATGCTGTTTTCTTTTTCTTCTTTTTCAGATTTTGGTTCAGGATAGGTGTAATAAAGGGTTAAAAATAAACCCCATGGGACATTATTTCAACCTGTTACCTGGCAGAATCTTAAAATAGACACTTCAAGGATTAAGAAAAAACAGGTGGTGAAAAAAAATCCACCCTATGCAGGTGGACCTATGTTTCCATCTAGACTATAATGATTATCATCAGAGACGTCTGAACCAAATGTGTTGATTCAATCAACCTAGAACTTGATATAGAACTAACCTTCCTGAAAGAAGGAGTGGTTAATGAAAGGACCTAAAAGGGATACTTCACTTTCCCTCACATACTCGTTGCATGTTGTCGTCATTGTCTTACTAGCGCTGCTGTTAAACTGAATAAAATACCAGTCACTGACTGTTATAACCTTGTCTCTGGTCTACTACTCCTTTTAATGTGTATATTACTCCTCCCTCGAGCCTAGAACTGGTCCGTGGCGTCGAGCTGTTACTGTTAGTGACACAAGTGCTACACTTAGGTTCAGTTTGAGGTGGTTGGTCGTCATCCAGGCGGAGATGTCGTATCAGCATAGCAATGATACAAGAAGGCATGAGATGTGATAATGTTACCCAGAGATTTAGTGTAGAGGGAGAAGAGAAGGGGTCCAAGGGCCGAGCCCTGGGGGACACCCATCCGCAGGGGGCGGGGGGCCGACAGGGTCCCTCTCCATGACAGGAGCCGTCCTTGAGGTATGATGTCAGCCATGTCAGCGCAGAGCCAGCCACTCCCATTCCTGCGAGGGACGAGGAGGATCTGATGGTTGACTGTGTCGAAGGCTGCAGACAGGTCTAGGAGAATCAGGACAGAGAAGAGGCATTTCGCTTTTTCTAAGTGAAATGCCTCTGTGACCACAATGAGGGCGGTCTCTGTGGAGTGACCAGTCCTGAAGCCTGACTGATTAGGGTCTAGGTCAGAGGTCATTCTGTAAGAGATAATCAGTAAGTTGGTTGGATACAGCATGTTCAAGTGATTTAGACAGGAAGGAGAGAAGAGAGACAGGACGATAGTTGTCTATGACGGTGGGGTTCATGGTTGTTTTTTTTATGAGCGGTGTGACTCTGGCTTGTTTTAGGGAGGTGGGGACCAACCCCGAGTTGAGGGAAGAGTTGATGGTTGCAGTTATGAATGGGAGAATGTCTAGTGCTATGGTCTGGAGGAGTGGGGAGGGTATCTGGTCCAGCTGGCATGTAGTGGGACGGTTCGACGTTACCAGTGTTAGGGTATTGGCGTCTGTAACGGGAGAGAAAGATGACAGAGTGAAGGATGAGGTTCTCGATTCAGTATTTAGAATGGGTGAGGGTTGGGAGAAGGCGGTGCGGATGTGTCGCGGGTGGGGGTATAGGGGTATCTGCGGGAGCCAAAGAGGAGGACGTGTCCCGGGATGGTCTGGAAGAGGACCTAAAGGCATACCTGGCTGATGGAAAAGGCAAGTGAATATCAGCTGATGATGATATGTGAAGTACCGTCACTGTACTGCACCATGCTGTCCCTGTTGTTTTGTTTAGACGGAGTGGAGTCCAGGAGGTCCTGACGGGAGCGGAGATAGCCATCTTGGGAGGATGGTGATTTTGTGCAGACGGGAGCTACAGCAGGCGAGTGCAGGACCACCAGGGGGGGGTAGCGTATGTAAACATTATACAGGCTACACATGTGTGCCCTCTTCTTCTTACGCAGCTGGGGAGCGTCGTTGGAGGGAGCGCGAGGTGATTGGCTGGCTGGCGTGACGGGGGCGGTGCACGGAAGTGCTGGCGCTACTGAAAGGAGAATCAATGACGGACAATGGCAGAACGGAAACGGGAGTCGAGAGGACGGTAGCAGAGGACGCAGGGCTAAGGAGTACGAGGACACGCGGCTCTTTTTGTGTTTTTACCTTTCCTCCAGTGGAACCAGTTTATAGCGGCGACTGCAGTGTTTCCCCCACAGTTGAAACGAGTGGAGCTTCAGACCGGAGAGACATTATCGCCACACCGGGCGCCGTGAGTAAAGAACGCAAGACAGTAGAATACGTGCCTAAACAAACGAACTATTTCCAGAGTGGTAAATGAAGACGAACAGTGACTGCATTTGAATTAGGAATATTATTAGTGGCGTGAAGCTGAAGATTATTGGAACGGCATACAGTAAAGCCAGTAATACTGTCGAAGACTGGAACCTAGTATTGTGGATTCTCCATCCTCTGTGAACTACCTTTCTCTCTTTTCTAAATCATATGGAGGATATCTAATCCATTGTGCATTTTGACGAACCCGTGAACGGGGGGACCTTTGCTCTTACTGACTGTGCCTTTCATTGCAGGCGGAAGGACATTATTGCACGCCTGGTGCTTGGAGTGCCTAAAACACCCCAGTACAGACAGAACAGTTTTTAGCCCGAAGCCGAGAGGGGCTACGGGAGCGGAAGGAGGTGGCGTCCTTCCGGCCCTCAGCTTCGGGCCCCGGTCATCATTAACCTTTTTTGTATTGTTTGTAACTCAGCGCTTCCACTGCCCCAGACCTAGGTTAGGATATGGGAGGAGTATTCTAGGCCTGGTCACAACCCCTAGCGGTGAACAGCACCCACTATCCTATCCAAACCCCCTTAATTTATCGTGTGAACACTTAGTGTGTATTTATCTACCTATATTCTCCCTAAATCATTTGCCGTGGCTCCCCGAGGGATAGTGTGATATCGATACTTATTTCAGGCTGTTTGCAGTGAACCGTGTGGTATAGTGTGATTCTAAGTTGACGTTTGATAGTCATAGACCCGTGTGCAGGGCAGACTCTTTTTTCCTTCACGTGTGTAGTGTCTCAGGGGCGGGGATAGGTGGCGTGGGTGGGAGTAACAGTCTGGGGGTGGGTTTACGGGGCATGGAGCACTTCCTCCTTTTAAACTACCTTAGGCTTAAGAGGCGTGGGTCTTTTAAATAGGCTAACCGACCAGTTATTTATATCGAAATATAACCTTGTATTAAACTATCTATTTTTATGCAATAAAAGCTTTCTTACTGTTTCTCGGCGCATTCTCCCGTGTCTGTTTGTGGTCCTGGGGAAATTCATGGTGGTAGGTCGGCTGGCCCCTTTGGGAAGAGTATCCGTGCATGTGCACACCTTAGCTTTAGACCTGGATGCTTCCCGTGGGGGTCAGGTGACAGATGTTCTCCGCTTTTTCCTCAAAGAAGATAGCAAAGTCTTTGGCAGAGAGAGGTGAGGAGGGAGGACATGGTAGCATGCAGTTTGCGAAGGTTCTTGGCAGAGGCCTCGATCCTATGGTGAAAGAAAGAAGCTTTGACAGTAGTAATGGTTTTGGAGAACACATTGTATTTAAATGTGTTCCGCTCTGATATTGTGTTCCACTGCTATTCTCTCATAGCCAGACCTCTCTCCACACTGTGTTAGCGTTGTGCCAGCAGTCCACTAGACCAGTAGGAACAACCATAGAACTATATGAGGGAACAACGTCTTTTTCCTCCCTCCATCTCATCTCCGTGCCCCACGGTTTGGGGAGCAGTGGCATATGGCGTCATTCATATGCATATTGCACATTAATTTAGTTGAAACACTGTGATGCCAAGCCTTCTCACACATGGGGCTGAAATCACCTCAGCCTCTGAAGCCAGTTCCGCTTGGCCCATGTTTGAAAGGCTATAGCGCAAATGTGCCACGGCCAGAGAGATTTGCATAATGAAATGAAAGTCGTTTTAACAGTTGCCATTGATGACTGGATGCGTGGCGAATGACAAGGCCGTGTTTTGTTATTTAGAAAAGCTATCGGATACAGCTGTGAAATTGTTTGAAAGGGACTCGAGCGTCTGCCAAAGTTAACATTCAAACGCAACAAAGGCCTGTTGTTTTTATGTGCGCTGTGTCTCTGTGATTCTGCAATGTCTTTGTGGTTTTATGGAGCAGCATGTGTTGGCTAATCAGCTATAGGCCACCCATAAAATACACACAAGCTGCTTTTGAAATAAACGTCATCCAAATGTTTGCCAAGAACTAACTCAACATCAGTATTCAAGTATTCAAATATGTTCTTCAATAAAAAATCTAAACAAATGTGGACCAACGAGTATGCAGTGCTGTTTTACTCTGGGCAAAAGCACTGACAATTTTATTTTTGCTGAAACGCTGGTCAAACGACCCTGTCCAGAGATGGTTACTGGCTAAGACTCCCCTGTATTTGGAACCACATGTGCCCCTATTAGCCTGGGATCAAATCCCATCAGTCTTCTCTCCTGTATCTCCCCTATTCTGTCTCCCTCTCTGCCCTCCTGTCTCAGTTGAGAGTATACATACAGTATACATATTAGGCTGTTTTGCTGGTTTTGAGTATCAAATCTGAATTAAACTCTAGCTTACGAATGCTGTTTGTTACCTCTAAGAATCTGTCTTAGATTTATACAGATACAACGCTGGTAGTGGTAGTTAGACGCTGAAGACAAACAAACAGACTAAACAGTCACAGTAAAGCCACAATCACATGACAACCCGAACTGGGTTACCGGAATCCCCTTTCCTGTAACCCTCCACCCTTTTTTCAACAACATCATTTTGTAGGTGTACTTCAACCAAACTGCACATTCAGCCACTGGGGGGGAGCCCAGAGGATTTGATGTTGCATGGTTTTATTTATTCATTTATTTGCCATCACATATTACAATCTGCATGCACTTTGAATGTCATGTGGCAGGATATCATATTACAGACATGAAACATTTGTTAAAATTTGTATTCTGTCTGAGGCAAAAGTACGCTGGATCTCTGATATCACTGTGAATATGTAACCAACTATATTGGCTCACAAGTGCTTATCTGGCTGTGTTATGTTTTCTGATTACAAGTTAATGTTATAATTACCAGCCCTTTATATAACTCGTGCAAGTGTTCCAATTAACTCCATTGTCTACCAATGAACAAAGTCTTTGCGACAGTCTCTTTGACTATCAGTATTAAACTGCAACTATGTATTAAAAACTTAATTCACCAGAGTTAGCTAAGTGCTTTTATTCTCTGAGCACAATTAAGCATAATAAATAATACAGAGAAGCTGGCTGTTTCATTATGCACTGATTAAAATTTACATTTGCTTTAATGCAACCGAGTGGGAGATGTGAAAAGGGGTATCCAATACATTTTCGATGGCAGTTTTTCCAACTGCATTTTCTGAGGTGTATTTGATGAGGTTTATCTATAGGAATATAAGTGTATCTCAGTGGCCGAGAAAGTCCAGGCAGCCCATTAATTTAAAGAATAAGTACAAGGATCTTTAATTCAGTTATGAATTGCATATTGTGGAATGTTAATGTCATGAGTATAAATGTATCTCTCTCTGAGCACAGCCAACTTCAAGGAAACAGATTGGATATCTGAAACGGTTTGATTCTGTTGATATCCAGGGGAATAGAGATCAAATGCCTTAGTCATCATTTTCACAACAACAACCGTTTTAATATTGTGGGTGATTTTTTACATCAGATGGTACATTGAATGAATGAAAACTTTATTTAACAGATTGCAGAATGGGTACAATACAGTACGGCTCAATACACACAATTGTTAAGGGGATGCAGACCAGAGAAAGACGTTGGTCTTGTTTACATCAGGGTCCCCCATTTTCAATTCATATTGACATTTATGACATACTCAACATACATGACATTTATGGCATAGGGACATACAGGTATTTAGTACTGATACATTTGTGACATATACGGTATTCAAATACACAGTACTGTTACCCATAGATCCTGACAGAGTATATACATATGATGGGGAGGGGACTGTACATTAGGAGGGGGTGGGAGAGAAATATACATACGGTGGTGAGGAGACTGTACATTTGGAGGGGGTGGGTGAGTGGGAGAGAAATATACATACGGCGGGGAGATAATATATACATGCGGTGGGGAGGAGACTGTCTATTAGGAGGGGGTTAGGGGTTTGGACATTTACGGTGGTGAATTGCAGCCTCCCTTCTGTTAAAAAAAATACAACAAGACTGGAAAAACACGATTTTCATTGTACTGAATTGTTAATGTTAAGTGCCCTCCCCTAGAGGACATATGGGTGTACAAATGAAACAATACAACAGTAATGTTGAAAACCACAACTGACTGAATAATAGGTTGGTTGTTGATTAGAATAATGTGCCACAGCACAACTGGTGTAGCAATCCCTCAGGAGGTGACGAAGCAGAAAGGCACCAGGAATTCCCAAGTGCATGTTGCCTATTTCTCAGAGAGCTATTGTAGCCTTTAAGTGGCCAAGATTTAATACGTTGTCAAACGCATTAATTACACTCTTCACAGAGACTGATCTGGCCCTCTACCCCAAGTGAGGGCTGTATAGGTTAGTAACGCCAGGCCTTGTGTCCTGCCAGCAGCTGAAAAGAGCTTAGTGGCGAACAGGGAAGGAGGGGAAGGTCATCAGGAGCCTAGAAAGGTCAAGTAAAGCTAATGACTCTTGGTTAGACGTCAGATATGCAGTCCCATACTGTCTTTTCAGAAGTAAATCACTGTCAAAAAGATGCTTTTCTTTTTCTTTTTTTCTCTTTCTGTCTCTCTTTCCTTCTTTCTTTCTTTCTCAATAAGCAAACGTAGATTATTGAGGGCTTTCTGCCTTTGGTAACAGTCCATTCATAAGATTCAAAAGGAAAGTGAAAGATGGTTTCAAATTAAGTTGAATGAGTTTTTGCTTCAACTGTCCTTTTGGTGTTTGTTCACATACACACACACACGCACGCACGCACGCACGCACGCACGCACGCACGCACGCACGCATGCACGCACGCACGCACGCACGCACGCACACACACACACACACACACACACACACACACACACACACACACACACACACACATCTTGCTTAAACTACAACAGAGAGAAGGATACGTTATTTCCAATCTAGAAATTAGCCCATTTGACAATGGAACTATCGCTAAATGTTTGCAGGACAGAATTGCAGACAGGAACTTGTGAAATGTATGCAGATATCTAAAATGTGAAATATGTATGCAGTTGTACTGTGTAAACTTCTCACTCTGGGGCCAATGTTCCTACAGTACAGTATTGTTGTTTTGTAGCCGAGTGCTGCTTCAATAGATATCAGAGGCTGTCACAAACTGGGGAGCATCTGGAGGTTATTTTCTATTTGGAATGTATACGCTTTTCAAGTTTTATTCAAATTTTCAAAAAAATAAATAAACTAGCTCTGAAACTAGGACAAGAAAGCACCTGCACTTAATTAGAAGAATAAGAAGTGTACTGACAATGGAGGAATAGTTCTGGGATGATGAGCAGATGTATACTGAAAAGTAACTAGAACTAGCCTGATATGGCTCTCCATACCGAGGCTGGCACGCTGTAACTAACTACACACTTTCTATGGCTTTATTTGCTGTAAAACATGTTGTCAAATAAATGAGGCTACCTACAGCTTCTCTGTACATTTTTACATCTGTCAATTTCTGAGCATCCTCTTGGTAGTCTAGCTTTTGATCACATGGTGTTTCCCTGGTTCTACATTCTTGCATGTCAAAACGTTTCAGGATCTTTTCTACTTATCTTTTCTGGGATATTTTTACACAACTGGCAGACTGTTCGAAGTCCATGCCTAGAAAATGTGTTAACCTACCTAGGTCTTTCATTTTGAATCTGGTGGATAGCATACTTTTCACCTGCTCTAGGTTTCTAGTGTTGTCTGCTGCGATGATTTTACTCTTTTGATTCCTTTGAGTAAACACAGGGGTCTACTGGGTTCTGTATGAAGTGATCTTCAATTAGGCATGTGTAGCAGCCTGAATATTCTACTAAGTATTCAGAAGTGCTAACTAACTGTTACTTTCCCTGTGTGTGTATACAGTGTGATAAACAGTGTTCCTTTGGATAGCTCGCCCAGTCTAATGACGAGGTGAGGTGCTACTCTTCTCCGGCCTCAGTATGGATCACTAACAATAACATTGAAGCACCTTTTCTCCCTTTCTGGAGTGGTCCTAGAGTGGGATCAGTGGCGGTTGCCAGCAGGGGGCGGAGTGGCAGTGGTGGCAGGTGGAGCGGAGGAGAGAGGAAAGCAACGAGGAAGAGGGAGTTACCTGGGGGCGAGAGGACCATGAAGCTCTCTTCGGCAGTGGACTTGACCGCGAACAGTCGCAGTCACAGCGGGCGTGTGCTCAAACGAGCCCCGTTGAAGGAGAGCTGTTGAAGAGCCCCGTCGGAACGAGCGACGGGTGATAAGAAGAGAGCCCTGTTGGAACGAGCAACGGGTGATAAGAAGTACTTGCTAGTTGACGGGTTATCCTAGAAGTACCAGCGATAGTGTGTGAGTAAGCGATACAGAACGAAGGACTAACGTCTAGAGTTAACGGGACTAACGTCTATAGTTAGCGGGTTATAGTAGTAAGTGTGCGGTGTATTAGCATGCTGCTAACGGCTCCGTCTGACTCCAGTAGACTACCGGGCGCGCGGCGCTGAAGACCGGTGGTATAGTCAGCCACGTTGCGTTAGTAGTACAACCGATATAGCAGGAGGGTGCATCCAGACCCGAAGCTTAGCTGTGTTTAGGGTAGCAACAGTATTAGCAGTTCGCGCGACAGCAGCAAGCAACAGCCAGCAGTGGACGTCCCCCAGACGTTACAGAGGACGCCTCTTCCCACCAGCAGAGGTCACCATCACAGCACGCTCCTCCAGCTAACCACTGCCCATGCTGTTTGTCCAGCCCGCTGGCTGTGCTCACGGGATCGCCGACCCCATCTTGTCACCTGGACGAGAGGTGATAAGAGTGGGTCCGCCATCTTGGCTAAGTACGAACGGTACCTCGTGTATCCACATCAACATCCATTCAAGTGAACGCTAACAACCAGTGTCTAAGGGGTACCCCAAACAATTTAAGCCGGCTTTAGTGTAGGTTTTATTTTGGTAACGTGGGCCCACATTTGCTTGGTTTTCTTTTGGTATTTTATTATTCTTGTTATTTGAATTCCCAATGTTTCTCTACTTTATGCCTGGGTCTCCCCTAGTACAAGCGGGGTGTTATTAATGTATTGAGCACGCGGTGCCTATGCTGGGAATAGTTTCCCCTACATTATCAGTGAGAGCACCCGGTGCCATGTATGAATAAATCTGAAGTATTATCTGTAACTGATAACCTGCCCAGGCTTCAATACAAAGTAGACATTATTGGGAGCACTGTGTGTGTGTCTGTTTCTTCCATTTGCTAATCTAACCCCTGGGTAAATATTGTGACTGCATAATTATTTAACCCTTACACGCCATTCAGAGAATAGCATTTGAAGGGTCTATACAGGTGGTCAAGGAAGGGTACTGCTTAAAGGGAAGCCCAATAATACTATTGAACTGACAGTCACTGGGTGTGGGAGGGCTGTCGGAGGTACTGGGGGAAGTGAGAGTGTGTGGGGAGCTACTGCTGACCGCCTTGGAAGGCGAGGGAGACCAGAGTACCAGTCCCCAGGTTAGTAAATCGTGGGCCCCATCCACTCCTGCTGCAAGCCCTCCAGAACGACGTTCCGGGCCAAAGACGGGGGTTCATATAGGTCCAATTCTATAGTATCCTACTACCCAGTGTCTGTGTACTACTACTCCCACAAGCAGGGATAATCCACCCATCTACATTTGGCATCACGAACAGGATCAACATCCTACTCCACTTCCTTGACAGACCAGTAGAGAGACCATGACGTCCGACGAAGGAACCCGAGCGCAGGAGATAGCGACAAAGGTGGAGGAGCTGCAGGAGAAGTGCCAGACGCAGATGGCACGACTGGAGACACTGAAAGAAACAGTGACGAGACTGGAACAAGAAGAAACCGTGAAGGGGTTGACCGAGAGGGCACTCCAGGAGAGGCGGTGTGTTCAGGTGGCTCTGCGGTAGCAAAGAGACGGCTCAGAAGCCACCAACGGGTTAGAGATGACGTTCACCAAAACGTGTATCGTCCTCATGAAGGACGACCCCATCCGAGGACACGCGAGAGACGTGGTCCAGGGATTTCTGGGGATGGATGTGCTCGGCGGGGTGGACGGTCTCTTCCACGTAATGAAGGGGATGCGCCCCGCCCACAATTATCGCCCCGGCTCCGAGGATGTCGCCCTTAGCCCCGTTGTGGTAGTCCACCACCAACCCAGCCGGGTCAGCCGGGAGGCCGACGAGAAGAAAGAGCCTGACCCGAGAGAGCATGAGAGAGAGCCCGACCGGAGGGGGTCTGAAAAGAGAAAGGCCGACCAGAGGGGGCCCGAACAGAGGGGGCCAGAACAGAGAGAGCCTGACCAGAGAGGGCCGGACAAGAGGGGGTCCGAAAGGAGAAAGGCCGAACAGAGGGGGCCTGAATGGAGAGAGCCCGAAAGGAGAGGGCCTAAGGGGAGAGAGCCCAACAGGAGAGAGCCCGGCAGGAGAAAGCCTGACAGGAGGGGGCCTGAACAGAGAGAGCACAACAGGAGAGAGCCCAACGGGAGAGAGCCCAACAGGAGAGAGCCCGACAGGAGAGAGCCTGACCAGAGAGAGCCGGACAGGAGGGGGACCGAAAGGAGAGAGGCCGATCAGAGGGGGCCTGAACGGAGGGAGCCCAAAAGAAGAGGGCCTGAGGGGAGAGAGCCCAACAGGAGAGAGCCCGACAGGAGAGAGCCTGACAGGAGGGGGCCTCAACAGGGAGAGACCGAACGGAGAGGGCCTGACAGGAGAGAGCCTGAAAAGAGAAGGGCCGACCAGAGGGGGCCTGAACAGAGAGAGCCCAACAGGAGAGGGCCCAACAGGAGAGAGACCGACAGGAGAGAGCCTGCTCAGAGAGAGCCCGACAAGAGGGGGTCTGAAAAGAGAAGGGCCGGCCAGAGGGGGCCTGAACAAAGAGAGCCCAACAGGAGAGAGCCCGACAGGAGAGAGCCTGACAGGAGGGCGCCTGAACAGAGAGAGCCCGAACGCAGAGGGCCTGACAGGAGAGAGCCTGAGGGGAAAGAGCCTGACCAGGGAGAGCAGGAGAGAGAGCCCGTCAGGAGGGGGTCTGAAAAGAGAAGGGCCGACCAGAGGGGGCCTGAACAGAGAGAGCCCAACAGGAGAGAGCCCAACAGGAGAGAGCACGACAGGAGAGAGCCTGCTCAGAGAGAGCCCGACAGGAGGGGGTCTGAAAAGAGAAGGGCCGGCCAGAGGGGGCCTGAACAGAGAGAGCCCAACGGGAGAGAGCCCAACAGGAGAGAGCCCGACAGGAGAGAACCTGACAGGAGAGAACCTGACCAGAGAGAGCCGGACAGGAGGGGGCCTGAACGGAGAGAGCCCGAAAGGAGAGGGCCTGAGGGGAGAGAGCCCAACAGGAGAGAGCCCGACAGGAGAGAGCCTGACAAGAGGGGGCCCGAACAGAGAGAGCCCGAAAGGAGGGGGCCTGAGGAGAAAGAACCTGACCAGGGAGAGCAGGAGAGAGAGCCCGACCGGAGGGGGTCTGAAAAGAGAAGGGCCGGCGAGAGGGGTCCTGAACAGAGAGAGCCCAACGGGAGAGAGCCCAACAGGAGAGAGCCCAACAGGAGAGAGCCTGACCGGAGAGAGCCGGACAGGAGGGGGCCTGAACGGAAAGAGCCCGAAAGGAGAGGGCCTGAGGGGAGAGAGCCCAACAGGAGAGAGCCCGACAGGAGAGAGCCTGACAAGAGGGGGCCTGAACAGAGAGAGCCCAACAGGAGAGGGCCTGAGAGAAGAGAGCTTGACGGTGGAGACCGGGACCTCTGGAGGCAGAGCTACCACCAAGGTTTCCAACCAGGAGGTCAAGGAGGCGAGGACAGCCCGGAGCAGGGGCCTCGTCGGCGTCGCTACCGGCGCAACTTTCAATACCGGCGCAGACGCTCACCGGCAGGTGTCAAACCGGGCCTAGAGGGTGGCAATGGGAACGTTGAGAGGACGTCAGGAGGGACCCGGACGGGCCCGGAGCTTCAGGGGTGGGAGTAGGGGCTGGGCGTGGCCCGCTGGCTGAGCGGGGCAATCTCTGCTGATGTGTCCCGGCTGATTGCAGGCATAGCAGATCAGCCTGCCCTCTTCGTCTCGGCGGGGTGGTTCCCGCGTGGCGGTGATCGCGTCGTCTCGGCGTCGCCGTCCGGTGGCGTCTCTCCGGGGGGGGGGCCCCGTTCCTGTTGGAAGGCCCGGAATAGTTGCTCCTGGCGCGCACCTAGCCGCTCCTGTCCTGCCTTGAGCTGCTTAATAGCTTCCTGCAGCGTGTCAACGCTCAGCGGGGCCTCTCGTCCCTCCGCGGCCACGGCGTGGACTAAACCCCGGGGGGGGGCCCTTGTCGGAGGGGAGGACCAGCTCGTCCTCCGACCAATCAATCGCCGCCTTCAGCACCTGGGGAAACGGCCGCTTCCCGTCCTCCCTCATGTACGTCCGCATTTCTCGCCTCAGGGCTTCGTCTCTGAGGCCCACCACGAACCGCTCCTGCAGCAGGGCGGCGGTGACCAGTGTAGGCGCCCGACGTTGTAGGCGGCGGATCCTCTCCTGTAAGTCATACACGAACTGGCGCACAGTCTCGCCGGCGGCCTGTCTTCGGTCAAAGAACTCCCCCAGGCCAACGCTGACCGGGACCTTGTCCCCATAGGTTTCCTCGAGTAGCTTGAACAGGACTTCCGTGTCGGGGACGGTTCCCTCCGTCAGGAAGCGTACCGTCTGCTTCGCCTCGCCTTTGACAGTGGGAGTGGATGGGGCCTGGGATTTACCAACCTGGTCTGGTACTCTGGTCTTCCTCCCCTGCAGCAGGGCGGTCAGCAGTACTCCCCAACACGCTCTCACCTCCCCCAATTACTCCTTTAACCCTCCTACACCTAGTGACTGAATTGTAAATAAATAACTTGGTTCCCCCCGCAAGCAGTACCCTCCCTCAGTGACACTAGAAACCTTACAATAAAAAGGGAAAGGTGGAATAGGAAGGGGTTAATTATAGTAGCGTTACCCACACCAAAATAGCTACTACTGTGCACAGTAATGGACACGCACACAGAATCCCATCTAATGTTTTTATGTTAATTGGTACGTTTGAGTACAAAAGTTTAATAGGAGTGGTCCAATGGAATGAAATCCTACTACTGCTCAGTTGTAACTCAATACCTTATGTACACGTATATTCTACACACACCTCAGGAATAATATACTTTAATGTATTTGACTCATCACCCACATCTGGGTCAGTACCATGTATAATACCTCTATCAGGCTTTAATTATATGGTAGGAATAATACCTCAGGTCTGTAACCTCCCCACTGGGAAAGGGTTGATTAGATGGGAAATTATTATTAAAGAACCAACACGTTATCACACTCAAAGGAAATAAAAAATGTGGGCCCACTGTACCAAAACAAAAGTCCTATATGAATGCCGGCATATAATGTGTATGGGGTACCCTTATGAACTGGATTTAGCAACGTTAGCTTCGCCCGTAGGCCGCATTACACTGTGTACTGTGCAATAAGATCCGGAGCACTGGCGCTCTACTGTACTCAACCAAGATGGCGTCCTCGCCGCGCCACCACTGTTCGGGGTAGCAAGATGGCATCGAACGCTCTCGTCACGGGCACTAGCAAGCGGGGCTGGAGCAGAGGAAGCAGTAGCGGGCTGGGAGCGTGTGCTGGATGATGGCGCCTCTGCTGGACGGGAAGAACTCCCGTGCTGGGCTGAAGACCCCCGGTGCAGAGCAGACATCCACGCCGGTGAAGACTGGTTATTGACGGCCGGTGCTGGATAGACGTGCAGCAACACCCTGGCCCTACCTTAACTGAAGCTACTCTTAGGGTCCCAAACAGCCCTCCTGCTAGCCGTGATATATAATGACGCAGGGTGTCTCTAAACACCGGTCTTCTTCAAGCCACGCTGGCGGGGCACCTCACTAGAGGGAATATCTTTAACTTAAGCCACACTTGGCTATACCGCATTTCTTCTAGGATAACTCGTTGTATCACTAGTGTTATTCAGTGGGGAAAACATGCAACGCTCCCCTACGGTTACTTTTCTAGGATAACCCGTAATATACTCAAGTTCAATACGTTCACCCGTGTGGTGCACCACGGGGCTCCGTCAAGACACAACCGATCACATCCAAGTCCACTGTCGAAGAGGCTCGTCTCCCCCTTTCTGTCTCCATTGGCTTGCTTCCTTTCCCGTCTCTCTCGTACGCTCTCTGCCTGCCACCGCGCCCCCTGCTGGTACCCCCACAGGGAAGCACTGGATGAAAGAATATGGCCCAGTGTTACTGTTCATAATCCATATTCCAGCCGGTAGAAGAAGGAGAAGTCTGCGTCATTGTTCGAGGGAATATTAATGGACACTAGTTAGTATGTCTTGGTGCACCAGGGGAGATAAAAGGCAAGTCAGCACTTCTGAATAATAGCCATATTTTCAGGGTGCTACACATATATGGTAATGAAACACCCCCCATGGGATGTGAAATAATGGACTGACCCGAGTGAACTCTGAGAAACTCCACAAGTGAGATTTTTCACGGAGGCGCTGTCAAACCAAGAAGACACAACCCGTGTTATGGGATAAATAAAAGGCTGGCGGACTTGTACACGGTGATGTCAGATATCAACGACTCCATAAGACCATTGCTGCAATTCTGCCTGGACAGCTCAAAATACTAATAAAGACCGTTCGTTAACCACTGTTTGACGTTGGTGTGTCATTATAACCATGCTGGAATATGAATGCCTTTATTAGTTTTGTTCGATTGGCTACCGGGTATAATATGATTTGTAGAGGCATACAATCTATTTTGTTGTTGGTATTAGGTAGCCTGTATATGAATTACATATAATAGCAGCCATAGCCTACATTATGCAACAGTAACTTGCGCATATATAATATATCATATCATATTCCTATATGTCTCCCAGGAATCGTGGGGCTCTGGGGAATAAAGGTTGGGAACCCCTGCTATATCCCATATCCTTTATAATGTTATAGGCTATTTTATTTACAGTTTACTCTATCAGCCTACCCAGCATGTAATACGTTCTTTGTTAGAACTCAACTCGTTATTATTTTGCGCATAGATTGCAGAAATACGGGAACGTTTTGATTTATATTTAAAAGGCTTTGACATTGTAAAACGAAATAAGTGGAATTTCGAAGTTATGTAAGCAGAATACAAGTCATATCACCCACACGATATATGCTACCTGTATATCCAGAGCATGTATGCTTTTCATTCATTTAAGACACATTTATTGCAAGTGTTTTGTAATACACATAAACTCAACAAATAACCTCTGTTCTCGTTGCAATGCGTTTTAAATTATTTCTTATACAGTAGGAAGGGGGAAGAACACTATATTGTGCGTGTTCATATGACTTGTATTCTGCTTACACCTTCGAAATTTCACTTATTTCGTTTAACAATGGCAAAGCCTTTTAAATATAATCAAAAACGTTCCCGTATTTCTGCAATCTATGCGCAAAATAATAACGAGTTGAGTTACGCGGAGCGCAGTCAGTACACCCCGTATATTCCGATAACGCTATAATATAAACCATGCTGCATTCATTCAGAAGGAAAGACCTATTATTCCAAATGCTATTTATAGGGTTTTGACCATAATTACACTACTGTTGCTATTTTACAATTAACTATAATGAATTACGGGGGTCATACAGAACACATCAGTCAAACTAATGAACAAAAGCTTATTTCAGTGTTGAAACTAATGCATGAAACTGATGAGAGCATATGCCGTCCGTCTGCAGTCTCCGTATTATACCGCCGGGCGCCAGGTACGCATGCACTGAGCTGAGCGTAGATATACGCACAAAGTCAAGCACACGTTCAAATTGATAAGTCACACACTTTGCTTAGAAATGATCGTACGCACGGGTTACGCACATATCTGTCCGTATGCAACGTTGATAAATGAGGGCCCAGGCCCATTGCGAGTTGCTGTACTCTGTCGTCTACTCTAAGCCATCCTAGGTTGTCAAAGTCGGCAGGGGTGAGGTGGGTTCTAGGAGTAAGGTCAAGCAGTAGTCTGACCAGTTTGTTTTGAGATGTTTGTAATTTTGTTTTTAGCGCCTTTGAGGTGCGTTGGTACCATGAGGTGCAAGCATAGTCGTAGTACCCTTGAATGTGTCATGGTTTTTGCCTTATTTCACCTTTCTGTGAGAGACAGCTGTCTATTTTTGCTTTATTTCACCTATCTGTGAGGGATAGATGGCAATCCCTGTTCCCTGTGGTTAATTGCCTCATGGGTCGGCAGGTGTGTGGGCTTGATTGCACCTGATGCAGTACAGCTGTGCCTATGGCCATGTGGAGTCTATTTAAGTTTGGAGATTGCAGTGTCAACTGCTTTTTCATTTTCCTTGTGCTGGCTATACGTTTCGTCAGGCTCATTATATTTAAGTGTAGTGCTGCCCTATTCAGCATTTAGCCTTCTTTTGTAGCCATCTTGTTTTCGGCTACTGGCTTAGTTTACACTTTACTTTATAGAGGCTGAGTCCTTTATGGTAGTGTTTTCTTTTGTTCTTTTGGAAAAGTCCGTTGCACATAAACTCCCTTGGTGGAGGTTTATTGTTTTATGTTTTCAATATAAACTCTGGTTTTAGGAGTTGCCTTTGTGGCTTATTTATTCTTTCTACAATACCCCTTTAATGTGTGTCGTCCTGTTTTTTGGACTTTACTTATTTTCTTAAATACTTACTTTGAGGCTTTCACCTGTAAAGGTTGTTTTGTCTTGTTTATTTTCCCCCTTCTCCTAAAAAGTCTGCATAAGCAGTTTTGTGGTTATTCGTTTTACGTATAACTTTAAGATTCCCTATTATCTGCTCATGACCCACACACACACACCCACAGCCCTCACAGAATGAGTGCTCCTGCCAGAGTCTTCAGGGTATTCTTGTTTACCAGAGAGGAGATCCGGTACAAGAATCTAGTTCGTTGGTTGACTTTTTTTATTACATTGGATGCCATTTTGTCACAGGAAAGATTAGCCTCTAGGATGGAACCCAGGTAGGTAATTTCATCTTTCCTTGAGACAATATTGTCACCCACTGTAACTGAGAAGCCGTCGGTCTTGCTGAGTTTGTTATTTGAACCGAAGAGAATGGACTCTGTTTTGCCCATGTGTAATGATAGTTTGTTATCAGCGAGCCAGGTGCAGATTTGGCCTAGTTCCAAGCTGAGGGTTTTTTCAACCTGTAACTTGTTCTTGTCAAAGACCAGCAGGGCTGAGTCGTCTGCAAACAGGAACAAGTTGCAGTCTCAAGCTGATGACATGTCATTTGCATAAATTAGGAACAGTAGCGGTCCTAGTATGCTTCCTTGTGGAACACCACAGCTCACTGGGAGGGGGGGGGGGGTAGGGTACCATTTACCTCCACCATCTGTTCCCTCCCCTCAAGGTAGGATTGCATCCAGCTCACTGATATACTATCAAAACCAATTGCTTTTAGCTTGTCAATCAGAATGGAGTGATTGACAGTGTCGAAGGCCTTTTGTAGGTCCAGCATGACCATGCCGCAGTATTTGCCCGCATCCACCTCTTGTTTGATGTGGTCATTCAAATAGAGAAGGCATGTGTCAGTGGAGTGGGATGTTCTGAAGCCAGATTGGAATTCGTAGATTAGATTTTTTTCCGCTAGGTACTTTTTGACCTGTTCGTAGACTATTTTTTCCATGACTTGTAATATTGTAGTGTAATAGTGTAATATTGTGCTAGTGTAATATTGTGTAATAGTGCAATATTGTAATCGTGTGTCATACTGAAATAGTGTGTCATAGTGTAATACTGTGCAATAGTGTAAACGTGTAAACGTAAACTAATAGTGGGGGTATTTGACTTGTTTCAGTACTGCCATTGTTGTGCTAAATTGGGTGTTAGTGTCAGGGCCAGGTCACAGCTATTATAAGAGCCTGTGTTGTTAATACTGTAATAATTTTGTATGAACTGGCCACGGAGGTCCACATCCTACTGGCAGCTACAACATGAGTCATATTTCATTAGTGTTCTATTTACAGTATATGAAAATGTACTGCTGCTACATTGAGCAGTGTACTAGTATTTGAGTGTGGTCTCAATTACTGCCTTTCAACACCTAAACAGCCCAAATGGCAGGAGTTAACCACAGGTGTCTGACACGCTTGCTGCATTAACAGCAGTGTAGCTTTGTCCCCTCAGCATCCAACAGGGGAGTTTTCCCATGGGAGTTAACCTAACCTGATAAATCACCCTACAGGCAGATGCGTAGATTCTTACTTATTCAATTACAGACACTTTTGGCTGTACTTTTTCTTCTACCCCCTTCATCTTTTGAAACCCTTACCTTATCTACCCTTACCCCTCTCAACATGTGCGTCCTACCTATCCCTATTTAAATCTCATCCTTCAGGTCATCTCCAGGTCCACCCACTCCAACTCAAACTGTATCATTCAGACACAACCTATGCTCCCTGTCCCCCTCCACCTGCTGTTTGCTCTACCCTTGAGTGAGACTTTCTCAGCTTTTCCTTCAGATACAGCAACCTCCACCCTCCTTTCAGCCCAAGCCTCAACCTCCTTTTTTTCTTTTTTCTTTTCTTTTCTTTGCATTTTACTGCTTTATTTCGGACTGGTCCGACAGAGAGGAAGGTTTGGAGAAGACATGGGGGGAAGACATGCGGCAAAGGTCTCCGGGTCCGGGAGTCGAACCCGGAACATCCGTGTTGCACTGCAGCACAGCTACGTGGTGCGCCACCCTGGTGCCCCTGCCTCAACCTCCTTTGACAAGCTCTGTCCCCTCGCCAAGAAGCCTGCCAGCCATTCCACACCCAGACCATGGATGACGGATGCATCTAGAGAAGAAAGACAGAACCTGAGAGCTGCAGAAAGGAAGTGCAAAAAGAAAATAGACATCACTACTTATCATGACCTCTTCTCAGCATTCTCCAAAAACATAAATGTAATGTAATGTAAAATGTACATTACTGATGTTACGGACCCGGGTTCGATTCCCGGACCCGGCGTTCTTTGCCGAATGTCTTCCCCTGCTCTGTCTCCCATTCTTCCTCTCTCTCTTTCTACCGGAATGCCCAGTAGTAAAAAAACAATAAAAATCGACCAAAAAATAAATAAATAAAAAAAAAGAATCACGGAACGCACCAGCCAGACAAAGTCTCAGCTAGCGCACCGGGAAGTTAACTGACGAGCCAACCGACAGAATTACAAGCTTCAAACAATCACAAATTGAGCAAAGAGCAAATCTATTGGGTAAATGTGTAACATGAGAGCAAACCTGGCTAAGGGAAGAATAGTTGAGATGAAGGTGTTGGTTGTTGGTTGTAGGTTGAAGGCACAGTCAAGTTGTGGAGAGCTCACTTCTGGCTCTGTACACCACCACAATGAAATGTCTCTTTTCTCGTCCTAAATCCCTTGAACGTGCCGTATCCAACCAGCTCACTGATTATCTATTACAGAATGACCTCCTAGACCCAAATAAGTCAGGCTTCAAGACCGGTCACTTCACTTCATGAGATGGCCCTCATAGCAGTCATAGGGGCTCTTCACTTATCAAGAGCGAAAGGCCCCACCTCTGTCCTGATTCTCCTGGGCCTGTCAGCAGCAGCACTTCTCAGAGAGCTGCACTGGCTTCCCATTGCCACAGGAATCCACTCCAAGGTTCTTGAGCTGGCATACCATGCAGCGAGGGGAACGGCTCCCTCCCACCTCGGGTCAATGGTCCCTAACTACACACCCTCGAGATCCCTACGCTCTGTATCTTGTAACTACACACCCTTGAGATCCCTAAGCTCTGTATCTTCTAACTACAGACCCTCAAGATCCCTACGCTCTGTATCTTCTAACTACACACCCTCAAGATCCCTACGTTCTGTATCTTCTAACTACACACCCTCAAGATCCCTACGCTCTGCATCTTCTAACTACACACCTTCAAGATCCCTACGCTCTGTATCTTCTAACTACACACCCTCAAGATCCCTACACTCTGTATCTTCTAACTACAAACCCTCAAGATCTTCGGACTCTTGGGGGGTCATTGAAACAAAGCAGGCCATTCTCTGTCCTGGCTCCACAGTGGTGGAACAAACTTCCCACCACAGTCAGGACAGCTGAAACCAGCCCAGTTTTCCGCTGTCAACTGTCAATTAAACACACTTTTTCATTCAATATCTGAATAAAAAAATATATATTTTACTATTATGTCTATACTACTATTTACTATGTCTATACTACTATCTACTATGTACTATGATACTATGTCTATACTACTACCTACTATGCTAATATGTCTATACTACTATGAACTCAGAGTGAAGCACTCAAGTTCAGCACTACTAGACAAACAATACCACTTACCTTTAGCCACCAGAGGTGTATCCTTCCTGCTGACTTGTTGCTTTGGATAAAATTACTAAATCGAAATGTAAATGTGTGTGTAAACACATATCTCGCCAACTTAACATATGTGGTGGATGGCCACATACAGTAGGCTGACAGCATTGTGGATAGTGTAATATGTAACGTTCTGGGTTCCCTCTCCCGGGAACCCAGCTGTCATTCTGGAATGTTGTCACCTGGTGGTTGGTATTCACATTTTGGTTGTCACGCCCACATTCCTGTGTGTCACTGACTGGTACTCTCCACTGGTTGCTGTCACTGTGCTGTCAATTTGCTGTCACTGCTAATTGATTGGAATGGGAGAATGGGTCGCTGATCTGCAACAATGTGGATGCCTTTACCCGGGAAATGGGTCAAGTATTTGATACCTCCCGGGTGATTTCCATTTACGAAACCGGCAGTCGACTCCTGTCCTGCCGGCAGGGCATTCACACTGTTGTAGATTATGCAATCGATTTCCGCATAGTGGCCGGAGGTTCCCTGCTGCGTGCTGTTTGCCCAGGGGCTCTCAGCGCGCATGCGGGACGAGCTGGCAACTCGTGAGCTACCCGAGCGCCTGGACCACCTTATTTCCTTGGCTATCAAAGTCGATAACCGACATCGGGAGAGGGAGCGCGAGAGGGGAGCCTCGTCGCAGGCACTCTTCCGCCCCTCTTTCGTTGTCGAAACCTCCGCACTTCCCCACCCTAGAGAGAGCCTGGGTGGCGAACCCATGCAACTCGGCGCCCTCAGCCTGTCCGAGGCGTACAGACACAAATACATCGATGAGAAGCGGTGTTTTCGTTGTGGCCGCACGGGGCATCGCTTCTCCACCTGTCAGGGACAGTCGGGAAACGGGGGGGCCCGCTAGCGTGTATCGCTTCCGCAACGGAATTCGGTTTCCGGGTTCCTCTGATTGGCCGCGACCCCCACGTGACCCGCCCCCCCTATCCACCGCTCTACAGCCGCGGACTCACTCGCTTCCTCAATTTATACACATGGAAGTATTGACTGAATGAATGAATGAATGAAAACTTTATTTAACAGATTGCAGAATGGGTACACTACAGTACGGCTCAATACACACAATTGTTAAGGGGATGCAGACCTGAGAAAGACGTTTGTCTTGTTTACATCAGGGTCCCCCATTTTCAATTCATATAGAACGACTACGCCGTAACAAATCATTAAAAAAATATACCGTTAACTGGAATATATTGTGCCTTTACACATATGTTGGATTATGTAATTGGTTTGTCATGACAAACAAATAAAAAAATCGCGATTTACCCGCTGGCTACAACAACACACAGTGACTGCATGTAGTCACTGTGTGTTGATGTTGTTGTAGCCACCTCCTCCGCGGCAGGAATACTAAGCTCCCCCTTAAGCTCCAGGAGAGAGGGGAGAGGCTGAAAACCCGCAGTTCTTGCCCGCCTGATGGGAGCCGAATCCCCGCATCCGATTTGTCTGATGAATACCCCCAAAACGCAGAGGTCCCGAATGCATGGAAGTATTGATTGCGCCGTAACAAATCATTAAAAAAAGATACCGTTAACTGGAATATGTTGTGCCTTTACACATATGTTGGATTATGTAATTGGTTTGTCATGACAAACAAATCAAATATCGCATCGCCGGCTGTCTCTGGCTTGCTCCAGCGGACACCAGAGCTCAGCCCGCGGCGAGAATGTGCTGCCGCGAGCGGCATCGCTGAGCTCTGGCTCTGATTACATGCAGTCACTGAGTGTTGTGTTGTTGTAGCCAGCGGGTAAATCGCGATTTTTTTATTTGTTTGTCATGACAAACCAATTACATAATCCAACATATGTGTAAAGGCACAACATATTCCAGTTAACGGTATATTTTTTTAATGATTTGTTACGGCGTAGTCGTTCTATATGAATTGAAAATGGGGGACGCTGATGTAAACAAGACAAACGTCTTTCTCAGGTCTGCATCCCCTTAACAATTGTGTGTATTGAGCCGTACTGTATTGTACCCATTCTGCAAACTGTTAAATAAAGTTTTAATTTATTCATTCATTCAGTCAATACTTCCATGTGTATGAATTGAGGAAGCGAGTGAGTCCGCGCCGCGCGCGGCAGCGGCGGCAGAGCGGTGGATAGGGGGGCGGGTCACGTGGGGGTCACGGCCAATCAGAGGAACCCGGAAACCGAATTCCATTGCGGAAGCGATACACGCGGCCCGCTAGCAGTGGCGGTTTCTCCACTAGGGGCGCTGGGGCGCCGACCGCCCTGGTAAAGAGAGAGGAGAAGAAGAACATTTTTTATTTTTATTTTTTATTTTAGGGCCCTAGAAATCAAATAAACATGTTTAAAATGAATAATATTTACTCATTTTAAGTATGTTTGTGTTTCCAATGCACAATATAACGTTAATATATCAAATATAAATAATTGTTTTCAGACAGGAAGTGAATGTCTGCTAGAGAATAATACCGCCTCTATACTTTCCATAGCCGCATTTCTCCTGGGCTAGACGCATAGCGCTTACAGTGGCCGTGCACTGGTTTCATCGCTGTACTGTCGCAGCCAATCAGTGCGTAATTCGCTGTGCGTTGAAATATGATGTATTATGATGGAAACCGGGCGCGTTTTGAAGCGATCTATTATCATCTAAGCAAGCGGCGTCAATAATTTCCGTAGCCGCATTTCTCGGAGACGCTCTCTGATTGGCCGACGTCAGTTTCTACACTGGGAAAGCGTAGCCACTCTTCGTTCGAAGTAGGTTAAGGACAAGATAACGTTAGAGTTTGTCTTAGAGCGTGATGGCAAGTTCTTTCGACGGTTAAGCTTAGGCACTCTTTCAAAGTTGGTTAAGGTTAGAGTTTGTCTTAGAGCAGGGTGATAGAATGCCAGGTAGTTTGCAGGCTGTTCGACGCGGAAATGGGCAAAGACAGACTCATTCATTCATTCATCACAGTAATGTTGTGTTGTGCTAACAACAAGCTATTTGGCTAATAGAAGCTATTTGGCTAATAGCTGGATGCAGTCTGGACAGAGTGGATATACATCAACAGTCTGGGACTGTGGGACAACAGTGGACATAATTATACACTTTATCAAGCCTTCCTCGACCACATAAACAGTGAGTTAATTCGGTCTCTCTCTCTCTCTCTCTCTCTCTCGCTCTTGCTCTCGCTCTCGGTCTCTCGCTCTCTCGCTCTCTCTCTCTCACAGCGTGTTGTTAATTTTCACCGATATCAAGATATATATGTGTTCATTATTGCATTGATCATACGTGTACTAGTGTAGTATGATGAACTCGACTTAACGTTGGTAAGTCGCGCCCACCCAAATGTAGTTCACACCAGCCGCTACTGCCCGCTAGGCTAGGGAAGGCTTCTAGCAGGTGGGAATTTTTTCCCAGTCATTGAGGACAATCGTACTCTGTTTGACATTTCTGTGGGGTGGGGGGATATTGTTAAAACCACCAGGGCATTGGTGGATTCTGGGGCGGCGGGGAATCTTATGCACAAGGGGTTGGCTATGGAGTCAGGGGTCCCCTTAGAAATGCTAGAGGTACCCATTCGCGTCCAATCTTTGGATGGGCAACCTCTGGGGATGTGGCCTCATTACACAACGCACCGGGCAGCTACGGGTGCAGGTGGCGGGTAATGGGTGGGAAATGTTGAAATGTTTTGTTGTCATGTCTCCTTGTTCTTTGATTGTATTAGGCCACCCCTGGCTCGCATTACATAACCCCTGTATTAATTGGGCTATGGGTGAACTCTCCATGGGAAGCGGCGTCAAGGCTAATGCTGGCGAGAGTTCACCCGCCCCCCCCTCTTTTGTCTCTCTCCAGGATGACGGTGAGCATTGCAGACTCCTTCGTATCCCCCAACCCCAATTTAGCAGGAGTGCCTGCGGTCTATTTTGACCTGGCGGACGTTTTTAGTAAAACGCATGCTAACGCACTACCGCCTGGTACTTCTCCACCCCGTGGGCGGATGTTTTCTCTCTCTCGCCCTGAGATACTGTCCATGAACACTTATATTCGAGAGGCACTGTCCGCGGGGCATATTCGACCATCCACATCCCCTGCAGGCGCTGGCTTCTTTTTTGTTGCTAAGAAGGATGGGAGTCAGCGGCCGTGCATTGATTATAGGGGATTGAACGATGTTTCCATCAAGAACCGATACCCGTTGCCTCTCATGGACACTTTGCGTGCTTACAGGGGCACAGGTTTTCTCTAAACTTGACTTACGTAATGCATACAATTTGGTCAGGATTAGTGAGGGGGACGAGTGGAAGACTGCATTTAACACGCCTAACGGGCATTATGAGTATTTAGTCAACACCAACTGCACGTTCATGAGGTGCTTCAACGTCTCCTTAAGCATCAACTATTTGTTAAGGCAGAGAAGTGTGTGGTTCACACTGACACCATTTCCTTCCTGGGCTTTGTGTTGACGAAAGGTGATCTTCGCATGGATCCAGCCAAGGTGAGTGCAGTCTTGGATTGGCCACGGCCTTCCTTCGCTCAAGGAGTTACAATGGTTTTTGGGCTTTGCAAATCTTTTCAGACGCTTTATTCGCAATTTTTGCGCCTTAGCCAATCCATTAACAGCTCTCACTAAGTCCTCTCTCCCTGGCTTTGAATGATTGCCTAGGGCAGAGTCGGCCTTCTGTGACCTCAAACATCGATTTTCCTCTGCCCCTGTACTGATCCGCCACGATGCAGAGTGTAACTGAGGGGTACAATTCCCTGACTGTATTGAGAGTATGGTATTATTAAACCACTACTTAGTTATGTACTTTAATTACTGGCCATACAGTACATGAATATATCTGGTGAACACCCACACAAGAATACGGCAATGACACATAAAGTTCTATTTGGAGGGATTTATTATTATTAGAGCAAGCAACGGTAGGTTACAGATTGAGAATTATACTTGCGCTTGTAAGGCGAAGAACACTTAAAGTAGGTCAAGAGCGTAAGTCCATGAGAATAGTAAGATGGGTATAACTGACGCCACCTGTAGCATAGCAATTACGTAAGGCACACTAGTAGTCAGCTGGAGACGCTGGGGGGTTCCCTCCGGTTGTAAGCCGGCAGGGTAGAGGAATGTTCGGGTGCAAAGTCTGGGTCAATACAGGAGCCGGTGCATATACTCCATTGATCGGCAGCCAAAGCAACAGCTATAATCCAGTATGCTCGACAGCATGGATGAAAGCTAGCCAGCCTCCTCCTAGAGGCGGGCTCGAGGGATGCTCCTCACGGGGGTAGATCCCACACGATAGTGGGGTAGACGGTTCTCTGCTCCAGCAGTCACGGTACCAAAGCAATATAATCCAACCAGAAAATGGTTCTGCATTCGCCGGTGTAGATTCTCCTGTGCACTATCCGTCACATTAAACTAGGTTGAACTTGACGTTACTTCACCAAACTATGACACTTTACTATCCTATTCGCACATGTTCTAAGTGCTCTATTTAGACGCAAGGTTGCTCACTTCACTTGGTCGTTGACTCGTGGTGAAGGCTTTACTAGTAATGAACGAACTGAAATGAACGAAGTGCTGCTGTTTCCACCTGCGCCGTATTTATACGTAAGGTGAATTATCTAGTGCCAACCTCAGTTCTGTCTCGTATTACTAGGGGTGGGACAATACATCGATCCAGATCGATATATCGATCTATTATCAATAATCAAATAGGATCGATGCCACGTAAAAAGATCGATTCATATTGCGATACGACGGCGACGTCATCGCCCCGCGCCCAGTGTTGTGAAACTCAAACTCCGTTAACATCAACAGCAGTAGCGTCTAGAGCGTCACTAGTGTGCCTATTCTGTGACCCAAAACATGTCCCTGCTGTTTTATTCCACAACGGGTCCAATGCATCTAACCTGCTTTGCAATCCTCGTCACTCCATTATGCCCACGTCGCGTTAAAGATCGAAGATAACGTTACTTTAGCGTGAGCTAACAAGCTAACCCAGCGCCATAGGCAGAGAGAAGTGGGGACTGGGAGGGTGCATTCTCGGGGATAGCCCCACTAACAGGATCTGGCCGGTACTGCACCTTGGGACTCCCAATATGCTTTTCCAGCCAAAATACAGCTCTGTGACAGTGAATAGGATATTAATATCGAGAGAAAAAAAAGAAAAATGAACCAAAAACAGTGAACAGGAGGTCTATTTGTATTAAAAACAATAGATTGTTTTTCATTTAAATGTCTGGAAGAGCTCAAAAATAAAAATGTCATGATATTTCCATTGCCTTTTTTTTTGTTGATTTAAATGTTACTGATTGTATTAAATGGGCACATAATATCGTATCATATCGATCGCAGGCACCTGAATCGAATCGTATCATATCGTATCGTGGCAGACTGTGTGATATCGGATAATATCGTATCGTTGTCCAAAGAATCGATATCGTATTGTATCGTGATTAAACTGGTGATTCCCACCCCTACGTATTACTGCGCAAACCTGGACATGTTGAGACATGCCTTGGCGTTGCCTTTGAACTTGCCATTGGGGGTATGGTCGTTGGCGCCTAGGGGTCGCTGTCCAATAGGAGAACGAATATTATGGTCTGGTTTGTACCCAGGTAAAGGGATATTCCGTGTATATATACAAAGAATATACAAGGGATATCAAACGATATACAAATATTATACAAGGGATCTCAAGCAATAAATATATATATTCGGTTTAATCTGACCCTTTGTAACACAGAGACTCCGTTCATTGTGGAGGTGGATGCCTCTGACTTAGCGGTGGGAGGGGTGATCTCTCAGAGATGTTTAAAGGATGGTAAGGTGCATCCTTGTGCTTTTTTTTCACGCCGTCTGTCTTCAGCCGAGCGTAACTACGACGTGGGTAATTGGGAGTTATTGGCGATCAAGTTGGCACTGGAGGAATGGAGACATTGGTTAGAGGGTGCGGCACATCATTTAATTGTTTGGACTGATCATAAGAACTTGGCTTAGATCCAAGGGGCTAAACGCCTTAACGCTCGCCAGGCCAGGTGGCCGTTATTCTTCACTCGATTTCGATTTTCCATCTCCTATCGACCCGGTTCCAAAAACATCAAACCTGACGCTCTGTCTCGCCAGTTTGACCTTCCGGGTCGGGAGGAGAAGCGCCACCCTATTATTCCACAGGCCTTGATTTTGGCACCCGTGTCATGGGGCATAGATAGGGTGGTAAGATCGGCTCTGACGCAGGAGCCCGATCCCGGTGGGGGTCCTCCGGGGCGGATGTATGTGTATGTGCAGTGGGCGCATGCATCCTCTCTCACCGGCCACCCTGGGGCCGCCAGAACCCTGGAGTTTATCCGTAGGAGGTTTTGGTGGCCAACAGAGGAGGGGGATACACGCTCCTTTGTAGCGGCCTGCCCGGTGTGCGTGCGCAGTAAGTCTTCTCCAGCCGCTTCCTATTTCCAAACGTCCCTGGTCGCACATATCCCTGGATTTTATTTCTGGCCTTCCTCTGTCGGATGGGTTCACTGCCATCTTGGTGGTAGTGGACCGATTCTCCAAGGCAGCTCACTTCATTCCCCTTCCTAAGCTCCCCTCGGCTCGGGAGATGGCTGACCTGGTGGTGCAGCACGTCTTTCAGGTCCACAGGCTTCCAGTGGATATTGTGTCCGACCGGGGCCCTCAGTTCGCCTCCAGGTTTTGGAAGGTGTTCGCTGCTGGCCTCGGCGCCTCCGTCAGCCTGTCATCTGGGTTCCATCTGCAGTCGAACGGGCAGACGGAGCGCGTCAACCAGGATCTGGAGGGTGTCCTGAGGTTGTCCGGCGACGTGGAGTAGGATGTTTGCCTGGGCTGAGTACGCGCATAATACCCTTCTCTCCTCCTCTACTGGTATGTCTCCCTTTCAGTGTCAATATGGTTTTCAACCTCCTCTGTTTCCCGAACAGGAGCAGGAGGCTGAGGTGCCATCGGCCAGGCACATGTGGCTCGCTGTCGCAGGACGTGGAACAGGGTGCAGACGGCTCTGCAGAAGGCCTCTGTTAAGGCTCAGCGGCAGGCTAACCGCGAGCGTCGTCCGTCTCCGGTTTTCCGTCCTGGGCAGCGGGTTTGGCTTTCCACCCGTGATCTCCCTCTCCGGGTGGAGTCCAGGAAGCTGGCTCCTCGCTTCACAGGCCCCTTTAAAGTGGTTCGTCGGGTGAACCCTGTGGCTTACAGGCTGCGGCTCCCGGCCTCTATGAGGGTTCATCCGACATTTCATGTCTCCCTGTTGAAGCCATTCCTCTCATCGCCCTTGTCCCCACCTCTCCCCGCGGTTCCT
The DNA here is from genome assembly GCF_963971535.1 of Notolepis coatsorum. Lineage (NCBI taxonomy): Eukaryota > Metazoa > Chordata > Actinopteri > Aulopiformes > Paralepididae > Notolepis > Notolepis coatsorum. The sequence continues at coordinate 134,581,911 of NC_140167.1, read as the reverse complement.
CCGCCTCGCATTATTGATGGTCAGCCTGTCTATACGGTGCGGAGGATCCTGAGTTGTAGGCGGAGGGGTAGGGGGTTTCAGTTCTTGGTGGATTGGGAGGGATACGGGGTAGAAGAGCGTTCTTGGGTGCCTCAAAGGGATATTTTAGACCCCAGCCTGATCGATGATTTCCGGCGGCTGCATCCCGAGGCCCCTAGGTGAACGTCTGGTGCCGTTCGTCGGGGGGAGGTACTGTAACGTCCCGGGAACCCAGCTGTCATTCTGGAATGTTGTCACCTGGTGGTTGGTATTCGCATTTTGGTTGTCACGCCCACATTCCTGTATGTCACTGATTGGTACTCTCCACTGGTTGCTGTCACTGTGCTGTCAATTTGCTGTCACTGCTAATTGATTGGAATGGTGGGTTGTGAGTGACTACTTATTCATTCTCTGTTCCCTTGTCTTGTTGTCGAGGCTTCAGATATCCGTTCGTGTGGGAAGGAGCTGGTCAGAGGTTGCTGAGCCACTCGCTTTGCACTTGTTAGTTTTGCTCTGTTTGCTCTGTTGAAGCCCGGCGTCTTTCATGGATTATCGCTGCTCTGTGTATTTTAATAAAGACACATCCTTAGAAAGAGCTACCTATCTCCGTCTCTCCTTGTCTCCTCCACCATTGGACTCACTACCACTCACCCCCATACGTAACAGTAATAATGTCAAAGTATAATTATTGTAATATTGTGTAATAGTGTGCTAGTGTCATAGTAAATGGCAGCATTTATATAGCGCTTTTAAAACAAAGCACATTACAATTTGTTCCTCACATTTTACCCCTTCACTCACACACCGAGGGCGGAGGCAACCATGCAAGGTGCCAACCTGCTCATCAGGAGCAATTAGGGGTTAAGTGTCTTGCTCAAGGACACTTCGACGCGCTGACTGGGAGAAGCGGGAATCGAACCGGGAACCTCTAGATTACCAGATGACTGCTTTAGCCTCCCAAGCCACTAGTGTAATAGTACAATAGTGTGTAATAGTGTCATCGTTTTTTTTAAACAATATTTTTATTGGATTTTATAGTACACAAGTCAGATTTTCATTGCCATCAATTATTTTGAGTTCCTTTTCTCCACATGCGTACACAAATATACACACATACCCCCCTCCCCTTATCTCTCTCTTAACATCTTTAAGTCCACATTTAGTGTCGTCATATAAAAATAATACGTATACATTCAATGGTACCTTGAATGGTAAAATATCTCGTACATAGCTACAAATGTATAAAAAATCAAATAGAAATGACATCCTTACAACACATTTAATGACATGCCTCCGCTCTCTTCCGAGGTCAACTGACTACGGGAGAGCGTGGGGGATTCCTCCTGTAGAAGCCCTCCTATATCTTCCCTTCTTACGTATTCATTAAATGGTTTCCTTATACCCTCGTAAACCTCTATTTTGTTTCTGAGGATATATTATGTTATTCTCTCCATTGACATGCATTGTGCCATGTTCTTAATCTAAGCACCGATTGTAGGTGCGTCAAATTTCTTCCAATTGAAAGCTATTGTTCGTTTTGCCTGCAGTATAGCAAAGTCAATACATTTGTATTGTTTGGTTCTCAGGTTGAGATTTATTGGATATAGGTGTAGAATGAATGAATGAATGAAAACTTTATTTAACAGATTGCAGAATGGGTACAATACAGTACGGCTCAATACTCAAATTGTTAAGGGGATGCAGACCTGAGAAAGATGTTTGTCTTGTTTCCATCAGGGTCCCCCATTTTCAATTCATATAGACATTTATGACATACACAACATACATGACATTTATGGCATAGGGACATATAGGTATTTAGTACTGATACATCTGTGACATAAACGGTATTCCAATATACAGTACTGTTACCCCTAGATCCTGACAGAGTATATACATATGATGGGGAGGGGACTGTACATTAGGGGGGGGTGGGTGGGTGGCTGAGAAATATACATACGGCGGGGAGGGAATATATACATGCGGTGGGGAGGAGACTGTCTATTAGGAGGTGGTGGAGCAATATCATTTTGGAGTCTAATGGGATATTCACTGACGAGACATCTTTGATTTTATTCACCACCTCCCCCCAGAACTTCTTGATTTTGTCGCACTCCCAAATACAATGTATAAAAGTTCCCCGAGCCTCTGTACATTTAAAGCAACTGTCTGGTGTATTGCTGTTATATTTATTCAGTTTGACAGGGGTTATATAAGTCTGCATCAACCATTTGTATTGAAGTAGTTTTAAGCTAGTGTTGGCTGTTTGTGTCTGAGCCTCCTCGCACACTCTGTTCCAGTCCTCGTTTGAGATCTCCTCTCCCAAGTCTAGGTATTGACATCTCATCTGAACCAGATACAAGCCAGTTATATATATCAGTGATATCAAGCCTTTGCTGTTACAGTTCTTAATGATACTTTTTTCTAAAGATGAAAGTGTAGAGGAAATACAACTTCTCAATTGCATACAAGGCCCAGGCCATCAGAGCCTTGAACACTGACCTCTCCACACACAAGCACACATGAGCACACACACAACACACACACACTGTACACGCTCACACACTAGCAGCCACTTTAACATGAGCACACACACTCATGCTGCACACGCTCACACTTATGGTCACTTTACAAAAGGAAAGGTCACTTTAAGAATAGTATAGTATTACTTGAGATTGTATAATATAGCATTGTATAGCAGTGTACATAAAGACCCAGTGCCTCATCCGTAGCTAACAGTGTATTGCACTACCACAGGACATAGCATGTCCTACCATGCTCTGTAAATAACTCATGTTCATATACCGATATGCCCTACTTTGATTACTTGTATTATGGCACAATGTCGTTCTATTGGATTCGTATTATATTATTATATATTACTATTGTATTATGCACAATCGTTGTGGGCAAGACCCCCCGCATTTCATTGTATACGTGTATGCCATGACAAATAAAACTCTTGACTTGACTTGACTTGAAGTGGTTCCTTGGGATGCTGTATTTTATTGATAGTTCCTCAAAAGACATCAAGACCCCCTCTTTGTAAAGGTCAGATACTTTACGTATTCCTTCTTTTGTCCATAGTTTGAATCCAGCATCCAGTTTGCCTGGTTTAAATGACACATTTCCCCAAATTGGGCTGAATTGCGACATGGAGTTGGTTATTTTCATAAATTTCTTTACCTCGTACCATACATTGATCATGTTAAGCACTATGGGGTGTGTAGTATGTTTCCTTAAGTATTTTGGCTCTGCTGAATACATGTGTAGTTGCACTGAGCATGCTTCCACTTCCATCCAGGGCCGCCTCAGGGGGTGTGCGAGCAGTGCGGTCGCACAGGGCCTCGCGGGAAGGGGGGCCTCGCAAAATAAAAAATACTTTTTTTTTTTTTTTTTTTTTTTGCGAGGCCCCCCTTCCCGCGAGGCCCTTTTTCATCACAGACCTAAAATCTAGTTTTGCTTATATGCTTATATATTTCACATTAGACACGTTTGTAGAATGTGTCTGACTTGTTCCTGCCTCTGCGGCTCTGCAGACTGCAGTTTTCCGGTTTCTGCGGCTTTGCTGCTCTACAGATTTTAGGATAGTGTTTCCGGGCTCTTCTCCCGTCCGCCGTAATACACCAAATAGAAGAAGAAGAAGAAGAAGAAGAAGAAGAAGAAGAAGAAGACACACGAGGTAGAGGGATGATCTAATTCAGCGCTATTCAGAGGAGCCAGTGGATGTCTTTTCAAAAGCAGCATGGATCAGAAGAAATTACACCGTGGGCCAAGAAAGTCTCCTTCCAACTTTACCATTGGCATTGATACTGCGTTATGGTGAGTTCATGCAACCTATTATTATATTCCCGCCGTGGATCTATCTCTCTCTCTCTCTCTCTGGAGCCAAACTGGTCGACTAGCTGTAGCCTGTTGTAGTATGGAGTTAGTAGCTAACGGTGTGTGGCCTGGTGTCAGCGCCTGTCTTGCTTTTCTCATGTTGTAGTTTCAGTGGTAGTGTGTTAGCTAATGGTTAGCGATAGCCGGGTTGAGCTAACTGGCTAAGTGATAGCATCAAAGTAACGTGCGCAGCCAGCAGCTAACGTCGTAGCTAGCTGCCGGCTAGCTGCCGGCTGCGCACGTTACTTTGATGCTATCAGTTAGCCTAGGCTAGAGTTAGCTGTTAGCTTGTGCTACGAGTCGACCATTGACATTAGCCGTGAGAATAGCAGGGGGTTCTGGCTTATTTTGTCCCGCCAGCGAGAGGCCTTTCGTCAACGTGGATACCTGTGTTGCAGCCTTTCGCCCTGCGTTCCTTGGTGCAGGTAAGATTAATGAAAATGTCATGACATTACCCCACTCTTCCTTCCTTCCCCTCCCGAATGTTTTGTTAATAACGATGTTTTTTTCCAGGCAAAACATATGCTACTTCACAACATTTGGAGATACGACATGTGCTGTGTGTGAATGTCTTGGTCGTTTGTGTAGCTTGGGTAGCGTTGGGCCGTTGGCCAAAGCTGTGTGTGGCCTGGTGTCACAGTACCTGGCTAGCCTATTTAGCTGATGTCGGCCATTGGCTCCTTGCTGCTTTGGTTTCTCTGGTATAGACCCTCTTCTCTTTGGATTTAAGTGTTGATCTTTGTCCTTTTGGATCTCTCATACATGCTCTCTCTCTAACACACATGACAAACACACATGCTCTCTCTCTCTCTCTCTCTCTCTCTCTCATACATGCTCTCTCTCTAACACACATGCTCTCTCTTTCTCTCTCTTTCTAACACACACAGTCTGCCTATGGCGGCCTTTCTCGATGGCTAGGCTGTGCTCGCTGAGTCTGTACATAGTCAAGGATCTTCAGTCACAGTGCTCAGGTATTCTGCCACTGTGTACTCTCTGTTTAGGGCCAAATAGCATTTCAATTTCTTTCCAATGTGTCTCTCTCTCTCTCTCTCTCTCTCTCTCTCTCTCTCTCTCTCTCTCTCTCTTTGGATTTAAGTGTTGATCTTTGTCCTTTTGGATCTCTCATACATGCTCTCTCTCTAACACACACAACACACACATGACAAACACACATGCTCTCTCTCTCTCTCTCTCTCTCTCTCTCTCTCTCTCTCTTTCTAACACACACAGTCTGCCTATGGCGGCCGCTAGGCAGACTGTGTGTGTTAGAAAGAGAGAGAGAGAGAGAGAGAGAGAGCATGTGTGTTTGTCATGTGTGTGTGTGTGTTAGAGAGAGAGCATGTATGAGAGATCCAAAAGGACAAAGATCAACACTTAAATCCAAAGAGAGAGAGAGAGAGAGACACATTGGAAAGAAATTGAAATGCTATTTGGCCCTATTTGGCTATTTGTAGAACGGGAGCTCTCTCTCGCTCTCTCTCTTGCTATATGTTGACTGTATCATGCCCCGCCTCGGGCAGCGCTATTATTTAAGAATATGTTGACTGTATTAAAAAAAAATATATATATATAATATCAGGGTGGGTGTCTTGGTCTAGTGGTGAGAGCTGTGTGTGTATCAGGGTGGGTGTCTTGGTCTAGTGGTGAGAGCTGCGTTAGTATCAGGGTGGGTGTCTTGGTCTAGTGGTGAGAGCTGCGTTAAGGCGCTCCCATAGTCCAGCAGACTGTACACAGAGCAGACTCCGCGGACGTCCGCGCGGACTCTTGAGCTTTGATCTCAGCGGACAGCAGACCCACAAAAAAAAAAGCTCAAAGAGCCGCGCGGACATCCGCGGAGTCTGCTCTGTGTACAGTCTGCTGGACTATGGGGAGCGCCTTTTGTATCAGGGTGGGTGTCTTGGTCTAGTGGTGAGAGCTGTGTGTGTATCAGGGTGGGTGTCTTGGTCTAGTGGTGAGATCTGTGTTTGTGTATCAGGGTGGGTGTCTTGGTCTAGTGGTGAGAGCTGTGTTAGTATCAGGGTGGGTGTCTTGGTCTAGTGGTGAGAGCCGTGTGATTGATTGATTGATTGAAAAGTTTATTAACAGATTGCAGAATGGGTACAGTACAGTACAGCTCAATACATACAATTGTTAAGGGGATGCAGACCAGAGAAAGACTTTCGTCTTGTTTACATCAGGGTCCCCCATTTTCAATTCATCATAACATATATGAGGACACACACACATTTTACACTGTACATTGGAATACTGACAACGCCTTACTTGGTAATTTACTGTACAACTAGGTTAGGACATTTGTAGAGATTTGTAAAGATTTTTAATTGGGACAGAGCACACGGTCATCCCTGGTCAAGAGAGATGTCTATGATTTTTTCTTCTACTGACTTGAGTATGATTTTTATGAACAATTTGCAGTGTAAGGTTCACATAATTAAAACAAAATTATCAACAATTCATCAGGATAAGTGGAAGGTGGAGATTTTGAAAAAAACCTAAACTTAGAAAATATATTGCAATTAAAAATGAGTATTTTACTGAACCTTATGTAATGTTAAACTTAAAGAGAAGACGGAGGTCTCTGTGTGCCCAGTTGAGGTCTGGCACCCTGCCATTGGCTGTGGAAGTGGGTAGATTCCAGGGTAAACCTGAGGAGGAGCGGTTGTGTGTTCTGTGTGATCTGGGAGTGGTGGAGGATGAATATCATTTTGTTTTTTATTGCCCTTTGTACACCACTTTGAGGATGGCTTTATTTGAAAAAATTCAAATTGTAAACCCAGATTTGTTTTGGCAGTCTGAGAGCTGTATGTTGAGTTGTTTTTTTGTGGAGGACATCTTCGGTTTTGCAGGATTTTTGGAAAAGGCATGGCACCTGAGACAAAACACACTGTATCCTATATAATTGTATTTGAATTCACCTTGTTTTTCTGTTTATTTACATTGAGTACAGCTTGTGTTATATTACGTTTTATTGTATTTTCTTGTATTTTTCTTTTTTTTATGGCCATCTTGGTCTATGTCATTTGTTAAGTAATTGGTAAAGTATATTATTATATACTTATTGTTATGTGTCTTGTAAGCCCATATGGGCTGGGCATACGTATGTAAGACACGAAAATAAAAAATATCAAATCAAATCAAATCAAATCAAATCAAATGTAGGGGCCAGTTTCGAATTGCAGTCTCACGTAGGTGTTTTTTGAGAGTGTTTTTGAAAGTGGGTAGTGATTCACATTCCTTTACAGCTTTAGGTAGGGCGTTGCACATTGATGTGGCATAATTGCGAAACGTGTTTAGTCCCTTGTTTGAGCCGAATCTGGGTTTTACATGATTTGTGGAGCTCCCTCTGGTGTTGTGATCATGGTATTCACTGACCTTTGGGAAGTATTTTGACATGTACATGGGTACCTTGGTCGCGTAGTGTATCTTGTAGACCAGGCCCATTGCAAGTTGCTGTACTGTGTGTGTGTGTGTGTGTGTGTGTATCAGCGTGGGTGTCTTGGTCTAGTGGTGAGAGCTGTGTGTGTATCAGGGTGGGTGTCTTGGTCTAGTGGTGAGAGCTGTGTGTGTATCAGGGTGGGTGTCTTGGTCTAGTGGTGAGAGCTGTGTGTGTGTATCAGGGTGGGTGTCTTGGTCTAGTCGTGAGAGCTGTCTTAGTATCAGGGTGGGTGTCTTGGTCTAGTGGTGAGAGCTGTGTGTGTGTATCAGGGTGGGTGTCTTGGTCTAGTGGTGAGAGCTGTGTTAGTATCAGGGTGGGTGTCTTGGTCTAGTGGTGAGAGCTGTGTGTGTATCAGGGTGGGTGTCTTGGTCTAGTCGTGAGATCACTCACCCCCCCCCACTATAAGCATTGTTAGCTTGACTCCTGATTTTGTTGGACTTTCGCCGATACGAAATGTAAATATATGACGTATGGCTATAACATAACGTACATTATGTCACTTTTTCCTGTGGTTGATAAGTACTTTATTTACGTATTTTAAGCGAGATCGGGCTGAATATAGGCCTTGAAGGAAGTAAGAGAAAACCAAGGCACTCGAAGAAGAAGCCTTTATTTCATTACTTACTTTACTTAGGCCTTGTATTCCTTTCGGAACATAGGCCATTGATGAAAAGTTTCCACCCCCATCTGTCTTGAGCCATCCTCTCCAGCTGTTTCCACGTCAGTCCCCTCGTCTTGAGTTTATTTATTTATTATTTATTTCATTGGCAAGTTCTTATATATAGAATAAGGTAAAAAATAAAATAAAATGTACCTTGGTGCGTTTCGGCATCTAGTCTTCTTCAGGGACTTTACAGCTGACTGAGTGGTGAAACCTATACTTAAAAGAAGAAAAGACAAGGACTCAAACAGCTGTAGTCATTTATCATCATCATCATCATCATCATCATCATCATCATCATCATCATCATCATCATCATCATCATCATCATCATCATCATCATCATCATCATCATCAGCCAGTCTTCGACCTTCCAACAAACAGTTTCCGGGGGCCAAGCTTCCTGCGTTGGCTGAGGCTCTGGTCTGTTCAACACGTCCCTGTTGTCCTAATATCTGAGTCTGACGCGGAGCATTTGGCCCCCGGAGATGAATATATATACGTCACGTCAGACTTAACAACCGAATTGGTGTACAATTAGCCCTTCCCTTTAAGATAATCTACTGGGGTCAACAGGGTGCGGCATCAAGATAAAGGGCAAGTACAGAATAAATAGTATACATAAGTGAACATCTTGATATAGTACAGTTTATATATCTATAAATACATGCATACATAATTACATATACATATATAATATACACACACATACTGTATAGTGTATACAGTACACATACACATATAAACACATACATGTACACACATGCATATACACATACAGAATCATACACAAATGAAACATTATAACCATAACTCTATCATATCTAGATCCTCATGTAGGCCATGCTACAGGCTACAGGCTAAGCTTAAAGATCCAATAGCATTCCTGTTGATCACATTTCCTCTACCTATATACTCTGGAATGTGATCAATACCAATAGCTTTCAAGATAGATGGGTCTCTCTCTCTGTTGTGTTTCCGTTTCAAATATATAGGCCATAGGCTGATATTATATGGTCCTATACGGTGGATATGCTTTGCATACATGCAAATATACCGTCTCCTACACTAATGCCCCATCCTGATTCAGAGCTGATATGCTCAATGTGTCTCCCGAGAATTTAAATAAATTATGATGATGATGATGATGATGACGATTAAAGGGCCGATCCTCAACCAGATGTAAACAAAAGGGTGGCCCCCACCACTGGAAACCAAAATATGTAATTATAGGATTTGCTTCCTTTTTATTCTCAAATTGAATGGCCGAGCTCTTGACACAATGGGTCTCATTCCCGAACGGATTTACGACCAAAAATGTCCTCTTAGGCAGATTTCTGCCCATTTAAGACATATTAGGGCTGGTAGCGCGATTCCCCACATTTTCCTGAGATCAGATTTGAGCGTGGCTGAGAGCAGATTTAAGAGTGCCGAGGAGCACACTTATGATTGATTGACTAATTGAAAATGTTATTAACTTGACAGACTGTGTTCTCATAGTGATTCCTTCATGTCAACGCTACAGGCCTCCTTGGAATTAATGACTTAATCATAATTAAAATAAATATGACAATATTTGTACGATAAGAAATTACGCATTTGATGTCGGAAAAATAAATAATATGGATTCATCTGATCACAGGGCAGCTGGATTAATCATATCTGAACCAGCTATTTTGGACAAATGTATAATTACTTTAATTACTCAGATATTCAAACACAATTATGCAATTATTGTGAAATGATTGAAAATAATAATTATTTAATGCCTTCTGTGGAATTTGTATTTCTTATTCGTTACATATCTGTTTTAATGGTATACAATGGGACAGACCTTTGTTTGATATAAACCTGCATTCCTTCGAATATATCATTAATCAATTAAACTTATATTGAAATACACTATATAGCCTATACACCAACACTGAAATGACAGTGGATGAATAAATAAATAAGAACTGAAGCTAATCGCATGGAAATAGACTGCATTCATATTCCATAACAAGTCTTGTGTGCACCAGTATGGCCTACGACGTGTCTAATGAATGAACAGTATAGGCTTAATATATTCTAGTTACTTGTTTCATTAGGATTTAGTAGATACTATATATATGCTCTGCCCTACGTACAGTATAAGTACAGTCTGTATACAGACTGTACCTATACTGTACATAGGGCAGAGCATATAGTATCTACTAAATCCTAATGCAACACGTCATTAATGGAATAATAAGCCTATACTGCATTCATTCATTACGCTGTAGGCATTAATGGAATAATAAGCCTATACTGCGTTCATTCATTACGCCGTAGGCTACAGTACTGCGCGCGCACGTGTGCGTGTGTGTGTGTGTGCACGCGCTGCGGCAGGTGTACCATGAGCTGTACTATATATGATGACAATACATTAATCTAATCTCATTTCGATGGGTCGCAACTTGCATTTCTCCCAGACGGCACTGCCGCAGACTCGCAAGGCACTTCCGCATCCATTTTCTAACCGGCTGCATCATTACTTTGCCTTATAAGGAGCTCTGGAGGCGTTGTTTTGTATGCAAATGACCTAGACGGGAACGCACGTTCGTGTTTAAGACATGGTGTCATTCCCCAAGCAGATGTCACAGGTGCGACCGTTTGAGCCACTTGAGACATATTACCAGCCCGTTCGGGACTCCGAGTGAACTTGTCATTGATTCTGTCTCAGTCGGTTCCAAGATAAGTCTTCCAAGAGAACTCTTTGGAAAATTTTGGGGAATGAGACTGTTTGGGGGTAGCTGGGATATATTTCACTTCAGGAGAAACAGATGACTAAATTAAGCAGTGTTTGAAAGCAATGCATTGTGAAATACTTCATGTGATCCCTGTTTGTTGCTGAGACTAAATGTTCCAATTCATTCCTACCATATACAGACATGTATCTATCTATCCACGTATGTCTTTACATACCTGCATATAATCCTTTTTACATATCTGTAGATAGTAGATACTATACCTATATCTGTACATATCCCTTACCTATGCTGCTGGCCAGTATGACTTATTCAAGTTCAAGTTTCTTTATTAGTTGTCATACAAAAATACAGAATACTTTTATATGAACAGAACAGAGAACAGAACAGAAAAAAGCATTTCATATAAAGGTATTCTGTATTTTTGTATGACAACTAATAAAGAAACTTGAAACTTGAACTTATTACCATAGTGTATTTATACCTGTATCCAGTGGCGGCTCTACCACTAGGGGCGCTAGGGCGCCGACCCACCTGCTGGCCAGCTGCTGTTAAATCAGAGAAGAAGACAATAAAACTTTTTCGTTTTTGTGTTTTATAGCCCTATAAATAATATAAACATGTTTAAAATTAATAATATTTACTCATTTTAAGTATGTTTGTATTTCCAATGCACAATATAACGTTATTATCTAAATTAAAAAAACATCGTTTTCCAGAGCAGGAAGTGACATCACGTTTTTTTTTTTTTTTTTGTATTTCTCGGCCCGGGCTATACGCGATAGCGCTCTGAGTGCGCGTCACAGTTTGATCGCTGTCTCCGTCACAGCCAATCAGTGCATACGGCGTTGTGCGTTGAAATATGACTATTATGTTGGAATCCGAGCGCGATTTGAAGCGGTCTAGAAAGCAGCGTGAACTTCCGTGAGAATTTCCATAGCCGCATTTCGCGGAGACGCTCTCTGATTGGCCGACGCCAGTATTTTTTTCCATGGCAGAATTTCACAGAGACGATCTCTGATTGGCCGAATCCAATTTCTAATGTTCCAATTCTAGCTTCTAGCTTGGTTCCTGGTACTAGGACTGTTGTTTGTCTTAGAGCGTGCCGTGCCGTGACTGCAAGTTCTTTAGACTGTTAAGCTTAGGCACTCTTTCAAAGTTGGTTAAGGTTAGAGTTTGTCTTAGAGCATGGCGATAGAACGCCAGGTAGTTTGCAGTCTGTTCGAGCGGAAATGGACAAAGGAATGTACTTGTTGAGTGTTGTGCTAACGTCGACGAGCTCAGCTGAGCTAACACTTGGCTAACAAGCTATATGGCGGATTATACACGTTTATCAAGCTCTCCTGCCCTGGACGTTTCAACTAAACAGTGAGTCTCTCTCTCTCTCTCTAACGTTAGTAGTACTAGGCTGGTGCGGGCTAACTGGCTATCGTTCTGGCAGCTAACGTTAGTAGTACTAGGCTGGTGCGGGCTAACTGGCTGTCGTTCTGGGAGCTAACGTTAGTAGTACTAGGCTATCGTTCCGTGATTTGTTTACTTGGTAACACGGGTTGCTAAGGAATTTAGGTTTGAGGTTGAAGAAATCTCTCTCTCTCTCTCTCTCTCTCTCTCTCTCTCTCTCTCTCTCTCTCTCTCTCTCTCTCTCTGCTTAACGTTAACGTTTGTAAATAGTTTTTTTAGGAGCAGTACTACTGCTGGCCATTCATGAAGCGAGACATTGCTGATTGTTTATTTATCGATGGCTCATTGATTTAACTACTGCAGCTCTCTCGGATTGAAAATACGTGGATTATGGCTTGTTCAATATCGTCTATGTTTGAATGAATGAATGAATGAGAACTTTATTAACAGATTGCAGAATGGGTACAATACAGTACGGCTCAATACACACAATTGTTAAGGGGATGCAGACCAGAGAAAGACGTTTGTCTTGTTTACATCAGGGTCCCAGATTTTCGATTCATATCGATAGTTTAATAGCTAGCCTTGGCTCGTTTAACAATATGCAAAATATGTGTACAGCCCTGTACTCATACTGAAGTTATTCTTGGTATATAATAGGTCTGATTGTGTAACGAATCGATTCCACGTCGCGCTGTGTGTGAGAGAGAGAAGGAGAGAGGGAGAGATCTGCCTGTGTTTGTAGACGGGCGAGTTTTGTTTCTAACTTTTCTATTTATATATTGTGTTTCAAGTTGTGAATTAGAGTCTAGACTATACTTTATTTGACTGGTTGTGTGTTGTTGTAGTAACAGCTGAGCGACTCGTTCATAAGAGCCGATTCATTGCCGTGAGCGTGAGTCGAATCGCTCACGTCTTGCCATGAGTGTTGCGTGGTACTGTACTGTACTGTACATGTTTGCATTTTGCAAAATGTTTGGTATAGCGCCCCTAGTGGCGAAGTACCCACCGGCCGCCACTGCCTGTATCACTGCATGTACATATAGTAGTAGCCCTACCCATTTATATATTTCATACCCGGTTTAATCACCTGTACATTGTATTACTATTGGACTTTACTGTTACATTTGCACTCTTCAATTCCATAATTTTAAATGATATATTTGATGTGTTGACTTCTATTTCAAATATAATATTTGTATATTTAATTATTTGAAATTGGAAAATGTTACCTAGTTGTTGGCCAAAAACACCTCGCCCAGAGCTTTAAGCTATAGGTTAGTGGTCTGTATCCACTTCCATTAATTTGTGCTAAGCTAGCTAAGCTTTCTACTGAACGCACAGAGAGGAAATTGGTATCTATCTTCTTGTCTGACTTTCCCATAATGTTGACATGTTCCTTTAACTCATTCAACGCCATAGCCAGCGCCCATCTCTGCTCTCTATAGCGCCAGCTTTCCATTGCCTATTTTCACGACATTTCATGATCTTTGCGGATCTATTGTATATTCTATATTATAGCTATGGAGAAAATAGTCCGGCTCATTTGACAGACACTATTTGTCCAATTATCTAGCAGTCTCAGTCAATGAGTCAACTAGATGTCCCCCTTGGAAGGGTGTGGGCGAAATGACTTTTCTTAAACCATAGAAACAATTCGGACTTCATAAGAATGTTCGTTTATTTGGACCTTGACGTCCAGCATCCAGCTCATCCTCTGTTACAATAATCACCAGGTGGTCAATTAACAAGGGGTTAACGTGTAGCTGATAGTTGGTAGTAGCTTACATCCAAGCTTTAGTGGATAATGTTAGTAGAGGTCGAAGTGGTATCGGTAATGTTCAAACAATCTGTTGATAGTTCATTAATAGTTAAGTTGCAATTTAGCAACCAGTTCTGGTTAGTGTAGCCAGACATTAGTTGGTCTGCATGTATTCAGTCTGACGTTAGCCAGTCTATTGTTAATAGCGTGTAGTCAGCATGTAGTCAGCGTTTCCATTAAGTCAGTTAGTACATTCAGTCAGCATTTAGTCAGCAACGTACAATCAGACGTTAGTCAGACGTCAGTCAGACGTTAGTCAGGCGTTAGTCAGATTATTTACCTATACAAAGGAAAGGAAAACAAACAGCATTAGTTAATAACTAGATATATGAATTAAAGAGAAATGCGGCTATTAACGGCGCATATAATGCTACGTACCGTTGGCCAGTCAAGAGTTCGCCCACAGGGCTTTTCACCTTACAGTCTAGACTGAGAGTGTCACTTAAATAGCGCGACGCGCCTGCGCAGAGACAGCTTACCTGCTCAGAGTCGCAATACGTACTCCAAAGTGCGTCCACTAGGCGGCACCAGATAATAATTAACTCATGCAATAAATGTATACAATAAATGTTACTCATGATAATAATGAAGGATAATAATGATAAATATATTGGGAAAAACGTCGGATAATTCTCCACCTCCCACTTAGTTTTCTGAATGTCAGGCTCCTAAAACTATTCAAACTATATAAGTGATCCCGGTCTATATTATTATTCCTTCACAGGGGTACGAAGAATTAAACTATGCCGCATTTACGGTGGTACAGATACAGCTGGGAAAAGTCCTGGAACAGCTGTTTGCCTGCCGTTATGAAGTCGTTTTGGTGTGGTTAATGTTAACAATGACCAGCGGGGGCGCTCTCATACAGCTGGTGACAACGTGCTGGACGAGCTCCGCCCTCGGCAAAATGAGAGAGAGGCAGAGAGAGAGTGCCGTCATGGACTAGGAAGTAAATATTGCGTCTCTTCTGTCGGCAGTGGATTGCAATCGGTAAGCTCTTAATTTATATACATTACTATTGAAATGCATTTTTACTTAACTTTACAGCATTATGCAAACGTGATAGGAAGTTATGAGTCATCAGCCGTTTATATATGCAGTCCGTTTTGCCTACAGATTATACATGGCAAATGCCGCAAATGGTGTAGCCAGCCAGCTCACATACAGTAGAGTAACGTTACGTAACTTTCTCAGATAGCAATCTAACATTACGTTAGTGGAAATCAAACAACTCTAACCCAATACTAATAAGTTGTTTCACATTCTTGTTGGGTGTTACACTATGAATGACACTCCGATCAGCGTATGTGGCTACTGAGGCTAACGCGGTTATTGGTAATCAATAGGGATGTCCCGAGAGAGAATGAGAGCGAATGGACTAAATGCACTGTGTTCTGACCACATGTTTTGGCTAAAATATATAGTATTGTATTGTATGTATTGTATCATGCCTCGTCTAGCCTTAACATGGTGAAAACACGTCTTTAAGCTATTGTATTGTACCCATTCTGCAATCTGTTAATAAAGTTTTCAATCGATCAATCATATCATATTGCATATCGTATATGTCACAAATGTAACAGTACTATATACCTGTATGTCATGTATGTCCCTACGTCATAAATGTCATGTATGTTGTGTGTGTCATAAATGTCACTATGAATTGAAAATAGGGGACCCTGATGTAAACAAGACAAACGTCTTTCTCAGGTCTGCATCCCCTTAACAATTGTGTGTATTGAGCCGTACCGTAGTAAATCTTCCATGTTCTGTGTGTATTCTGTCCCACTTCAGGAGCAAGTCCTTCATGTTCTGCGGCCTGTATGCCGCCATCATATTCGGCGGGCAGTACTTCATGAGGGAGAGGCCCAAGCTGAACCTGCAGAGGCCGATGGTGCTGTGAGCCACACGCCGGGACCGAACAAGATTTAAATTGTAGCTATTCCCCTAATCTGTTAGCAATTTTAGTATATAAACCAAACTTAGGTGTGAGGTTAAAATCTTTCTCCGTTTAAACAAACAGGACTCACAACAGAGCAGAAAACTGTCTTGAGTCTGATCTCTATTGTTAAACCTACATGTATGGGATCCAAGCCTGCTTGATTAATAACAAACACATCTTTCTATAATGTTGTGATAGAGCCTGCACAAGTATTATCTGTTCCAAGGTGATGGAGCCTACGGTAGTAAAGATGTAAAGAG
This sequence comes from Notolepis coatsorum, assembly GCF_963971535.1. Lineage (NCBI taxonomy): Eukaryota > Metazoa > Chordata > Actinopteri > Aulopiformes > Paralepididae > Notolepis > Notolepis coatsorum. The sequence continues at coordinate 134,565,760 of NC_140167.1, read as the reverse complement.
TCTGCGGACAGTGTCTGGTTTTAATGTACTAATGGACTGATGGTCATTGTGTTTATGTTTGTGTACTTGTGCATGTGATTGTGTGTGTGTGTGTGTACTTATGTGCTCCAGCTCCTATCATATGTATTGTACTAATAATAGTGTTTACGTTCCATGTGTCCATATCTGGCTGCCAAGAGGTGCGAGGAGCTGAAGGAGAACACAGAGCTGCTGCGGGACCTGGAGCAGAAGAACGCCATGATCTCGGTCCTGGAGAGCAGCATCAAGGACATATAAACTGTACATTGGAAGAGGTCTACAAATATACAGCATTGTTGGGGGGGGGGGGGCTCTCTCGCATATAGTAATAATAGAGTATATACATTTGAGGGGGAATAAACTGTACATATACAGCACTGTTTGTGATACAAAAATAGTAGAGTACATTAACCTGGCACACAACATACTTGTTCACATGTCATTTTTCTTTCACTCTAAAGGAAATATGTCTCACATACAGTAGACCCCCCAGTAGCCTACTTTGTGGAGACGAAGATGATGAGTACCAGTCTTCTCCTCAGACATATAAACTGTACATTGGAAGAGGTCTACAAATATACAGCACTGTTTGTGATACAAAAATAGTATATAGTAATAATAAACACCTGCTATCAGAAGAATAGACAGTCAGATCCGCATTATGCTGTGGTTAATATTGTGATATTATTCAGGGTACTCCAGTATTCTGTCTTTAATATTGTGATATTATTCAGGGTACTCCAGGATTCTGTCTTTAATATTGTGATATTATTCATGGTACTCCAGTATTCTGCCTTTAATATTGTGATTTTATTCAGGATAATCCAGTATGCTGTGGTTAATATTGTGATATATTCATGCTGTGATGTGAATGCCGTCCATGTTAGTTTACCTTCAATGGAGAAGTGCATTAAATAATTTTAATGCAAAAAAAGTGTCCTCTGTTCTTTCATTTCAGCATTGTCTATCGCAGAACACATTCCATTGTGGGCAGAGTGTATGCTTGGTTTCATTCCAGCCTTGCCTAAACACCAGCTGATGATTTCACTAATTGGCTCACCTCTTCAACTAACTCACCTGGTGCAATGTATAGTTAAAATGAAAACTTGGCCCACGATGGATTGAGTTTGAGACCCCTGGTGTATCCCCTTTCTTTTTAAATGTACTTTTACTTTTTAGTACTTAAGTACATTTAAAAGTAGGACTTTTTGACTTTTACTCAAGTGTGTTTTTAGCCAGATACTTTTGACTTTTACTTGAGTCAGATTTTGAGATGGTACCCATACTTTCACTTAAGTATAATTTCTGGGTACTTTTTACACCCCTGATAAATGTCATGTATGTTGAGTGTCATAAATGTCACTATGAATTGAAAATGGGGGACCCTGATGTAAACAAGACAAACGTCTTTCTCTGGTCTGCATCCCCTTAACAATTGTGTGTATTGAGCCGTACTGTATTGTACCCATTCTGCAATCTGTTAAACAAAGTATTCATTCATTCAACCAAAACCACAAAAACAAAACAACTGGATGAATGAATGAAAACTTTATTTAACAGATTGCAGAATGGGTACAATACAGTACGGCTCAATACACACAATTGTTAAGGGGATGCAGACCAGAGAAAGACGTGTGTCTTGTTTACATCAGGGTCCCCCATTTTCAATTATAGTGACATGACATTTATGACATACTCAACATACATGACATCATGACATTTATGGCATAGGGACATACATGACATACAGGTATACTATATAGTACTGTAGTGTTACAATTGTGACATATACGATATGCAAATATACAGTACTGTTACCCAGAGATCCTAACAGAAAATATATACATATGATGGGGAGGAGATTGTACATTAGGAGGGGGGGGGGTTTGGACATTTACGGTGCCCAGTTTCTAATTGCAGCCTCCCGTAGGTGCTCTTTAAGAGCGGTTTTGAATGTGGGCAGGGGTAAAGTGGGTTTTAGGAGTGAGGTTAAGCAGTAGTCTGACCAGTTTGTTTTGTGATGTTTGTAATCTTGTTTTTAGGGCCTTTGAGGTGTTTTGGTACCATGAGGTGCAAGCATAGTCGTAGTACCCTTGAATGAGTGCTCCTGTTAGAGTCTTAAGGGTATTCTTGTTTACCAGAGAGGAGATCCGGCACAAGAATCTTGTTTGTTGGTTGACTTTTTTGATACCCTGGGGAGGGTGGTAATAGTTATGTGTTCTGACAGTGGCTGTTGCACTTGCTGCTTGGCCCCTGGTATATTTTGTATAGATATATTTGCTATTTATGTTTGGTCACCCCTTTGTTGAAATTCATCCAATCCAGTTACTCCTTTAAGTTCAAGATTTTAGTTATGTTTTAATAAACATCTTTGGACCAATGTGTCCCTAAACTTAAACTAATTGGTGTCGTTGCATGATTTTTGTTATTGTGAAATTGGTATTAAATTTAATTCCGAGTGGCATTAAAAAGTCTTAAAAAGCATTAAATATGACTGGGCTAAACCTGCAGATACCCTGCCACCTCACATTCACTCACAGACGGCAGAGGTGCCAACCTGCTCATCAGGAGCAATTGGGGGTTAAGCGTCTTGCTCAAGGACACTTTGACACGCTGCCGTTGGAATGCGCTGGCTGCAACCCCCACACACCATTGAAATGCTAATAGTATTTACTACTCTCATGATGGAAGCAAGCTACTCTCTCATGATAGAAGCAGATGGAATCATGAGAGAGTAGCCTGCTTTCTTTGTTAGGCAGACATCTGCAGAGGGCATCTGCCTTTTTTTAATATTAGCATTTTATATAAAAGTATTCTGTACTTCTGTATGACAACTAATAAAGAAACTTGAACATCAAAAAATCAACATTATGTTCTCTATTCCAGGCTAGATCTGACCTTGACTCATGTTACAGGATTAATACACATAATCATGTATCACTATGTTTAAAATAAATTGCATTTTGGTACAAACCTTGTCAACTTTGCCTTCCTGTGGGCTATGTTATGTATATGAGCAAATTGCATATAGCATTCTCTTTGGTAGCATTCATTCTGTGTTTATTGTGTCATACTGGGGAATAATATTAATATTATTATGTCCTTTTGGGGACACAATTTTAAATTCTGAGCAATTCAATCGTTTTTTTATAGAGCTCATCTGTGACGTCGGTACAGTGCGAAATGCAATCTTATAGTAACAAAACAATACACAAATTGAACATAGTTTTGAACGTTTTATTACAATAGTATTTACTGTCATGTTGCAATGTATAATCCAGCTAGCGTTCCAGTCAGATCCATTCTCCGTTCTTGGGAGATGGCTTCCCATCTCTGAAGTGCTTTGGGGTGATATTCCAATGTACAGTTTTGCTTGTTCAGTTGTACAGTGTCCCCCACCCACTCTTCCTACCCAACCTCCCCCCCAACATCCTCCAATGTACAGTTTCTATGTCAAATGTATATACTCTCTTTTCTGGACTCTTTTCGTATCACAAACAGTACTGTATTTGCAAATCTGGTATGTCATAGATGTAGCAGTACTGTCTATCTGTATGTCATGTATGTCATATATGTTATGATGAATTGAAAATGGGGGACCCTGATGTAAACAAGACGAAAGTCTTTCTCTGGTCTGCATCCCCTTAACAATTGTATGTATTGAGCTGTACTGTAATGTACCCATTCTGCAATCTGTTAATAAACTTTTCAATCAATCAATCAAGTATTGATTATTTTTTTTATATCACGTTAACAATCAAATGGCTAGCAAGCTCACCTGTGACATACTGTACAGTGCAAAATACTTTCGTCTTGTTTACATCAGGGTCCCCCATTTTCAATTCATAATGACATACATGACATACAGGTAGACAGTACTGCTACTGTACATCTATACATTTATGACATATCAGTTTTGCAAATACAGTACTGTTTGTGATACAAAGTAGTACCTGACGCATCGCTACTGTACAGTAACTCCGACATCACAACCATTGAACTATTATAACTCTGTTACACCTATACACGGCTGGCCCATAGTAGGTAGTAATACTAATAGATAGTAATACATACTGTACTGTAGTCAGAAATAAACGTTACCAAAATAATAACGTTTAGGCAAATCACAGACGCGGATACTACCACGTCTCTCTGTCGTCTTGTTTACATCAGGGTCCCCCGTTTTCAATTCATAATGACATACATGACATACAGGTAGACAGTACTGCTACTGTACATCTATACATTTATGACATATCAGTTTTGCAAATACAGTACTGTTTGTGATACAAAGTAGTACCTGACGCATCGCTACTGTACAGTAACTCCGACATCACAACCATTGAACTATTATAACTCTGTTACACCTATACACGGCTGGCCCATAGTAGGTAGTAATAGATTAATACATACTGTACTGTAGTCAGAAATAAACGTTACCAAAGTAATAACGTTCTCTGTCTCGCGCAGTTCCAACGTTGACAGTGGCTCGTGTTATTGAAACAAAGGCAGTGTTGAATGAGGAATCAATAGACCGCCGCCGCGCCGGGCGACTTTGCGCCTCCTGGCGGCATAAAACAGAACAGCAGCCTGGGTCACAATTAATTAAAACGACGTGATATAACCGTGCGCACGTCGCGGCAAAGCGCCCAGGAATACTAAAAGCTTCATCTGTAGCACAAGTGGCTCCCGCGAAAACTACTCAGGTACCATCGGCATCGGGTGATTCTTCACGTCCTCAATCCTGCCAGAAACAGGCGACTTTCGACGTCCTTTGCGCCAGAAACAGGCGTCTTTCGACGTCCTTCTTTGTGCCAGAAACAGGCGACTTTCGACGTCCTTTGCGCCAGAAACAGGCGACTTTCGACGTCCCTTTTTTGCCAGAAACAAGGCGACTCTAGACTCCCTTTTTTGGTCATTGTTCCTCGAAAGGTAGAAGTACCACCAACCTCCTGACGTCCCTGTGGAGGACGGTGGTGGGGCACACCCCGACGTGACGATCACGCTTGGGATGACCGGCGGTAACGGGAAGGCTATGGCAAGTCCTTACTTCCACGTCCCTGATGACACCCTTTGGGTCAGGGTGAGTCTTTATCACTCGGCCCAGTCGAAACTGGCCTCTGAGTGCGTTCTGGTCCGCAAGCCAGACCAGGTCCCCCTCAGTGACATTCCTAGCGGGAGTGTGCCACTTTTTTCGGACGAAGAGTTCTGGTCCCGCCAGTTGGCTCCATCGTTTCCAGAACCTGTCCACTTCAATCTGGATTGCTCTCAGACGGACGAAGGGGTAGCTAGCGGACTCGAAACCTCCGGGGTCTCCACGGGGCCTTGCACGTCCCAGTAGGAGAGTGTTGGGGGTGATGACCTCAATGGTGCCATCCCGAAGCTGGGCATTGGCGCCAATAGGCCTCTCATTTGATAGATTGGCAGCAAGGTATAGGAGGGTTTGGAACTCCAGGGCCGTGAGGCTCCCTTCTTCGCCTATGCTGCTTAGTGCTCTTTTCAATACTCGCACAGCTGCTTCAGCCGCACCATTCCTATGAGGAGAGTCAGCGGGGTGGAACACCCAAGTCCAATCTGTACCAGACTCTGCGGCTTTCTTCTGTATTTTGTTATTGTCGATATTTGCTAGGAACTTATAAAGTTCTTCCAGCGCTGGCTTTGCTCCCACGAAATTAGTCCCTTTATCGGACCAGAGCTTCTTAGGATGGCCTCTCAATGCAGTGAAGCGTTGGAATGTTTTTAGGAAACCTTCAGTCGAGAGGTCTTCCACTATGTCGGCATGTATTGCTCTGGATGCCATGCAGCAGAAAACTACGCCCCAGGCTTTCTTACTTGTTCTCTTTTTCACTGAGTCTTTGATCCTGTAGGGACCAAAGAGGTCCAACGTGGTATACTCGAATGGTGCGGCCGGTTCTGTGCGCTCCGGGGGGAGTTCGCTCATGATTTGACGGCACATTTTTGCCTTGTTCTTTCGGCAGTGTATACACAAGTCAATTGTGCTTCGGGCTACTCTTGGCCCCTGCACAACCCAGGCTTTATCTCTCATGCGCAAGAGGGTTCCTGCAATGCCCTCATGGTTTGCCCTGTGAGCTTCCTCTGCCAGGAGGATGCTCACCCATTCCCTGTAGGGAAGTAAAGGCACCCCAGGCCATTCTTTGGCCATGGCTTGAACTCTGCCATGGCACAGCAAAAGTTTGGAGTCCTCCTCTTTGTGGACCACAAGTCTGTCTAGTGTGGTCACGGGGAATTCTGCGCCTTCCTGTGCGGCCAGGCATAGTTCTCTGAATGCGCTTTGCAGTTAATTTACAGTTAATGCCTCCCACTTTAACAATGTGTGGGTTGGCAAACGAGCTTTCGTCGTTTGGGCCTTCCGGGTTTTTACTGTCGCCCAGAACTTCAGTGCCCTTCGGATGAAGCCGACGACGTTGCAGAGTGTCTTGAGAGAACTGTATCTCCTTGGGTTTATCTGGCCTACGAGAGCCCCGCCCCAAAGTTTGTCAGGGCTTCTGTTTGGCGAGATAATGATATCTGATTCTTCTTTTGTGGCTGGTTTCTTCCCTTCCTCTGAGCTGGCAAGGGGAAGCATTGTCTTTGCTTGCGCTCTTGTGATAGCAACTGTGAAGGCCTTTCTTTGAAGCCTGCTTACTGCGTCTCTCGCAGCGGTAGAAACTTCTGAGGCTGATTTCATTGGCCATTCCTCTTCGGGGTAGGCGAGGAAGTCAGGGCCGCACTGCCACGCAGAATTCTCTCCGAGTAGCTCTGGGGAGCAGTGGCCTCTTGTGACCAGGTCAGCAATATTGCGTTCTCCTGGTACCCACCACCAATCAGTGACGGAACCAGCCTTCTGGATCTCTCCGACCCGATTCGCGAAGAATGTCTGAAAGCCATAGCTTTCTCTTTGGATGGCTCCCAGCACCGTCTGACTGTCGACGAAGTGGAACCACCTTTCGATTTTGATTCTTCCATGTTTAAGCACATACTTCTTTAGACGGGATGCGAACACCGCCCCGCAGATTTCCGCCTTTACTGGATCACCTCTAAGATCAAGAGGGGCCAGTTTCGCTTTTGACTCCACTAGCCGGGCAACTGCTCCCCCAGACGTCTCCCATCGTAGATACAGTACTGCGCCATAGGAATCACAGCTCCCGTCTGAGAACGTGATCCCCCATGGCTTGCCCAACCAGCCGGCGGGCGTGATACTTCTTGGGAATGTGACGCGGCTCAGGCGAGCATATTCCTTGAACAACTCCACTGCTTTCTCTCGGAGCTCCTCTGATAGTGGCTGGTCCCAAGTGTCCTTGGTAATTTTTCCAGCCTCCTGGAATGCTCTTCTCACTAGGATCACTCCCTTCTGCATGAGTGGAGTTGCGAGACCAATCGGGTCATACAGTCCTGCGACTTGGCTGAGTAGAACTCGGCGTGTCAGAGGGTTAGGCGTCCTCTCTATGATATTTTCTTCGGCTAGATCTGCTTCCATCCTCATCTTTTGCCTTCTCCGGGAAAAGTTGATGGACGCCATTACGAAGAGGTTATCTTCCTGAACAAGGTAGCCGACTCCCAAAGCCTTGTTATCTTCCTCCTTAAGTTGGTTCGGTAGAACTAGTGTCTCTGGCTTGGCCTCCGGGGTGTCATGCCTCCCACTGTGACCAGATCGGACCCAGGGTTTGAGGTGGAAGCCGCCTGCCTTCAAGATGACTTCGACCCCCTTAAGGATCTTTTCCAGTCTGTGAGAGTCATTGTGTGATACGAGGAGATCGTCCACGTAGCTGTTGTCCACGATGACAGATCTTTCTTCCGTCAGGTGGGAGAACCGAGGGAGGTATGCGGTCTCTCGCATAGCGACTTGGGCGATGCATCCGGCCGGCTTGTCTCCCATGTTCACCCTGACGACGGCGTAATCCTCTATCTCGTCTTGCGAGTCTCTCCATAGAAAACGGTGTACATGAACTTCCTCCTCTTCAAGCCACACTGAGTTATACATCTTTTTGATGTCACCGATGGCTGCATGTTCTCCCTCTCGGAACCTGAGGAGTACTGCACGGATTTGGTTCAGCACATCAGGACCTTTCAGTAGGATATTGTTCATGCTTACACCTCTGTATTCTTGGCTACTGTCCCAGACGATGCGTACTGGAGTGGTGACGGAGTGTGGGTTCGGTGCGGTCAAGTGACTCACGTACCATACTGCTCCTTTCCATTGGTCCATCATAGACCTAGTTAGCTCCTCTCTCCACCATTTCGTGGATTTGCCTGGTATAGGCTACTTTCCATGAAAGGTCCTTCTCAAGGCGTTTCTCTGTCCTGAAGAAGGTCGACTCCACAGCTCGGCGATTGTTAGGGAGAGATGCTGGTTGTTCCTTCCAGGGGTACTTTGCATCCCAGTGGGAGTCCCCACAGTGCGAGTCTTTCTCCTTGAAGGTCAAGCCAGCCTTGATGATCTCTAGCTCCCGCTCGTCAGCCAGTGTCATTTCCTTTCCTCCGGGAGGACAGTTGCCACAGCGACATCCCCCACAGATGGGGTCACAGGCTGCTCCGATGCTGTCCCATTTCAGCCAGTCGAAGACTTCCTTGTTGCTTGTGGCAGTTACTGCCTCTTTCATGCTTTTCCTCCTGGTTAAGTCTACCGTGAGGTCTTTGCATTCTCTCTTTATGGTTGTTCCCATGGAGCGTGCGAAGTGGGTCAATGAATGACGCGTGGTCATTTTTACTTCTTCAAAGAGGTCCGGATGCGCACCGCTCACAGTTTTGCCCAGTGGGCCGTCCCATAGCACCAGATCACCGGCTCTCTCCATTCTTTGTGGGGCCAGGCGACCTTCCCGGGTGCTAATGAGCAGATCAATTGTATCAGGCCGGGTCAATTCTCCTGGCTTGACACATGGGAAAAACTTTTCTAGTCTCTCGGAGTTCACCACTCTATCTACTTTGGCGATGTCCTCAAGGCCGTAGCAGAGCATTTCGTGGGCTCTCAAGGTCCCCTTCGGGGTCCATACTTTTATTGCCACCACATACCTCTTGGTATCGACTCTGACTGCCATCTTCCCAACACCGTACACAACCAGTGTGATAGGTTCGCCGGCCAGCCCGAGCCTCTTGGCGGCTCTGTGTGTGATATAGTTGGTGTCGGAGGCGAGGTCCATCAGCGCTCCAACACAGTCTCCTCCTCTTGTCGTGACGTCCATGAGCATCATGAGGACTGGGTATTCTTTTATGCCACTCTTGTCCAACAGGCTCTTGCTGGCGTACACTTGGGAGGTCGCTCTGTTCGTGAAGGCTATCTTGAATGCTTCCATTTGGAGCGTTGACAATTTTAACTCTGTGACCACCTTCTCCTGCTCAGCCGTAAGGCCTCGGAGCCCTTTACGAGCGCCGGGCTCATTGGTTGTTTCGTTCCTGCTCTGTGTCTTGGAGCAGAGGAGAAAATGATGGTTGACAGGGCCGCACCCCTTTACACACTCATCTTTCTTACAGAGGAATCTTTTCTTGCATGGGCCGTTGGCCCCGTGATAAGCGAGGCATTTGAAGCAAGCTCCAGCTTTCTTCACCTGGGCTCGTTTCTCTAGTAGTTTAGCCTTCTTGAAGGCCGGGCAGAAGTACAGTCTTTTCCCATGTGCTTCCTCTCCACACATGGTGCACGAGTCCCTCTGGGGCTCTCTTCTTACTTTGCTCGCTGTCGTTCTTGTAAATGACCGTCTATCACCTCCCCTGTCGCTCAGCCTTTCACGCTGGGTTGGTCTTTCTCCAGCGTGGGTGGCTCCGATCTCTAACTGTGCTAGCCTCTCGAGGATCCTTTCTTGTCCTTTCAGAAATGACAAGAGTCTGTCAAAGTAACTTGCTGGAGTGACGCCATTCGCAGGGTCACGCTCATAGGAGATCCACTTCTCTCGCATGCCTATAGGCAGTTTTCTTTCTATGGCGGCAACAGTTAGGTGATTTTTGATCACGTCCTCCATCCCAAGGTCCTTTAAGTCGTACAGTGCGGTTTCCACTGCCTGGACCAGGTCAATCATTGGCCTAGGCTGGTTACTCCGTACTGGGGGCACTTCTTCCAGACCTTTGAGGATCAGACTTGCGGTTGTGCTCCTGTCTCCAAAACGGTTGTCCAGGAGCCTGAAAATGTCGTCCGCTGTTCTGCAGCGATCCAGCCCGAGTTTCTTTCTCAGTGGCTCTTCTACGCTGTCAAGAAGGTGATATAATTTGCATACAGGCAATCCTGATGGTTCGGCCAAAGCCTGGAGGTCCTCCCAATTATCCCGCCAGCGCCAATAGGTCCTTCTGTCGCCACAGAATCTGGGCAGATTGATGGCGGCAAGCTTTATCTTAGGTCGGGCCCCCTGGTAGGCTCTGTGGTGAGCGAGACCTTCCCGCGTCGCGCCCTCATCGCCTGATGGCGTGGCGTGGTCACCTCGTAACTGAGGCATGATAGCGAGGTCAGCGCTCTGGTAGAGATAGGGTTCGCTGCCGGGTTGTCTTACCCGTGGGAGCGAACTCCTGTCTGTATACTCATAAGGTCCACTTCTTGTGGTCTTTGCTCCAAGCTGGAGATGGGTTTCTTTCGGGGCCCCCTCGTGGCTCCCGAAAGGTAAGGGAGAGTCTTTGGAAGCGCCCTCTATTTGACTACTGTCAAGCTGAGGGGATGACGAGTGGATGTGAAGGACTTCACCTTTGCTGTTGGTGGACGGGGAAGGTTTGGCCTCCGCGACACGTTGCGAAACATCGTTTGAAATATCAAGTGGGCCGGTTACCTCACCGCCCCTTTCAATGTTGTGTGTCCTTATATCCTCTTCACCCTCATAAGCACATCCAGTGTCACCCTTTCCCCTAGGCTCTAGAAGGGTCGACCACTTGTCCATCAGTGCTGCTCTTTCCTCGTCCAAGTGCCTGTACCGCTTTTCTAATTCAGATATGTTGGGAGTCGGGAGAAGGTATCTCCACTCTCTCATCATTTGTTCGAAGGCGTTGAGTCTTCTCTCCAATTTGTTCCCCTCCAATGCTCTCTTGTCTTGGGGTGCCCATTGGGTGCTGAGCCTCTTTGCCTCTTCCAAGGCCTCCTTAAACTCCGCTTCAAGGGGGCCTAACTTTGGTTGAACGAAGCGGGATCATACCTCCGAGAAGATCTTCTTCTCTAGTGTCATTTTCCTCTGCTTGCTTCCGTCTTTCTTTGCTGTGGCGTCGGCCATCACGGTAGCATGCGCAGTTCCGCCGGCCTCCTCCAATGCTCCAATATAGTCCCCTGTCGTGTCAACGAGCTTCGCAAACTCTATCTGCAGAGCTTTCTTGTCGTTGACTAGCTCCGCTAGCGATGCAGTGTCAACATTGTCAGCTACTTGGTTGGCTCTCCTTGTGAAAGCCTTTTGCGCCGCAACACGCCTCCTCCAATGCTCTTCCACATCCACACCTTCCATCTTGTCCCAGTCAGCCGTTGCCCCAACTGGAGCTCCTCTTGCGGCTGAGTCGCTGGTCGCAGGCGGTAATAAACAATGAGGTTAACAGTCAGAAGCACAGTTCGTACAGTTGGTGTGTAGCAGAGTGATTACAATGACACTGCTCTAAGCAGGAGACAATGCTGGGACCGTATAGTGGGTCAACGTAGCTTCTTCACTCACTTGAAACCTGGTAATGGCCACAATGAGGGTGAGCAAATAGGATAGAGTTTGTGGGCACCACTACAGCTTCTTCGCTCACTTGAAACCTGGTAATGGCCACAATGAGAGTGAACAAGTAGGATAAAGTAAATGAGCACCGTTTCAGCCCTTGGTTAATCCATTCATAGTATAGTTTACGGCGTCTGGAGCAACAACGTATTTACACCATTCAACACATCCAAGGCATAGGGGTGTCAATGATAATGTTCACAGCGTTTGGAGCAACAATGTAGTTACTCCGTTCAACACAGCCAAGGCATAGGGTGTCAATGATAATGTTCACAGCGTTTGGAGCAACAATGTAGTTGCTTAGTTCAACACAGCCAAGGCATGGGTGTCAATGATAATGTTCACAGCGTTTGGAGCAACAATGTGGTTGCTTAGTTCAACACCACCAAGGCATAGGGTGTCAATGATAATGTTCACAGCGTTTGGAGCAACAACGTAGTTGCTTAATTCAACACAGCCAAGGCATGGGTGTCAATGATAATGTTCACAGCGTTTGGAGCAACAATGTAGTTGCTTGATTCAACACAGCCAAGGCATGGGTGTCAATGATAATGTTCACAGCGTTTGGAGCAACAACGTAGTTGCTTGGTTCAACACAGCCAAGGCATGGGTGTCAATGATAATGTTCACAGCGTTTGGAGCAACAACGTAGTTGCTTGATTCAACACAGCCAAGGCATGGGTGTCAATGATAATGTTCACAGCGTTTGGAGCAACAATGTAGTTGCTTGGTTCAACACAGCCAAGGCATGGGTGTCAATGATAATGTTCACAGCGTTTGGAGCAACAACGTAGTTGCTTGATTCAACACCACCAAGGCATAGGGTGTCAATGATAATGTTCACAGCGTTTGGAGCAACAATGTAGTTGCTTGGTTCAACACAGCCAAGGCATAGGGTGTCAATGATAATGTTCACAGCGTTTGGAGCAACAATGTAGTTGCTTAGTTCAACACCACCAAGGCATAGGGTGTCAATGATAATGTTCACAGCGTTTGGAGCAACAACGTAGTTGCTTGATTCAACACCACCAAGGCATAGGGTGTCAATGATAATGTTCACGGCGTTTGGAGCAACAACGTAGTTGCTTGATTCAACACAGCCAAGGCATGGGTATCAATGATAATGTTCATTAGCTAGCATTGGTGGCTAGCAGTATTAGCATTGGTTGGCTAATGGCTAGCGTTAAGCATTGGCAGCTAGCAGTGTTAGCAGTCTTTGGCTAACAGCGTTAGCATTGGTGGCTAGCAGTATTAGCATTGGTTGGCTAATGGCTAGCGTTAAGCATCGGCAGCTAGCAGTGTTAGCAGTCTTTGGCTAACAGCGTTAGCATTGGTGGCTAGCAGTATTAGCATTGGTTGGCTAATGGCTAGCGTTAAGCATTATTGGTGGCTAGCAGTATTAGCATTGGTTGGCTAATGGCTAGCGTTAAGCATTGGCAGCTAGCAGTGTTAGCAGTCTTTGGCTAACAGCGTTAGCATTAGTGGCTAGCAGTATTAGCATTGGTTGGCTAATGGCTAGCGTTAAGCATTGGCAGCTAGCAGTGTTAGCAGTCTTTGGCTAACAGCGTTAGCATTGGTGGCTAGCAGTATTAGCATTGGTTGGCTAATGGCTAGCGTTAAGCATTATTGGTGGCTAGCAGTATTAGCATTGGTTGGCTAATGGCTAGCGTTAAGCATTGGCAGATAGCAGTGTTAGCAGTCTTTGGCTAACAGCGTTAGCATTGGTGGCTAGCAGTATTAGCATTGGTTGGCTAATGGCTAGCGTTAAGCATTATTGGTGGCTAGCAGTATTAGCATTGGTTGGCTAATGGCTAGCGTTAAGCATTGGCAGCTAGCAGTGTTAGCAGTCTTTGGCTAACAGCGTTAGCATTGGTGGCTAGCAGTATTAGCATTGGTTGGCTAATGGCTAGCGTTAAGCATTGACATTGGATGGAGTTCGGCGACCCCACCACTTCAAGCAACCAGCATGTGGGCGGAATACGGCGATTCCAACCCAGTAAGCAGTCAACATCAACGTTTCACTTCCCTTGAGCTGACCGCGTCCTCTCCAATGTGCCCCGTCGCGTGTATCCACTCCGTCCTGGTTCCACCTTGACGTTGAGGGGTATCCCACGCGGCACCTCCTTCTGCGTTCCGTCCGTCCCGTCTCGTCGCGGGCGCGTGCGGTAAATAATTGTCCAATTATCTAGCAGTCTCAGTCAATGAGTCCCCCTTGGAAGGGTGTGGACGAAATGACTTTTCTTAAACCATAGAAACAATTCGGACTTCATAAGAATGTTCGTTTATTTGGACCTTGACGTCCAGCATCCAGCTCATCCTCTGTTACAATAATCACCAGGTGGTCAATTAACAAGGGGTTAGCGTGTAGCTGATAGTTGGTAGTAGCTTACATCCAAGCTTTAGTGGATAATGTTAGTAGAGGTCGAAGTGGTATCGGTAATGTTCAACCAAGTCGCCTCTGTTGATAGTTCATTAATAGTTAAGTTGCAATTTAGCAACCAGTTCTGGTTAGTGTAGCCAGACATTAGTTGGTCTGCATGTATTCAGTCTGACGTTAGCCAGTCTATTGTTAATAGCGTGTAGTCAGCATGTAGTCAGCGTTTCCATTAAGTCAGTTAGTACATTCAGTCAGCATTTAGTCAGCAACGTACAATCAGACGTTAGTCAGACGTCAGTCAGACGTTAGTCAGGCGTTAGTCAGATTATTTACCTATACAAAGGAAAGGAAAACAAACAGCATTAGTTAATAACTAGATATATGAATTAAAGAGAAATGCGGCTATTAACGGCGCATATAATGCTACGTACCGTTGGCCAGTCAAGAGTTCGCCCACAGGGCTTTTCACCTTACAGTCTAGGCTGAGAGTGTCACTTAAATAGCGCAACGCGCCTGCGCAGAGACAGCTTACCTGCTCAGAGTCGCAATACATACTCCAAAGTGCGTCCACTAGGCGGCACCAGATAATAATTAACTCATGCAATAAATGTATACAATAAATGTTACTCATGATAATAATGAAGGATAATAATGATAAATATATTGGGAAAAACGTCGGATAATTCTCCACTATTTGAAGTCCAATATGTAAAAAATAGTACATTTTTACATGTATACGTTCGCGTGTTATCCCGTGGTGAATATTGTATAGTTTCAGAGTGATCCGGGCTAATTCCTGGAAGCTGAGTTATGGAGCGCTATGTGCATTTTGCGAAAGTTGTTCGCGTTGCTTGCCTGGACACGATATTATTTCCAAATCAAAGGTATATAATAGGTATTATGTTTCATCATGAAGGCATCAAAGGGGGGGGGGGTCGTTTTGTGATGCTCTGATTGTCAGCAACGGCATACGTTTTGAATACTACATACGTTGATCGCTGCGATCAATGTGAAATCATTGTAGGATCAAAGTAGGTTTGATGTCATATAGTCCTTACCTTTGCTAGGAGTTATTCCAAAATGAATATTCCAATTGTCTGATTGCGATTTCCAGTATTGATGTCCATCGGGTCCCTGACATGAAATGACACAAAATATGCATCAAGTGTGCTGGACGCGTTCCAAGTTGCTCGAATGAAGCGTTTTACTTGCCCGGGTCCAAATTCTTCGCCCGGACCATATAAAATGTAACACACAGTGTGAAATAAGGTTTCAAAGGGTAGGCGATACTGCCACCTAGCAGGATTCGGCCGACATTGCACTCTCGAGGTCTCAGAATGAGTTCCAATGATAACACTGAGGTCCGTGAGAGTGTATAGAATATTGAAAATCGGAAAAAAAGAAAAAACGATCTAATAACGAGTATACTCGTTATTGGCGGTGAACCGCTGGCGGCCAATAACGAGTATACTCGTGATTGGACCAGAAAGTGTTAAGGTTTTTAAATTAATTGAAAAAACAGTTGTTGTTATTCAACATAGAACATGTTTAACTCATTCTGCGCCAACCACGTAATATTATGTGTTTGCTCGCCAACCGTTGAGCGCCAAACATGTAATATTACGTTTTTAGATCGTTTTTTATTTTTTTCAATTTTAATATTCTATACACTCTCACAGACCTCGGTGTTATCATTGGAACTCATTCTGAGAACATTTTACTCGTCACCGCATATCTACCTGCAGCAACTAAGACCAGTGGAAACGTTATCACGTACCTAATGAGACGGGTGGTGTCGCTTCTCACACGTCAACAGCTGGATGCCAGGTTCCAGCGATGATATAACTGTTCCGATATTTTGTCTTCAGCGTGACCACCAGTGATGATAAACCTGTCTCTCAGAGGTAAGCAGTAGGGAAGGACTTCAGGGCCTTGTCGGACAGCTCTGGGTATTCTGAGGCAGCGTTTAGCCAAAAGGCAGACAGGCGTCTCTGAGAAAAATCTCATTTTAAAGCACTGTCACAGGACAGTTCCACAAGACTGTCTTTCTCTCTCTGCGTAATGCTTGCGATGTTGTTATCATCCAGGCTCACAAAGGGATTTCAGATCCAGTTAGGGAAGGAAAGTACAGCCATAGCTGTGTTTTCAAACTTTGCAAGTGCTCTCTGATGTCATCTTTCACTGTATTTGGAAACCGCATTTCTGCTCTGCCCAGCAAAATTGGAGAGGTTCGCAAACAAGTCATAATTTGACTGCTCCAGCTGCCTGGCCCACATCTAGATTTGAATGATTGTAGCTTCAGTTTTGTCTTGAAAAAGCGTCACCAGGCGCCCCAGTGGCAAACCACATAACACGCTGAGTCGCGGCACGGCAGACCCGGGTTCGATTCCCAGACCCGTCGTTATTTGCCGAATGTCTTCCCCCCACTCTGTCTCCCATTCCTCCTCTCTCTCTCTCTCTCTCTACTGGACTGCAGAGTAGCAAAAAGCGATAAACGCTAAAAAATAAATCTCAATTTTTTTTTTAAAGTGACACCGACTTCCCCTGAAGGCTACGATTGAGTCCATTCAAATGCTAAAAAATATCTGCCATGTATGCTAATTTGGCAGGCCACTGAGCATCACTAAAACGAGGCGAAGGTTCAAATTCTGAGTCAAGTAAAAACATTCTCACTTCATCACGCAACTCGTAGAGCCGCCCAAACTCTCTAACTCTGGATAGCCAGCAGAGAGAAGCCCTTTTCCTCTTGATAGCCAGCAGAGAGAAGCAGCTTCTTTCTTGATAAAAACAGACAACTAAGTGTAAAAGGCTACTTAAAATGACTACTGTCTGTGTTTAAAAGTCTGATAGCCAAGGGGACAAAAGATTTGGCGTAACGGTTGGTCCTACTTGGTGGAACGTCATAATGGCGGCCAGAAGGCAACAGCGAAAACCGCTGAGACAGAGCGTGGAGAGGTTGATTTGTGATGCTCGTACCCTTCTTGACCACCTGGTCCGTCCAGAAAGAACATAGGTAGGAGCAGGGGCGGACTGGGACACAAATTCAGCCCGGGACATTCAGACGCACCAGCCCACACACCGACCCACACAACGGCCGTTATGAAACACTCATCCAGTATTAAACAACCCAAGGCTGTGGCTAAGGAGTCAACATCAGGGAGACCAAATCTACACCCCGCCCCTAGATGTGCACTTGTGCACAGTGCACGCATGCGCACACACACACATTGTAATAGTGTATTGTATATTATATGGTAACTCAGAACATTGTACATATGTCTATACCGAACACTGTGACCTCATTTTTCTTCTTCTAAATTCATGCTATATTATGTTATTATGTTATTTGATACTATCTTGTCTAGCACAGTCTCTGGAGCGTAACAGTAAGAAGCATTTTGTATGAAAGTATTCTGTACTTCTGTATGACAACTATTAAAGAACTTGAACTTGAACTTGAACACACCGTTACTTCCTGTCATTGGCATACCTTTTTTTTTTACTAACATCTTAGTGCCTCATTAGCCTAGGGATTAAGGATACATGAAGTATTAACTACACCATAATAATATTGAGGTTTTGATCCATAGAAAGGTCTGTGCTACACAATTTCAGTTAGATTAGATTGTCCTTTAATTTTGCTTGCCGTTTAATCAACATCGAAAGACCCCCCACTTCCTCCCAGACACCCATTCCAAGAGCCTGTTCGCTTTCCCGGTCTGTCTGTCTGTCTGTCTGTCTGTCTGTCTGTCTGTCTGTCTGTCTGTCTGTCTGTCTGTCTGTCTGTCTGTCTGTCTGTCTGTCTGTCTGTCTGTCTGTCTGTCTTCTGTCTGTCTGTCTGTCTGTCTGTCTGTCTGTCTGTCTGTCTGTCTGTCTGTCTGTCTGTCTGTCTGTCTGTCTGTCTGTCTGTCTGTCTGTCTGTCTGTCTGTCTGTCTGTCTGTCTGTCTGTCTGTCTGTCTGTCTGTCTGTCTGTCTGTCTGTCTGTCTGTCTGTCTGTCTGTCTGTCTGTCTGTCTGTCTGTCTGTCTGTCTGTCTGTCTGTCTGTCTGTCTGTCTGTCTGTCTGTCTGTCTGTCTGTCTGTCTGTCTGTCTGTCTGTCTGTCTGTCTGTCTGTCTGTCTGTCTGTCTGTCTGTCTGTCTGTCTGTCTGTCTGTCTGTCTGTCTGTCTGTCTGTCTGTCTGTCTGTCTGTCTGTCTGTCTGTCTGTCTGTCTGTCTGTCTGTCTGTCTGTCTGTCTGTCTGTCTGTCTGTCTGTCTGTCTGTCTGTCTGTCTGTCTGTCTGTCTGTCTGTCTGTCTGTCTGTCTGTCTGTCTGTCTGTCTGTCTGTCTGTCTGTCTGTCTGTCTGTCTGTCTGTCTGTCTGTCTGTCTGTCTGTCTGTCTGTCTGTCTGTCTGTCTGTCTGTCTGTCTGTCTGTCTGTCTGTCTGTCTGTCTGTGTCTGTCTGTCTGTCTGTCTGTCTGTCTGTCTGTCTGTCTGTCTGTCTGTCTGTCTGTCTGTCTGTCTGTCTGTCTGTCTGTCTGTCTGTCTGTCTGTCTGTCTGTCTGTCTGTCTGTCTGTCTGTCT